>NC_140220.1:33693482-34098482 GCF_951802725.1 Rutilus rutilus | reverse complement strand
TGAAGCGAAGCTAAAATTGGTGTGACGTGATCATATTTCTCTTTCCCGCGACGCGAGGCGACTCATCAGCGCTAGTTCTTTGGCGTTGGTTTGGTGTGTCACAGGCTTATGACTCTCTAGAAGAGAAGCTCATTTCTCAGGATTTATCATTTGATCCAAGCCAGAGCCCTGGCTTTAAGGAGCTTGATAGACAGTTTTATAAGGACTGGAATCACAGGTCTGGGGTGACTAAGGTCTAGCAAGATTTGGCGAAACGTCCAGCGCTTACTGTAGGGGTTGCAAAATGAAGTTCCAGCAGCTCAGGGCAGATCTGAATTGCAAGGACAGCCAGAAAAGGGATCAAATCATTCTTTCAGAACAAGACAGATCAGGATTTTTACGGATATGTTACACCTGGCTTTTGATGGGCAGCCGTTTTGGCCAAGATTAGACAGACCAAGACGTGTATATGCATCAGTTTGGTTCCTTTTACTTGTACTTTTTGCCTTTTATTTACCCTCTATCTGTCTTGACGGTCTCTGTCTTTGGTTCTAATGTTCTTTCTATCTATCATTCTGTCGTTGTACCTATCATTGTGTCTGTCTGTCTGTTGTTCTGTCTACCCTTCTGTTATTCTATATGTCATTCTGTCTATCTATCATTCTGTCTAGGACATTGGATGAGAGCGTGTATGGGATCTCTCGTTCTTTGGCTCATCGGTACAGCATTCCTCTCTGGGAAGTACACATGACGCATCTTGAGTTTCTGTTCACTGATAGCGGGTAAGACACTCTCTCTCACACACACACACACACACACACACACACAGCAGACATTAGCAGCGCTCACACTGAAAACAGATTTACTGCACACACAACACTTTTTTCCAGAGGAATGAGCCTGCAATACCTCAGTTAGAAGCAATGTCTGCATCTTCCACAAGTAACAGTTTTTATTTCCTCGACGTGAGGGTCAAAAACCTGCAACCCTGTGCTCTAGAGGTGCAAGCAGAAGATTGCACGGATCGATCGCAGAGACTGGCTTCCAGTCGATCGGTCAGTGTGATTTGCCAGACTTAGTTTAGTAGCGAAAGCAAGAAGCTCTTTGTTTTTTTGAAATAGCTTTGCAGTCGGTTTTTATTGGGCTTTGAAAATCCACACACAAACAATGTGCCACCCCTCCTGAGCTCCCTGCATGTTGAATTTGTTGCTGAATCATTGTTCAAAGCCTGGTCTAATCAACTCCTTCTCCATCTCTCACCGGGTTTAATCACCCCGAATATCTCTCTCTCTCTCTCTCTCTCTCTCTCTCTCTCTCTCTCTCTCTCTCTCTCTCTCTCTCTCCCCTCCTCCCTCCCTCCCTCTCTCTACATAAACAGGCACTCATTTGACTTTGCTTGTTTAAGTACAGATTGCTTTTTTTTTTTTTTGTGAGAGTCATTCTGGCCCCTTTTTTATCTCTGTGTAGAGCATGAAATGTATGTTATACACACACACACACACACACACACACACACACACACATATATATATATATATATATATATATATAAATAAAATAAAAATCTCCCCTCTCCATTCAAAGGAGTTATCAAAGGAGAATGGCACCAGAGGGAGTTTGAACAACTTTGGCAATTACTCAAAAGTTTTATTGTACTGCAGTTTCTGTTTGCTAATTTGTCAGCAAATGGGCTTTTCTGACTGATGAGGACTTGTAAACATATTTTGCATCGTTTATGCTATTTACTCAGTTTATATGATTTGCATATGATGTGGTTATATAATGCGTTTTCAAAGGCTTTGAAAAGGGGCAGTTCTTTGGGGGTTTTTTTGTTTAGTTTTTTTTCCCCTGGTGGTTTATTTAGTTTATTATGTCACAAGGCACAACAGAGCTATGGAAATGCTTTGATTTATTTTAGAGGTAATTTGCCATATTAAGCATCATCCCCAGTTTTGTGCAGATTTATTGATACTCTTGTTGTTTGAAATAGTTACACTATTGTGTAAAATGTGAGCTTTGAAGCACAATTTAATTGGGCTACATAGGAATAATTGCTCATTTTGGTATGATTGCTTTGGATTGAAATCACTCAGATTTTGCCTTTTTCATTTAATTCAGTTTCATTCCATTCTTTTCAATTTTATTCCATTCTTACTTCAGTTAGTTCATAAATAGTTCAGTTCCCCTCTATCTAGCTCCAGTTACAGTGGTTCTGTTTGTATATGTATGAGCACATCACTGTTTGTTTCATGATATTTTGTGCCAGAAATCTAGAGGCATTTATTATTATTATTATTATTATTATTATATATTTTTTTACAAAATGCAATTGTGTTTTATACTCCAACTTTCTGAAACAAATTGTTTCAAATGTGGGATCGTTTTTTTTTTGTTTTAGTTTTTTGTGAATACTACATATGACAGATGGTCAGTCCAAAATTATCTTTCTCTTTCTAAACAGCTGCTCTGTCTACAGTCTCTCCATTTTTCTTTTTTTGCCAGCCTGCACCAAGTCATGTTTTGCTCAGGTATTCTGTTGTATATTCTGTTTAGGGCCAAACAACATTGCTGTTTCATTTGTATTGTTTTAGTCCAACAAGACTTTCTTTTGTTGTTGTTTTTTTTGTATTGATCATTTGGCTTAGCCAGATTCTTTTTAATCAAATCAGTCACATTAGTTATGGTTTTGGACCAGCTGAATGAATTGGTTCTTTTCAGAGTTCATTTTATGGTTTATGAGGGACTGGAATTGGTAGGTAAGGTCACTTATTTTTAGATGTTTCCATTGGTTCTTTTTTTCAATTCAGATTAATACACTGCAAGGTTGTGGCTTTTTTCTGCCCAGCATGCTTAGTTAGGTGTATTATATGCCCTGAGGATACTCTTTCAAAACTCATGAATGGCTTCAAATGGGTTTTTATTCCAATTTTCTAATTCATGTTTCAGTATAAGAACCTCACACTGCACTGCCATTATGATGCATTAGCTTCTATAGCTGAATCGAGCCAGATTTTCAAATTGCTCTGACATTTTGTTAGCATCAGATGGCCTTTTTTTGCTTGCTTTTTCAGGTTATTCATTAAGCTGACGTTTGCACAAAATTGCAAGCAAATATAGGGTACAACGGGGCTAAAGGCAGTCGCAAGTAAACCCGAAGTATCTTTAGTCTATTTTTACACTGTATGTAGTTTTGGGCATGTTTAATTTTGATTCACCAAAGGTGAAACTGGGACATACTGTATAATCAGGTGCTAATATTCCGACCAACAGCCTGATTGCAGTGTAATATTTATTTTACAGCACTTCTACAAATACGAAACATGACAACTTTTCAAGTCACATTTCAGTCAAAATTTGACCAGTTAGTTTTACTTTTTTTCTTTCCTCCTCCATCAAAAATGGTTCCAGAAGAAGCCACAGCATCAATTTTTTACATCAGACAAGTTGACCTGAGTAGTACTTGGCAGCATGCATTAGAAAGTATGTGTACTAAGTGGAGAGAAGGCAATTTCCTATTCTCATTAAAAGAATTGGGTCATCTATCCATTCCAGGTCCACATCAGGCTTTTCATTTCACTCTTAAAAACACACTCACACACACACACACACACAACTTTGCTCTGCACTGCTCGCATACTCTAGTCTGGAATGTCCCAGTGCTGCTGGACTCTGTCCATACTCTGGTCCATATGACCAATCATATTACAGGACTGTAACTAATAACATGTATATCGAAGAGGGTTAGTGATGGTTTTTCATTCTGCCCTTGAGTGAAGAATTCAGCCTCTGTGTCTCACACACACACACACACACACACCCTTTATCCATTCTTGGCATTGTAATTGCAGCAGGAGACAGGATTAATGGCTGCTGTGTTTAGTGAAGTATTGATCCTGTTAAAAGCAGTTATTCTGTGTTAATAAGCAGACTGCAGTCAGAGGCTCCTCTTTCCCAATCTTTATCTCTCCCTGCTGCCTTTCCTTCCTGTAATTTCTGTCTGACTTGTTTTGTCTCTGCTATTTTCTTCTTTTCCTCACTTTGTTCTGGACTGTTGTTGTTTTCCTGCCTGTCTTGCATTCTTCTCTCTGCATTGCTCTTTCTGTGTCTGTGTTTGGCCCCGGGACATCGTGCCTCCAGACAGTATAGTCATTTCCATTAAACATGTGTTAAGGTCCATAGGGGTTACGCTCTGAAGACAATGGATAGGTGTTGGGCTCTGTCCAAATGGCCATATGCAGCCTGCAGCTCGCTCATTCTGTTGTATTAACACTGAATATGATTAGCTGTAACACAATGTGCACATGCTGAGTGCACACAAATGTTGAGGCCTGTGTGTGTGTTCTATGAATGTTACTGTAGGTTGTGTCTTGCACAATGGCGTGCAAAGAGGGGGCTCAAACTTGTTAATTCTGAAATCTAAAAGTGCCCTTGTGGTCGTTAAAAAATAAAATAAGAAGAGTTATTTTTATTGGAATAAGCATTGGACCAGTACAGAGGATCTAAACTGGGATCGGCCAACATTGTGAAAGCCAGGTTTATTTAATTCTAGATTCGTTTTATGTTAGATAATAGTTAATATACCATTCAGAAGTTATTTTAATTTAAGACATTATTTTTATTCAGCTTGGATGCACTAAATTGATCAAAAGTGATGGTAAACATTTGTAATGTTACAAAATATTTCAATTAAACATAAATGCTGTTCTTTTGAACTTTAAATTCATCAAAGAATCCTGAGAAAATGTTTTAAGGTGTCCACAAAATGTAGAATTTATTAAGTATTGCCCCCTGATTGCACTGAATGTCAGTAGCTGCGTTTCCATTACCCTTCAAATTGCGCAAATTGAAATTGCGAATTGAAAATACGGCCAATGGAAACACGTCAATTTCGCAAAAACTCCCATTTATCGCAAAAAAGTTTCTACGCTCGCATGAGGTGGTGTTTCAGGCAATTCGAAAAAGAAATATTTCACAAAACTGCAATGGAAACAGTTTTTGTGCATTTACAGGTCACCTGACGTAGCCTAGATGACGCGGCGTGTTTGGACAGAATACGAGACAGAGTTCTTCATTAAATTCATATAAGACGAAAGAATTACAGGAATAATGGATTCTAAACCTCAAAGAAATGCCACAATCAAGACCTCGAAGCAGATATGAGGGAGAAACACTCCCTCGCAAGTATAAGGGTCGTTCCTTCCATTAATGCTTGGAAAACACACATGCGTCTCCTACAATTAATAATAATGGCTAGTGCAGTGGCCGGGATATAGTACATAAACCTACCAACGTCCGTCGCCATGGTTTTTGGATTTACTTATGGCGAGAAGAAGTTTTAGTCGCATAACATCGGTTAATGGAAACTGCGTCATTTCGAAATAGTTTTTTGTCGGAATTTAGAAAATCAGAAAATTTGCAAATCTGAAATGGAAACGCGCCTATTGACATCTTCTTTGAGAACCTATGCATAAAGAGTGAACAAAAACACGAGATTTTTTTATTTATTTTTCATGTATTTATATTTTTTACAAATCCATAAAGTCAGTAAGTAGTTATTAGCAGCAATTACTGCAACCAAACATTTCTCACATTTGAGTTGATGTGAGCACCACTGTGCCATTGGAAAACTTGAATTTTCTTGTTTTTCAACCGTTTTATAATAGACTTTCTTGTTTCAGATCATTGTCTTGCATTGTCCAAAACAATCAAAAAACGGACAATAACAATATTTAAAAAAATGTGCAAACTCAGAAATTCAGAGGCAATTTTAAAGTGGCCTTTTTTTCCTGCCCCTGTGGAGGTCTACAACCCGCTTATCTAACTTCATCATGTATTCCCTGCCCTGTTTGTGAGTCAGCATGCTTTTTATGTCTTTTCTCTCTATTACCGTGTACGACTCTTTCTCCAACCCCTTTCCTTCTCACACGTCCACCCTCACGTACAGCATCAGCAGACCTGCTGGATAAATAGACTTGGCAGTCGTTGAAGGTTCACATAGTAATTTATTGATAACCCAACTCTATAAAACATTTCCATGCATCAGAATTGCTATGGGATATTTCTCTGGTGCAGTAAAGCTGTTTATCTTTACTGAAAAGCCATTCAATTAGAACGAGGTGGAGGGCCAGTCCACACGCCTGCTTATGAAGTCACCGTGGAGATAAATTATGGAAATCAGGGCAGCGCTAACATAAAACATGACACCCACAGAATCCGAATCTGACATCAGATTTATGGTGGGTCAGTTACTGCTCAACATAGGCTATAATTCACTGCTTAAAAATAAAAAAAAAGATTTGGTCCTGGAAGTGGTCAAACCACAGTGAATAAAGTTTAATGGACTTTGAAGAAGTTCTTTTAGATTAAACAAAATCAATTCTCTCTCACAAGTGGGCCGTCGCAGCATATTAACTCGGCCTTAATGTACTTCATTTGGTTCGGGGGACAATTGTGTGGGTGGGGGTGGTGGCTGTGCATTGCCTTAATTGATTCACTACAAGCAGTTTGCAAAGGTTGAGTGATCAATGCTTTAACAGACCTTGGTTACAACTGCTCATTGTCTTGTTTCTGTCACCTTCCAGTCTTTCATCTCCATCCATCTCTCATTTCTTTCTTTCTTCAGCCTCTCCACCAAAAACATCGAGGGCCGGATGGAGGCTCTGGGCCTGTTTGAGACTCTAAAGAGTGACCCCGAGTCATTCTACACACACATGACTAAATACGTGTATCCCAGTATCGCCGGATCCGACCAGCTCCGAATCCTCTTCTACTTCACTCTTCTGGAGAACTGCGGCTGCGCTAACTACCTCCCTCAATCTGCCATGAAGCCCGACACGCACATCAAACTGCTGAAGAAGCTCAAAGCCGTCGCTGTCGGTGAGTAACAGCCAAAGTCTGAACAAATGGATCAGAGTTCACCACGTCCAAAATGGCATTCGATCTTAAAGATCGGGTTTGAAAACCAAATCAGTGTTTTGTGCAGTGTGAACAAAAGCGCTGGTTGCAGCAGGCATTGAAATGTCTGTAAAAATCGTTTTGAAGAAAGGAGGATTCGATCGATAAATAAGCCGACCTGGCAACACAAATGAAGCGGTAAATCAGCTCCTGCTTGCAAGCATGTCAATCAACACCTTAACCAGAAATGTCCCGTGTAATAACACATCTCTCTCCAGCTGAGATGACAGGAAATGGGTCGCTGAGCAATGAGTGTGCCAATGAAAGTAACAGAGGAATGTTAATTAGCCCGCATACAATACATTTTTGTTCTTTTCTGATAAGAGAGATTATTATAATGCACACAAAACATGGAGTGAGGTTTAAATGAGTTCATTATCTCCGTACCCCCCCCTCTCTCTCTCTCTCTCTCTCTCTCTCTCTCTTCAGCATTGAGGGCAGTGCATGTGATAATGCAAATGTAATAAATATTAGGGCTGGGTATTGACACAAATTTCACAATTCGATTCGATTTCGATTTCGATTCACAAGCTTGCAGTTCAATTCGATTTCGATTCAATATTGATTATTTTGGATATCAGGTACAATACATGGCAAATTTTCTCAAGGAAAACAAATCTCTTAACTAATGCTGTAAACTATGGGAGTCAGTTGTAGCCTATAGGCTTCATTAGCCTACTATACTATTGAAGGTAAAAATTAACTGATTTGTATACAAACACTTAAAATACACTTATTTATTTTTATAATAATAAAGTTATATGAAATATAAACATTTAAATGGTGGCTGTCATAAAAACCTGCCAGATTTATTCAAACATGCATTAAAAATTGAAGAATATTAAAAATTATAATGAATATGTAATATGGTGCATATATTTAGCAAAATGCTCCTCTCTAGAGTTCATTTTTCTAGCTGACTAATGAGTTAATGGTCACATGGTTTTTCTGAGGTAAATGTGACGTTACATGACATTGTTTACAAGCTGTTTTACTGACGTCTTTCCACGGTTGAAACACTGATTGAGCGATTCCATGTGACATGATACGGATTAAGATCTTTCAACACACTTTCAGATGCTCATTCATGTTCATTTCGCGCTGTAATTGGTGTTATTAAGTAGCCTGGCTAACGGGAACCACATGTTCATTTTCTCGTATTTGAGGCGTGGTTTACGAATGCCCAGAGCCGTTTATTGGGCGCTATGAATGTCTATCAAATGCGCCTGTACGTAGCTCATAACCAATCGCTTCAATTATACCAGATGACGTATGTAGAGTGACAGAAATTCAACGAGGAAAAAGACGATGGGTCAAAGATTTATTTGTGCACGATGGCGTTTAGCGAATATTACCGTTTGTGCAAGATAAACATGAGGGTAGAAGGTAACGTCGAGTCTGATGCCATGTTGGATTCATAGATATAAACAAACTGCTTCGGTGTCGTCATCGTCTTGCTGCTCCCTCCCCGTTCTGTGATTGGTTCCCTTTTTCAGGGGAAAATCTGGTCCATGGTGTCCAGACTGCCTAGCAGCGTGAATGGGGAAACCCAGGCTAGTTATTAAAGTGGAAGAGAAGGTCATGTGCTTCTCTAGAGCTGAGTCAGAGCGATCTCACGCCACAGCGCCAAAACGGTATTTATGTTTTTGAATTTCGTAAGAAAATGGACGTAATTTGAAATCTGAGACTTTGTTTCATATCAATAGTAACAAAGCACAAAGATTATTGTGATTTATTGGATGGGATGCGCGCTACAATGTTCCATTCATTCATCAACTGAAAACAGGATGACTAATCGATTCTTGGGATTTAAGAATCGATATCGGTTCGTAAAAATGAGAATCGATTAAAATCGAGAAATCTATATATTTTTTTACCCAGCCCTAATAAATATCATTCACTCACATCTGCATATAAGTTGTGTACTTATGTGTGAAAAAAGGCAAGGAATTTTTTTTTTCTCCAGATTCACAACTAGTGCATTAGTTCTAAATTAGTTTTAGATTATAGTTTTAAATTAGCATTAGTGCATTAGTTCGGTTGCATGTGTTTGCAGTTAGTAATAACATACCATAGAAGTGCTTTTTACTGTATTTTTGATCCAATAAATGTCTTGCAAACACTGAACTTTTGAACAGCATATCTATTATCTATTACGGCAAATCTATTATTCATAGACTTATACTCAAATATTGTGGTTCTTATATCGCTAGAACTAATGATTAATAAATAATTTTTCAACTTGGTAGTCTTGGAGTGAGTGTATTGAAAGGTCAGGAGGAAGTTTGTCAGAGTTTTTGCACCATACTCTCTCCTGTCTCAACTGATACCTTCACACTTAGTAGGCACCGAAAACACACTCTGTCGCATACATGCTCCTCGACACAGTCCTGTAAAGACTGTTCTTAGCATCTGCCACAACCCAAGGGACAGAGATGGCACCTCCTTTCCCACATCTCTGTCTGTTTGAGTGTATATATGTGTGTTGAATGCCCTCCCGGCCCCTGTGGTGAGATGGGCCCATTCTCAGAGGCAGGTGTTTCAATATTTAATGCCCTGATGAGGCTTTGTGTGTCAGTGTAATGTTGACTGTCTGACTTGATATATCCTGGAGGCATGCCAAGTCTACAGCTATTCACATTGATTGACATAAATAGAAACCATATCGAAGCTTGAAACTGCAATAAATGTCCCATATTTCAGATTAATAAAGATTGAGAAATTCCGCATTCACTGTTAATAGTGGATTCCATTGTCCTCGTCCCTCTAGTGTAACGTAACAGGAGAAATGTGCAATTTATATGTATGCATTTTTGTGGCTAAGACTTTAAATGAAGTGCCTATACAGATATTGATTTTCAACCTGAGAAATATTCACTACATTAAAAAGTGTGACAACTACTCCCTGTGTATATTCTGTATGATGCTGGAATCATTATGCTTTGCTCCTTAGGTCTGGACTATAAGAAGCTGACAGACGAGGATTCAGATCCTCAGAAAGCTCTGGAGCCGATATTGAATAGCCAGAACGTCCTGTCAATCTCCAAACTGGCCCCTCGAATCCCCCAGAAGGGAGGAGAACCGCTTACCTCTAGCGCTGTACATGCCACCTGGCTTCATAAACTGTTCTGGAAAGGGGATCAGCATGTACTGAAAAAAGCCCCCCAGAGCGATCACGACTTCCTTCATGCCTATGACACCTGTGCCAAATACTTTGACCGACTGCTGCCCGTAGATTGTGTTAACTTCTTGGATGCCATCACCTTTTCCCCTGAAGCAGCCAGTAAGGTGAGTCTAATGCAGAAAAGGGCTGGGTCTTGAGGGTTTTCATTTCGAAGTTTGCAGTCATCTACTTTCAAAATCCTCTCAAACTGCAACAAAACAATGAAATGTAATGAGAAATAATTGGCTAAGCTCAGAGCTGTATTGTGACCATATTTGCAAATACCATGGAGTGCAAGAATTGACAAATCAATCAATGTTTTTTTTTTTTAAAGGGCAAAGAATAATTGGCTGTTTTTTTTAATGCCATTTTAAAGGTATTGATTGTGTATATATACATGAATATTTGATTCATGTTTAAAATGTTACTTAAATACAACTATATAAAATAATACATTAATAAAAAATAAATAAAAATAATAATAATATATATATATATATATATATATAGAGGCCTGTAATTTTCAACTATGAGAGACAAAATGAGAAGAAAAAATCCAGAAAATCACATTGTAGGATTTTTGATGAATTTATTTGCAAATTATGGTGGAAAATAAGTATTTGGTCACCTACAAACAAGCAAGATTTCTGGCTCTCACAGACCTGTAACTTCTTCTTTAAGAGGCTCCTCTGTCCTCCACTCGTTACCTGTATTAATGGCACCTGTTGAACTTGTTATCAGTATAAAAGACACCTGTCCACAACCTCAAACAGTCACACTCCAAACTCCACTATGGCCAAGACCAAAGAGCTGTCAAAGGACACCAGAAACAAAATTGTAGACCTGCACCTGGCTGGGAAGACTGAATCTGCAATAGGTAAGCAGCTTGGTGTGAAGAAATCAACTGTGGGAGCAATTATTAGGAAATGGAAGACATACAAGACCACTGATAATCTCCCTCGATCTGGGGCTCCACGCAAGATCTCACCCCGTGGGGTCAAAATGATCATAAGAACGGTGAGCAAAAATCCCAGAACCACACGGGGGGACCTAGCAGAGAGCTGGGGCCAAAGTAACAATGGCTACCATCAGTAACACACTACGCCACCAGGGACTCAAATCCTGCAGTACCAGACGTGTCCCCCTGCTTAAGCCAGTACATGTCCAGGCCGGTTTGAAGTTTGCTAGAGAGCATTTGGATGATCCAGAAGAGGATTGGGAGAATGTCATATGGTCAGATGAAACCAGAATAGAACTTTTTGGTAAAAACTCAACTCGTCGTGTTTGGAGGAGAAAGAATGCTGAGTTGCATCCAAAGAACACCATATCTACTGTGAAGCATGGGGGTGGAAACATCATGCTTTGGGGCTGTTTTTCTGCAAAGGGACCAGGACGACTGATCCATGTAAAGGAAAGAATGAATGGGGCCATGTATCATGAGATTTTGAGTGAAAACCTCCTTCCATCAGCAAGGGCATTGAAGATGAAACGTGGCTGGGTCTTTCAGCATGACAGTGATACCGCCCAGGCAACGAAGGAGAGTTTCAAGGTCCTGGAGTGGCCTAGCCAGTCTCCAGATCTCAACCCCATAGAAAATCTTTGGAGGGAGTTGAAAGTCCGTGTTGCCCAGCGACAGCCCCGAAACATCACTGCTCTAGAGGAGATCTGCATGGAGGAATGGGCCAAAATACCAGCAACAGTGTGTGAAAACCTTGTGAAGACTTACAGAAAACGTTTGACCTCTGTCATTGCCAACGAAGGGTATATAACAAAGTATTGAGATAAACTTTTGTTATTGACCAAATACTTATTTTCCACCATAATGTGCAAATAAATTCATTAAAAATCCTACAATGTGATTTTCTGGATTTTTTTTTTTTCTCATTTTGTCTCTCATAGTTGAAGTGTACCTATGATGAAAATTACAGGCCTCTCTCATCTTTTTAAGTGGGAGAACTTGCACAATTGCTGGCTGACTAAATACTTTTTTGCCCCACTGTATGCATGTATACATACATACATACAGTACATACATACATACATGCATACAGTACATACATACATACATACATACATACATACATACATACATACATACATACACACACTGGTACATTTAACTGCATTTTTAAACCATCAATTAAGTATGAAATGTAATTTTTAATACATTGATTCCCAGTCCTCCATGATAATATAGACAAGCCTGGATTTTAGATTGGACAAAATACTTTACAGTACATGAAGAAAAGCCCTGCTGCCCACAGAGCAGATCAAGTCAGATACTTTATCCAGTGCAAACGCTCTCATAGATTCCTAGCGAAGCACAGTGGTCATCCTGACATGTTTAAAGCCTGCTGCAATTAAAAAGAATCATTCAAATCAGCACGTATATGCCATAACTCTGTGGTGCGATCACTGACTTCTATGGACATGTTCATGTACACTAAGTGATGTGTGATGTTTTAGCACCTTTCATCTCTTCCATACTTTTATAGAAGGCTTCGATTTCTATTTATTCTGCCTGCAAGTCGAGCATACACACGTGCATGCAAAAAAAAAAAGTCACATACACACTCGGCCCTGTGGCAAACATCCTAAATGAGCCTCTGTAATCAAAAGGCTAATCGCTAATGCTCGCTGGCCCCTGGGGTGTTCAAATGATGTTATTGGAATGATTGTTATGTTGATATAATGTAATGATTAGAGTTTGTTGAAAGCAAGTTACAAACTCTCATTCCCATAAACAAACACCCACTCCCACCATTAAGGTAAGAGTGGCATTGATTTGGTACTCAAGAATGCCACAGGGAGAAGCAGCCAATGACATCTGCCATGCCTCTGCTGTAGATTATGCGCGAACCGTGAGTAAATACAGTTTATGTACGCTTGTGTAAGTGATAGCAGATGAGCGTGGGAGGGAAGTGTTGGAGGTAAACAGTATAAGAGGAACCCAGGCGTGTGGAGTGTTCTCTGAGATTTAACTAGATGAGAAATGGGATGAGACTGAATTATTGTGGATTATAATAGTAGATGTGCTGGAGAAGAATGGCCCATTGCTGACTGAGCATTAGTTCAAGCAGAAAAGCATGAGCACATTTCACCATTTCAGGATGTGAGGACATGGTGAACGTGATTTCACCAAGTACCACATGTTCCTGGATCAACATATTTGTTGATCCTGGAACAACTTTCCAATCAACCAATCAGATTTGAGGGACAAGTTTACAGTTTATGTCAAGTTTAGGCTTAGAACCAGCGTGAGGTGCTTCAACATCAGTGTTATTCACCTATCATTTCCCTCTGATTTTAGGGAAAAGTTATGGGTAGGGTTAGGTTTAGGGGTAGGGATAGGGTAAGGACTAAATTTTGGGACAGGAATGTTATTCCAGGATCAACAAAATATGTCTTACTTGGCAAAATCGCGGTGACCGTGAGCACATTTTGGGAAACTTCCACTCTATGGGCTCACCTGTGGGTGACTACTGCTGATAGAATTTAATTTCGGTCACTATTCTTATGTTTGTTTGTAATGATAGTAGTAATGATGCTGAAAATTCTGCTTTGCCATCACAGGAATAAATTAATGTTAAAATCTCTATATTTTTTAAAACAGTTACTTCAAATTGTAATAATATTTCAGTATTACTATTTCATTGTATTTTCTATCAAGTTAATGCAGCCTTCATGACTTCTTTTAAAAACATTTCAAAAAAAACATATTGACCCCAAACATGTATATATTATTTGTTGTATATTAATATTATTTTCATATATCCTAATGTATACGAAGATATAAAGGATTTATATTTTAGGAGGGGCTTCCTCACTAAGGAATCATCATATTTGGTTGATATTGAAAAACATTGAATATTGAAATATTTATTCTTGTGTTGCTTTTGTGTGTGATTTCTGTATGCGTTTAGCTCTCTGTAGAGGCCAGGCTGGAGATCACCAAGCGTGCACAGAAGGCTCTGAAAGGCATTAGCGACAAGAGTAAGAAAAAGGGTAATGATGACAGAAGTGAAAACTCCGCCTCCAACTTTGACTCCGCCCTCACTCACGTGCAGCAGTCTCTCGCTCATCTGGAGACTCTGAGCCACTCCTTCACTGTGTCACTCAAGACAAGTCAAGAGGTAATCTTCAACACGCACATAAAATTGACAAAAATGTACTGTCCTCTTGTCATTTTATCATCCAAGACGGATGCTAACTGTAAACAGAGCCTTAAATGTTATGGAAGTATCCAAGCTACTTGCTCGTTTCCTCCTCCTCCACAATTTCTCCCTTTCCTGACCTGTGAACAGTGTCTGTGATTGATTGGCAGGTTTGTAGCTGGTGTCCTGACTGCAGGATACTAGCAGGCACTCCATGTCAGCCTGTGGTTTCTTTAATGCGCACATTGAGCCATTTGTATATGGAAATATATGGATTCATTTTTACAGCGCACACTTATCGAGCAGATACTGCCGTATCTCATTACCGGCACACCTTCACCGTGTCGCACAACATGCTCCCGCAGGGATTTGCGCGATCTTGGAAACTGCAGTTTAATTCTCTGTTGGAGTTGCCTTGCTGCCTGCAACCTGCTAGTGTTAGGAGAGATACTAACTTAAACTCACAATGAAACATAAGTATAGACAGTTTTTTTTTCTTTCTTCCTTATTTTAATGTACATCTGAGAGCAAGATTAGAAAAACTGCAGGGCAGAACTTGGTTTTATTCATCGATTATTGATTAGATTTTGAGATGTGGGCATTGTGTTTAAAAGTGGAGGCAGATGAGCGTGAGCTTACAGGTGCGGGTATGAGCAGACTAAATGTTTAGAGAAGTCCCAACTTCCCACTTTTAATAACAAAATACATTGAGTTAGTGGAACATTATGGCATAAACACAGATTTTCTGAAAAAAAAAGATAGAAAAAAAATCTATTTCAGTTAAAATCCACAGCTAGCATAACAAATGCTAAATGTAACTTATTTAGGTTGTAAATTGAATGAACAAATAAGATATTGCTTATAGTGCAGTCATTGCTTATAGAGTCAAACATTAAACTTAACAGCATTAAAAACTAATAGATCTTTCCCTTCATTATAAAAATAAGATAAATAAAATAACTCTTCAACATTTCACACGATCCTTCAGAAATCATTCTAATATGCTGATTTGGTTCACAAGAAACATCTTTAATTATTATTATTAATGTTGACAAAAAAAATTGTGTAACCCATGATACTTTTTTTCAGGATTTTTTGATGAATAAAGAATTCAAAAGTACAGCATTTATAAAAAAAAATATAAAAAAAGTATTTTGTAACATTATAAATGTCTTTATGGCAACTCCTGATCTATTTAATGCATCCTTGCTGAATAAAATTACTTTTTTTAAACAAACTAACAATGCACTGATCCCACATTAAATGGCAGTGTATGCATTGGATGCTGGGAAGCATAATTATAGCCTTTGTGCCAGAACTGTGCTTATGACACCTGAAAAGGCTCCCCTGGCTTTGAAGCATGTGTGTGTGTGTGTGTGTGACAAGCTTGTTCCTCACGATTCTCAGTGAACAAACAACTTGTTCGGTTTCATACTTGTCTTCAGGTATATTTTGCTAGATGTCTCAAAAGAAACATAGAGAGGCCAATGTCGCCTGAGCATGTCTTTTGTATTCTTCTCTTGTTTTAGGAGAGCTTGCGGAAGTACAGTAGCATTTATGACCTGTCTAGGTCCGAGCGATCTAAGGTTCGTCAACTGGCTGTCACAATGGCCATGGACGGACAGCCCCTCGAAAGAATCGAGCAGCTGCTCGCAGTCGCCGTGGGAACGAGTGACCTATCGCCGAAAAGCGTCGTCCAGGACGCAGTGGAGCTGATCGTAACTGCTCTCAGGTACAGCGATCTGCACTTCTGCCCGTTTCTCTCCACCGATGTTGTTTTCTTAATATCACCCTCATTTTCTCCCTGTCTGTTTTTTATACCCTCGCTCGTTTCTGGTAATGCCTTCTCTTTCTCCCTTTCTCCTTCTCTCCGTCTGTGTCTTTATGGCCGATCCCTCTATTAACCTGTGTCAGACTGAATGTGTTCTTGCTTGATTGAGTTAAACACAACGTTGGCCTCTGCCCTGGACTCTCATCTCTCTCCTTTAAAGCTCACTTTCGCTCTTTTTCTTACCTTTTATCTCCTGCTTTTTGGAGGTCACCACCTTCCCTGCTGGCTGGTTCTTAAAAACACTATCCTTAGTAATACTATCAGTTCAGAGAGTAGGGTAGAGCCAGTGTAGATCTCTTATTTTTCACCACTACTTATAAAAGGCAGGATATTGTGCACCTATTTGTTTAAGGTTTCAAACCAACATTTAAGATCCCAAAAAGTCTGGAAAGGCTGTTACTGTGATTTAATTATTTGCCTTGGTGGTTTCAAGTTTCAAGTACTGAATCTTGCAGACATACAGCCAAAAACTTTTCAAAGGGTTCCTGTTTAGAACATGTTGTGAGGGATGCATGATGAATCAGTTTTGGTGATTGGTGAATGGGTGGATGACCAAAATGTAAACTGATAAGCCAAAACATTATGACCACCTGACTAATATGATGTTGGTCCTCTGCGTGCTGCCGTGGAACTTGTCGGTCCAGCACATCCCACAAATACTCAATTGAATTAAGATTAGCGAGGGTAACACCTCTTCATCATGTTCCTCAAACCATTCCTGAACAATGTGTGCATTATCATGTTGAAATAGGCCACTTCCACCAAGAAACACCATTGTCATGAAGGGGTGTACCTGGTCTGCAACAATATTTAGGTGGGTGGTACCGTACGTGTCAATTGGCTTGTCGATCCTGTTGCCATCACTTCCCGAAGTAAATGGCGCACACGTACACGGCTGTCCACGTGATGTAAAAGAAAATGGGACTAATGGGACCGGGTGACCTTCTTCCTCTGCTCCAAGGTCCAGTCTCGATGCACTGTGCGTTTACACATTCCTCCCATAACCGTCATTAAAATGTTGTGTGACTTGTGCTACACTGTTGGCTCGGACCAGACGGGATAGCCTTTGCTGCCCCTCGTGCATCGATGAGCCTTGGGCGCCCAACACCTTGTCAATGGTTTGTGGTTTGTCTCTCCTCGGACCCCTGTTAATGAATTCTCATTGCTGCTCACCCGAAGCAAGCCTTTTCAGAGATACTCTGACCCAGTCGCCTTGCCATAACAATTTGGCCATTATTAAAGTCGCTCAGATCTTTATTCCTGGCCATTTTTCCTGCATCCCACACATTGGTTACGAGAACTGATTGTTTTGTGTGTGTGTGTGTGTGTGTGTGTGTGTGTGTGTGTGTGTGTGTGTGTGTGTGTGTGTGTGTGTGTGTGTGTGTGTGTGTGTGTGTGTGTGTGTGTGTGTGTGTGTGTGTGTGTGTGTGTGTGTGTGTGTGTGTGTGTGTGTGTGTGTGTGTGTGTGTGTGTGTGTGTGTGTGTGTGAGAAAATGTATATAACCAATCACCCCAACCTGTCATGCTTGTTGATTACATTACTTTTGCATAATCTAAAGCTCACTTAAAGGGTTAGTTCACCCAAAAATGAAAATTCTGTCAGTAATTACTCACCCTCATGTTGTTCCAACCCCGTAAGACCTTCGTTCATCTTCGGAACACAAATTAAGATATTTTTGATTAAATCTGAGAGCTGGCTCACTCCTCCATAGGCTTCTAAGACACTATAACTTGCTGGCCCATAAAATGTATTAAAGACATCGTTAATATAGTCCAAGTGACTCCAGTGGCTCAATCTTAAGTTTATAAAGCGACGAGAATACTTTTTGTGCGCAAAAACAAACAAAAATAACGACTTTATTCCACTTTTCATTTCCTTCTCTCTGGGCCTCGAGTCTTTTCTCGTAGTGTTTAAGCGTAGCGCGTCTGTGTTACACGCAATATTTTTATATATATATTAAGATTATTTAGTAAGCCTACATAAAAGGAAGAAATGGTCACATCTTCATAACAAAATCAATAACACAAAATAATTGTCTTAAAAGCTTTAGATTTATTCACTATTAATAGCAACCATAATAATAATATAGATAATATAGATATACAGGGTTTCAGGGCTTCTTTAGCTCCCTAAAGCCCTACAAAAAAAAAACGTTTTACTACATTTATACATGTGAAGACAAGCGGAGAGTATAGAATACTATAGATAAAAAAATTAGCTAGATAGCAAATACGTGCATATTAACAGCCTTGAATTAACCATAATTTAATAGTATTACAATAACATGATTAAATGTTAATAAATTAAGTGTATCAGCAATCATATGAAATTTCTTAGAAATATACGTTACCTACTGTAGGTGACAAGGATCACTCAGTCGCTTTGTGTAAGTTCCAGTGCGAAACACCTGTGCTTATGATTTTCCGATGGTAAAAACAAATTATAGGCTATGTTGTTGTATTACTTATCGATGTATTGTTACAAAAGTCAAACTCAAATGCAGTTACGGGGCTTTTGACCAGCCAATGTGTGCAAATGTGCATTTTGTCCATCATTAAAACGGCGCCGGCGGCATCACATTACATTTTCATCAACAGGTTAATTGGTGTAGCTATATGGGCACTCACTTTTTCCTGTTGCAAAATACATTTGGCCAAAATCTCATTTCATAAAAGATGAAATGCTACTGTATGCACAGGCTATTTTAGTGTAGGCAATGTATTGGCTATGACTAGATGGCAAATGCTAGACCTCTCTCTCAGGTCCAACATGTCGCAGTCAGACATCAAATAAATAAAATATGAGCATTTATAGACATAGTGTTTAGTACTGTGTTTAGTACTTGGGGCCTATTCAAACAACAAGATCTTTGTTTACCCTTGCAAAACTTCAGAATCAGCTGCTGTCTGCTGTGCGGCTGCTGCAGAGCTTCAGGTCATTCAGTCAAGATAGAGGGGGCGGAGTTATCAGATAGAGGGGGCGGAGTTATCAGATAGAGGGGGCGGAGTTATCAGATAGATGGGGAGGAGTTATCAGACAGAGGGGGCGGAGTTATCATGCTTACTGACAGTTTGAGGATCGAACAAGATTTACACAAGCTCTTTTTAAGAACTTTCATTGGCTAAATATTTGTAAAACAGAAAGATAGACGTAAAGGCTGACCAATAGCGTTGATTTATAAAAAAATAAATAATAATAAATAAAAAAACACCACAGCCACCAAAAAAAGGGCACTTCGCATTAAGGGCAAAAAGGGCAGGTTGAGATTGTCAGATATACCATAAAAAAATATCTTATCAGAATCAAACAGAATTTTATCAACACATCCCTACTTTTTTTATTAGTGATTTGTTTCTTGTTTTCATTTTGCATGTGCTGTGAATAGACTTACAATTCCAAATACTTTTGAAAGTTTTTTTTCTAAGACCATCAGAGAGTTGGAATCATCATTCTGCACCTCTTTATTAGTCATTCTGCTTTGAGAGTCTGTGTTGATCAGATGTTTCAGCTCAATCTGTAATCAAGCAGGATTAGTGAAGGTCCCTTGAATCAGAGAAAATGATGGTCAGAAAAATTAAGATTGATTACAGTTGCTTTTATTCAGATGCAGCCTCCCCCTCTTCTCTCCTGGAGTGATTCATATTCTAGGTAATTGCTTAAAACAAAAGCGTGTTCCTGTCTTCTGCTGCTAATTACTGGTTTGTAGAGGTGGGCAGATTAATCATTAACAGTGAAATGATTTGGGTGCAGGGAGTTGTCAAACTATTTTGTAAAGTTTATTTCATCGAACTCCGCTTTCTTGTGCCCTGTTTTTAACGACATGGAAATTATCTTTGAAAGGATGTGTGAATCTGTTGGTCTACCAAGCCGCTCATGATTGATGCTTATATCTGCGGAGTAAAAGATTGCGGTTACGTTTCATGTATAACTAATCCTTTAGCATCACAGTGTTCCTTCATTGAAGGACACCGGTGTATTGACTGTGTAGTTGCGTTCAGTGGTGCATGTGAAGTTTAAAGCAAGGTTTTAAGATTTTGCTCCTTGCATCGTGAAATTGATGATGCTAAAATTCTTAAATACTGAAATATTTAAATGCTTCTTCTAAATCTTGGCTTGCGGTTGATATCTGGTTTATTAATGTTTAAATCTGTTTCAAGATTAAGAGTTCATAAGTTTGGGCGTGGTAAGATTTTAAAAATATTTTTGAATGCAGTGCAAAAATGCAGTCAAAAAAAGTAATGTTATGAAATATTATGAAAATGTTACATTACCGTTTTCTATTTTAACATATTTTCAAATGCAATTTGTGATGGTCAAGCTGAATTTACAGCTGCCATTAATCTAGTCTTCAGCGTCACATGATCTTTCAGAAATCATTCTAATATGATGATTTTGGTGCTCAGAAAATGTTTATTATTATTATAAATGTTGAGAATAGTTGTTCTGCATAATATATTTGTGGAAACCGTGATCATTTTTTTTAGGATAGAATAGAATAGAAAGTTCAAAAGATCTGCTTTTATTTGAAATGGATTAATTATCAGCAAGGGTGTATTAAATTGTTCAAAAGACTATTAATTATACGTACTGACCCCAAACCTTGGAATAATTTTAAGTAATATTGTCATAGAAAAGTCATTGACAACTTTGTAATCTTTGTATGATTATTATATTAGTATTACTATCACTATCAGAATGTAATATTTTAGACGATTAAAAGAGAATTAATTCATGTGGGAATTAAAAATAAACCCTTTAAACTTCTTATAACCAGAGTACCAGAGGGATGTCAGAGCAATTCTTTGATTTTTACCATTACATGAACATTTTAATGATGCTGCTGTGCAGATTACAGCGAGGGCAGAGCTGAAAAATGTGTCCCGACTAGCGTTCTTCTGATTAAAGTCTGGAGAAAATAAATGACTTATTGTTTTATACAGCACATCCACTGAGTGAGATTTAAAACAGTTGTGGGAATACAGCTGAAGTAAATAATAGATATTATACAGAGGATGTTGAAACATGAATGTTTTGAAAGCAACATGATGAAAATTGTCATCCCCGCCGAAGCATCGCTCATGTTTTATTGACTCGTGATATCTCGTAACCAAAGAGATATGGTAAGGTCTAACATGCAACAGCACTGAAGGAAACCGCAAAACTGAGCTTTTGTTGACATCGTGGAGAAGAGGACACCTCTGAAGAACGCTCTCTGGAGGCCAAAGATTATTTAACGCCAGACTGATGAAGTGTTTTCTGCAGCAGTAGGAATGAAATAAGAGAATGTTGGCATAAAAATACAAAGCAATTATTAATAGAAACATAATTAGGTGGTGCAGCCTCATGCATGAAAGCATAACACAAACACCTTTAATGGAGGGAGACAGACAAGGCCAGAAGAGAAGGGAGGAGCCCTCCAGCTAGAACATCAGCAGAAGAGCATTAAGATTGCTCAGTGTGAAAATCCCTTCCTTCGATGCACACACACACACACACATACACACAACATTTGCAGCCATAGAGCCACTTAAAAGCCTCAAGACATTGAATCAAAACTCAAGCTGTGTGTCTGTGTCTGTGTGTATGTCTGTGTGTGTGTGTCTGTGTTTCAGTGGTGACAAGGACGCCTTGAAAGATTATGCAGACCCCTTGAAGGTACTGGAAGGAATTGTTGCAGCAGTGCACACTAATGTACAAAGCGGGTAGGTGTATCCTTTTTTGCAATGTTCCTATCCCATTTACTATTATTGAAACACAATGTTGTCCATTTGACCTCAGAGGAAGGGATAAGAGGCTAGTTAAAGTGTTCGGGTTAGTTCACCCAAAAATGTACTCCCCTTCAAGCCATCCTAGGTGTATATGACTTTCTTCTTTCAGCCAAACACAATGAGAGTTATATTAAAAAATATCCTGGCTCTTCCGAGCTTTATTGTGGGGAACCATAGATTTTGAAGCCCAAAAAAGTGCATCCATCCATCCATCATAAAAATAATCCTTACGGCTCCACGGGTTTAATAAAGGCCTTCTGAAGGAAAGCGATGCGTTTTTGTTAGAAAAATATCCATATTTATAACTGTATAAGCTATAATCACTGGCTTCCGGAAACGGGCATACGTGAGTCTAGTTCTGGCGGAAGAGTGACCTCTGACCCGACGCATGATGTTCGAACACGGAAGCGCAGAGGATAGAGCAAAGCAAAACACCGGTCACGAATTAGAAGTCTAAAACGAGGATTTTTAAAGAGAAATGTCAGATATGTTTGGATATAAGAGAAGATGAGCTTGAGTTTGTTGCCCAGCTTTATTTGTTTGAACCACGAGAGGCCAAGACATCCTACGTCATGCGTCGGGTCAGAGGTCACTCTTCCACCGGAACTCTACTTGCGTACGGCTATTACCGGAAGCGATTGATTATAGTTTGTAAAGTTATAAATATGGATATTTTTCTTACAAAAAACGCATTGCTTTGCTTCAGAAGGCCTTTATTAACCCCCTGGAGCCGTATGGATTATTTGTATGATGGATGTGTGCGCTTTTTTTGGTCTTCAAAGCCTATTGTACCATTCACTGCCATTATAAAGCTTGGAAGATACAGGATATTTATTTTATATTACTCCGATTGTGTTTGGCTGAAAGAAGAAAGTCCTATACACCTAGAATACACCTAGAGTTATGTGTAATTTTCATGTTTGGGTGAACTAACCCTTTAAATGGGATTGTTTGGCATGACATGAAGCAGAAGCGGTAATAACATGATACAGGAAACCAATGTTCGGTAAATAATTATTAATAGTGATGATCCCAGTAAAGAATTATTTTGACAAATGAAAAGTTCATTAGCCTAATTAACATAATTACATTTATGTACAATCACATGTGCAGATACCACCTTTTTATTGTGGTAAACATGGCTCCTCCTGTCAGATTTGTTGAGCCATTTTTTGCATTTAAAAAAAAAAGTGAAACAAAGTAACATTATAAAATGAAAAAAAATATATATATATGTGTAAGATTTAAATATTTATGATTTAATATTTGAGCACTATTTCTAGGTCAATAATCAAGTGTACTTTTGTACAATTTGTAATTACTCTGGCTTGGCTTGTAAAAACAGTTTGTGGTATAATTTACATGTACTGTTACATTGACATTTGAATATACACTATCCATGTTTTTAAAGCAAAATCTCTTATGTTGACCAATGCTGCATTTAATAAATACAGTAATATTGTGAAAGAATAATAAAATCATTAAACTCATGATTTTCAGATCTTCAGGGTCACATGATGCATCAGAAATTATTTCATTATGCTTTTTATTAGGTGTTCAATAAACATTTCTTGTTAAAATCAGCTGTGCTGCTTAATATTTTTCCATGATTCTTCAATGACTAGAAAGCACAAAAGAACAGCATTTATATGAAATGTAAACGTTTACTATCTATTTTATTTACCATCCATTTAATGCATCCTTTCTGAATTAAAGTATTAATTTCTTTCAGTCTTACTTGTCCTAGACTTTTTAATTCAGTGCATCCATGATCTGTAATATACTGCATGTGTACATTATTTATTTATTTATTTTTTCAGATTTTATGTAGTGTTAAGACTATTTTACATTCATTTGTTTTAGTGGGAATATGGTGACATCAGAGGACATGCTGGCATGGTTACGTCCTTTTTGTGGCGACGATGCCAAACCCGTCCGACCCCGGATTGAGGTCCTGCAGATCCTAGAACATTCATTCAGCCTCAGCGACCAAGACATCCACCTACTGGTGTTCTTCAGGAGCCAAGCCGTCCTGAAAGCCTGTTGGCCAAACAGAAAGGTGAAAAAATGCATATACCCACACTGGCACAAAACACGATTTACACTTCACACATAAATATTATTACGTTCCCACATCTGTGACTCAGTATTAGCTCATTTCCTCTGTGAGGCACTGTGGATGTAATCTCATTTTACAGCGCAGCCCTTTTGAGAGTTAGCATGTGCTTATAGGAATTGCTTGACTATTCTCATGCATTTAGGAGTGTGTGTGTGGGAAGGAGTGAGATGTATTTGGTCCAGGGATTACTGATTGCCTGCTTAGCCATGCTCTTTGGCCTCACCTCATGTTGCTTTGGGGATGCGAGCGTGTCATTGCCATTTTATGTGGTGTTTTGTGTCAGGCAGTGTGTACCAGAGCAGCTGAGTAAATTCAAGAGTTGAAAATATAGAAGAACTATGAAACTCTTCTGTCAATGTTTTCTCAGGAGAATTACCTTCTGGTTTTCCTGGCTGAACTTTTGGTTTACAAAAGTCAAAGAGATCAGATAAATATAGCTGAACATAATTGAATTCTAGTTTTTAATGCAATTTTTAATCCGCCTACAAGAGTGGGAGCTTTGCTAAAACAGATTTCCTTAGCGTTTAAAAGAAGAAATGAGACTTTATTTGTGTAAAAAAGAAATGAATCTCTAAAAGGATGGGTGGATGGATGGATAGACAAATGATTGGTGGTTTATGGAAGTGTATTAATGAAAGAATCAATGACTTTTAGTTAGTTTTCTGACATAAAGGGAAAAGTCACCTCATCTCACTCAACCCACAGCACAAAAATACATGCCGTTAATCCATTTTCCACCAAATCACATAATCCATTCTTTCACTGAACTTTTAATCATGCAAATGAATATTTATATAAGCAGACGCTATCAGATGTTTGGTTTCACTTTAAGAGGATTACTCTGCCAATTGTTTAATAGAATAATTAAATGCAACTTTCAGTCTTCAGGGGTTTAAAGCAAAAGAGCCCCTCAAGATTGTCGTTATAGTTCCAGTTTCCAATCAGCCCTTGATTAGCTTAATTCAATGGTAAACAACAGCATATCAAGCTTATGGTTGAAAAGAGCCATTTCTGGCATGTCGTGGTGTACGGGTTTGACTAGTTTAGAGCATGTTGAAGTCCTAACCTTTAATTCCGCAGATTATCACTTTTAAAATTGCCTCAATTGTGGCTTGCACCATTGCTTGGCCGTATCCCTACAATGGGTCTCCGGTGTTGGCAAAAGCTTTGTTTTTCTTCGACAAAATGAATCATTTGTGTCTTTATTGTGATCTGAAAAGGGAAGGGAAATGAGGGGAGTCGTAATGAGAAGTCATGCCCTGAAGGAGGAGGAGTAATTAAAATGAACAGATTGCGGGAAGGAAAGGGGATTGGCTCCTTTTCACTGAGGCGTGGAGTCCTCGAACGGAGGCCACATACTCAGATGCCCAAATCCTGATTGGGAGCGCTGAGCCGGGCCTGTGCGCCCTGAGCGGTGGGCATCAGGCCACGGAGCGCTGCCGGCGCGTGTCTGCCTGCCGAGGAGCGGATGCTGCTTTATATCATGAGCCACGGAGGCTGGTTATCAACTGGAAGCCCCAGGTGTACGTGCGTCTTTATTTATGTCGGTACCTGGGTGTTTTTTTTGCTTTTCTCTGTTTTTGTAGTGTGCTCGTTCATGCCCACAAGTGTGTGTCTGTTAATATAACACTTCTACCCCCTGTATCCCAAACTAATCATCTCCTAACTCGCACACCGGCCCATCCTGCCCAGCACCATAGCAACCGTGACTTCACTGCGTCTCAGGTCTCGCATCTGTTTGTTCTGTTGCATGTTTTGCTGAGCTGTATGTTTCTCTGTTGTTGTTTACTTCTGCTGTGTTGCGGTGGTGTTTATCTCCCTGATGTATGAGGTAGTACTGTTGAATTTTATCAAAGGCGAATTGGGGCCGTCGTTTCAAATTCACAAAGAGGAGACGTCAAAGCTCATAGAAAGAGGGAGAAGCGTGTGTGAGCAATGGGAAGCGGTTATTGCACGGTTGTCTGATTAAGGAAATGACTTTGATCACAGGCAGAATGAGAGTGGTTGGACTTTTTGTCTCATTCACTTACTGTCAGTGGAATTTGATAACTCTCTCACTCGCTTTCGACGGGTTTAATTGCTGATGGGATTCTGAAATGACACCGAAATCATCGTAGCTGTAAGGAAATTCTGTAGGGCTGTGTGTTTTGTTGCTGCTTTGTTGAGGTTGCACTTTTTCCCTCTTTTTCACAAATTGCCTTGACAGTCAACTCCCCACCTAATCTCAAAACAGGTCACTCCTATACATAGGATCTTTGGAGTTTATTCCAGTGAACTGCTAGATCGAGACTCAACTTTGGAAAGATGCAGGTATAGATTTTCTGTATTTATAAATGTGAACTTTTTTTCTTTTCTTTTTTCTAGCAATTTTTTTTCTAGCTGTAGGCTAGACCAATATATTAGCAAGACAAAAAGTAGAAAATTTGGAAATGTGAACTTGGTGCCCTTAAAACTGCTGCTACTGTTTGGGTTTATGCATTAAAGCATAATTTTTTCCATATACAGTTGTAATCGAAATTATTGAACTTCCATTGCAAGTCGGGTTTATGGACAACATTTACAGACTTTCAGCTGTTTGCAGTGAACAAATCAAACAAAAGTAATTGAAATAGCTCAACACAACAAATATTTCAAGTGGTTGAAAATGCAACTTTTAAAGACTTCTGCGGTGTCAATATTATTCAACCCCTTCATGGCAAGCGTCTTTAGTAGCCTACTTAGTAAAACACCCTTTTTGCTATTATGACCAGCTTCTGGCAGCGTTTCTGAGGAATCTTAGCCCATTACTCATGAGCAATTGTGTTATCATTAAAGGTATAGTGGAGGATCTTTCCGAATTTTAGATAAGACCCGCCCTCTCCACTTTTTGAATAAGTTTGATTGATTCACCAGAGTGATTGACAATTAGGAGGACCAATAGTATAGGTGATCCACCCGGAAGTAAAAAATCCTCCATTATACCTTTAACATTAACCAAAATCATTAGATCCTGTAAAAATTGTTTGTTGTTAGTTTATGATGCTTAATACTGAAATTGAAAAGTGCTTAAGTGATGTTAGTGATTTGCGTTGTCTAATAAGCTGCTATATGATGCATTGTTTGAAAAACTTGTCCAAACTAACGTGATGTTGCAAATTCTCTTATTGATATATTTGACCTCGACAAAATATTTTCCAAAAGATATTTCAGAAGAAATTTGATTGAAATGACCTGCAGTATCTGTCTCTTTCTCTGGCAGTTTCTGCCTGCGTTTTGCATTGCAATGCCTTTTTTTTTAATCAGATCCTCATCCCGATGGCTTATGGCCGTGGATATTTGTGTCTTAATTTTAGCCATCCGTCTTAGCCTAACGGCAACAAAATGTCACGGTCCCTGTGAGCGTTTACTGTTCGTTTGGCTTAGGACAGCAGCTTTGTCAGTCTGAATTGAGAATCTTTATTTGGCAGCTCTCCGTGTCCCAGATTCCCTTGTTTACTTGGTTTCTGAAGCAGTTATTGATGTAATGAGTGCAAATGAATGTTAGTGCTTTGGTGTGCGTGTGTGTTTTTGGGATCAGGCATGAGGTGTTATCGTTGCCATGATCCTTTGACTTGATTAACTGGACTCATTTGTCATGTTTAGAAGCTGTCAGTGTTTAGGTTAAACAGAAGGGTGTGTGTGTGTATGTGTTTGTGTGTGTGTTTAACCGCAGATCAACTTAATGACTAGGGTTAATGTGGTCATTAAAACAAGGTCTTCATTTTCCCTGGAGTGCATGCTTAGCAGTGCCATTTTAATTTCTTTATCTAGAGTGTGTGTGTGTGTGTGTGTGTCTGTGTGTGTACTTGGCTGCTTGTTGATTACAGAGGAAGAGCTAAATGCACCACATTGAAGCCTTCTTATTAGTTACTAGTCAGTGAGGTTGCCGAGTTTATTTTATAATATTATAATTATTTACTCTATATTATTATTATTATATAATGTTTGTGAAAGATGTCTCACCAAGGCTGTATTTATTCAATCAAAAATAGTCAAAACAATAATATTGTGAAAAAATTTTACAATAAAAAAATAATCTATATTTTAAAATGTAGTTTATTCCTTTGATGGCAAAGCTGGATTGTCAGCATCATTACTCCAGTCTTCAGTGTCACATGATCCTTCAGAAATCATTCTTATATGCTGATTTGGTGCTCAAGAAGCATTTCTTCTTCTTCTTCTTCGAAGAAAAATGAAACAAAAGCACGCACATCAATCTCAAAAGGGTGCTCGACTAAAAAACAACAAGTAAAAAATAAAGTATAAAGTCGGCAACACCTAAGCTCCAAAATTATCAAAAATATTTATTATCAAGACAACTATCGCATAGCGGTAACGTTTCGAGCATGCAGTCTCTTCGTCTGATGAAGAGCCTGCGTGCTCGAAACGTTACCGCTATGCGATAGTTGTCTTGATAATAAATATTTTTGATAATTTTGGAGCTTAGGTGTTGCCGACTTTATACTTTATTTTTTTCTTCTTCTTCTTCTTCTAAAGTTAAAATTAAATTTGTGCTATGTAATATTTTGTGTGGAAACCATGATATATATTTTTTCAGGAATCTTTGAATCTTGAATAGAAATTATTATTTTCATTAATAGACCCCAAACTTTTAAATTATGTAATATAATATATTTTTTAAAAATTTCTGTTTTCATCCGAATCTTTTCTTTTATGTGGTTATTTTCACTTTGGATTAATTATTCATGTAAATGTGTTTTGTATCCTGTGCCATTTTAGTGTGGAGAGATTCTTTGACTCTACAGAAATATCACACACACACATTTCTGTGTCTTAAAAATGTCAGCGTGATGTGACATCAGACCCACTGGCAGTGTGTCAGCTTCGGTCTGTCACAAGCGCTCTTGTCTTTCACACGTGTCTCTCTCCTCTGTCATTAGCCCCGCCTCCCCGGCACTGCCCGGGGCCACGCTTACATCATCTCCCGCTTCACAGGCTTCAAGTGTCAGTAAGTTTCACTTGCTGTACTTTTGCTGCATTAACTTCCCACGGTCTTAGTGAGAGTTTCTCCACTTCTAATTCCTTGAAATTCCTCTAGTTTCAGCTAATCTTTTTTTTTTTTTTTTTTTTTTTTGACATTGTATCAAAGTCACTTTCAGGAAATGTCAGTTCACTCATCAGCCATATTTGCAGTGCCTCCGGGCAGCTATTTTGGGGATGCAAGACCAACTACTATCTACTTGAATAGGTAAATACTGAAATATCAAATTGACATTTAAAGAACATATTTCAAATCAGCAACATGAACACTCCCATAAATATTGTTTCTTATCCTCAAATAGCATTAAATAGTGTATATTTCAGGTTTGTCCAGCCAATGTGTATGTGTAGTCCAAAGAGTGTCTCAAGACACTAACTGTTTCTATGGGAACCGCAGCTTCTTTTGGCATCAGCAGTGACGCAATGACTTTACCAATTGGCGATTGGCTGTGTTATTTAGAAGCCAGGATTGATCGCGATATATTCATAGACAGTAAAAGAAATGGACACAGCGACCCCATTGGATTCAACGGAGACAAAGTGAAGCCAATTAGAAACTCTTACTTCCTGGGGGTCCAGCGTACTGCGCAGACTCAAACTGAGCTCGACGACGTAGATGTGACGTGAGCAAACCGTCTGTCTTCTAGTAGCTGTGCCAAGATCAATCTGAATCATTACCTTCCGAAACTCGCAGAGACGGAGAGCGTGATTATGAGCTGTCCATGATCTTGGAGCAGGAGAAACTTTTTGTAGGTGTTCTGATTAATTACTTTGTCATTTTGCCTCCACGTCCTCCCGATTGCTCGCGAGCTTCTACTCCTGTCCATACGGTAATTTCTCTACTGTGCGACAGAGAGTCGCGTGGCTATGACGCAATCGTTAGCCTACTTTTACAAAAACTGCTTCTACAGGGCCATAACGTAAGCTACAAGGTAATGGAGCCTTTTATAGATTTTCGTGTTTCTTTAGAAATAAATAATGGACAAATGGAGTCTTTAAACGCCTCAGATGTGAAGTTATTCGCTGTCAAAGTGATGCCAAAATGAATGGGAGTCAATGGGATGCTAACTGCAGGTGGGGTTCCGCTAGCCAATGGCGGCCCCCGGGGGTACCTTCAAAATAATACAAATCCCTGCCCCCCTGGATATATTGCGCACTGCAGTTTCTCCCATTGATAGTAATACAAGTGAACCTCCATCCCCAGTATTGTTCCGAATATAAGACGATCCTGATTATAAGATGACCCCCCTTTTTCAAGATGTACCTTTTGGAATAAGGCTTTTTAAAGACAAAATCTTGTCTTTTATAAAGAAAATACCTTTATTCGAAAATAATTTTCATTTTGTATATTTTTCATGTCAATTTTTGTATTGAAACTATGGTAAATACTGGTAAAATGTACATTCACATTTAAAAAAAAAATTGTTTTGTTTTTTTGGCATAGCTTAAAAATAACCCGTAGCTCATCTGAATTATATAACAATAACAATTAGGCTATCTCATAGTGGAAACCATGTAGCCTAGCAAATTATTGTAAAATTAGGTACCGTCTTACGTTTTAAAATCACGTACGTTGGAAGATTGGTCCCGTCAGCGAGGCACACAAACATGACAGTCACGCGGCTGTTAGACGGTAAGCTTTTCTTAGACTGTTCTTTTTGCACTCGCGATCTTCTAACATTACACTCTGACACACCGTATTTCTTGATACACTCGTTTTACACATATTTGGCGCCACTTATTGTTGTGGGTGTATTATTGACGTAAAATTCTAGACCCCAAGTATAAGACGAACCATTTTTTTTTTTTTTTTTTTATGTATTTCTAAGAAAAAAAACATCGGCTTATATTAGCGTGCTACTTCTGCTATATTAAGCTATGGCAAAGAGCATTATGTTAGTATTCAATTCTGAATTTAGCCATAGCATTGTGAAAGTGAATTTTAATTTTTCTTTTTTCTCAGAAACAAAACTGCTAGAAGGGATAGGTTAGGGTTAGGGTTCAGACGAGGGTGTTGAAGAAAGTGTGATGGAAGAAATTGCAGTGAGTGGAAAAAGGTTACACAAGAAGCTTTCAGGAGAGGCAAAATGTGATTAGGTAGGTCAACCAGTTGGTTCACAAGACCATAGGATGTGCTATTTGTCAATTCCACCCTTTGCCAAGCCTGTACTAGTGCGGTCTTTCTCCCAACGGTCTATGCAGCATTGCGTCACCAAAAGTGCACAAGGTTTGAGGGCATGTTGGACTGGGAACAATGTTGTTGCAGTCTCTTACCTTACTCTTAATATCATAGAGCACTGGTTGGTTGATAAGAATGTTGTTCCAGGACCAACAAAGGCTTTTGATCCAGGAGCATGTCCTACTTTTGTAAATGACATTAAGTAGGCATGAGGTCAGGTTTCCAGAGGTTTGAATTCAGGTGTTCGATGTCTTAAAGGTGACTCAGCTTTGACATAATGTCCTCAGGAATCGAGAGCACACTGAACCTGGGCTATATATGGAAACGGTTTTACCTGCGGCAGATTTATGCCCGCGCTGAGAAGATACAGTGGGTTTTACGTGCACCTCATCACACACAGACAGCCGTGATCCATCAAAGACCTCTGTCCTTGGCCTGGAGCTCCATTAGCATGTGGTCATACTGTATGTGACTGCAAGAGAGAGGCAAGAGTCATAATGGTTAAGTGGGGGGAAGTTACTCCACCAACATTTATAGAGACATTGAACTCCATTTCTGAAATCCTGCTGTTCAATTGATTTTTTTTAGTTAAACAATAATGATCTCAAGGTGGTAGTATGCATATCATGGAAAATCACCATTTTTATTAGTCTTTTGAAAGAAGATTCAATGTACTATGCCATACTGTTATTTCAAAGAGTTCAAAACGCCCCCAGTTCACGGTTTATGAAAATACACTGCAAAATGAATATGCAAATTATGACGTCAGAACAAGCACATTGAAGGTCGAGAAAGACTATATTAGAGCTTTCTGTTGGTCATCGTGTCAAATTCGTTTGACAACCTTGAACCTGTTGCAGAATCTGCATAGGGAAATCTTTCACCCTCAAGCAAAATTCCTGATCGCACATATTCCAATTGAAATGACCCATTTTTGACTGCGAAAATTCGCAGAAAAGCGATGAATGTGAACGTCGTCTTTCTCAATCAAGCTATATAGCAATCTCTATATCTGTCAAGTCAAACCCCTTTGATCTACAACATTTACCGGAAGTACCCCATTTAATATTTCAATAATTTAACAACACATAAACATGTTAAACGATTATCTGATATTGGTTAATGGTCACATGACATGCAGTTAACAACACATAAACATGTTAAACGATTATCTGATATTGGTTAATGGTCACATGACATGCAGTTAAACAGTTAAAATAAAGGGGGGGAAATGATTTTTTATTTTTATTGTATTTAATTTTTTTAGGATTGAATTAATTATTAGCTGTTCATCAACTCATGAACCCCCTGCAGTTCTTTTACAAATCACAGTTTGGGAAAACCTGATTTATGTGCAGAATATGTCAAAATCGTCTTATCTTCTAGGAATATTCACTTTTTTTGTACACTTGTAGCTAATGTTTAGGGTAGCTCACTGTATTTTAAATTGTTAGTAGATTTTAGTTTGGAGAGCTGCAGTTTTAAAGTAGCTTGTCATCACTGAATACTACATCATGTGAAAAAGCAAGGCAAAAGTACTAGATTTTAGAAATGATCGGCCCTGTCTTAGCTGAGTTTACAACTTCACTCACTGACTCTAGACAAGACTAGACAGATCATTTGGTTTTTCTACTTCCTTTGATCAAGGTAGATCTCCATTTTCTCCTATGCTGTAACTGTGAGTACATGTTCCTCTCCGCAAAGTCCTTCATCTGAACGTCTGTTCTTTTAAGACAGGATTAGAATATCAAACTCCTGTGTTGCCCATCCCGCAGTCCCCCAGTGCTGGGATTTGGATCAGCTGTACATTGAGAGCACAGGGTAATCTCTGACTTCTGGCTCTGCATAAATCAAAGAGCCGACTTAATATTTAATTATGCTCCAGGTACTTCTGCCTGTGTTCGTCATCTCTTTCTCTCTCTTTTTCTCTGAAGCTAAGAGGAGCACATTCTGCCTTTGTAAGGGACTGCCTGAACAGCTAATCACATACAATCATGCTAACAGCAGTGAGGTCTCCCAGCTTAACAGAGTCAAGTGGTGTTTCATTAAAAAAAGAAGGGGAAAAAAAGACAAAACGCAACATCTCTGGATATGAACAGGTGTGGAGTCTTGTTGGAGCTGTGGCGCAGCTGTTGGCGCATGTGCACTGGGTTTGTTAGAGCTGTGGTGCAGTTTGTCCAATGACAGGATACATTGTGCTCTTAACTGCTCACATGACCACATACTGTGACCATTTTTTGTCACATATATGTCAATGCTTTAGAAAAAGTGCAGTGCCACTTTAATGATATGGCAGGTTTTTCTGAAAAAACTTTTTCCCAAATTTGTTTAAACTGTCTTTATATACCAATACATAATTAAAATGTAAGTACTCTGAAAAAGAGAGTATAAAATTCGAGTGTCTGTAGTCCTCTCAGGGCGCAATAAACACAGCTACTTATTTCCATTCGGAACGAATGAAATGATTGGCTGGGCGACTGTCACTCTCCCTCGTTACCATGGCTACCACCCCCGCCGCTACAGGAGCTGCCCACATGCGCGCGCCCGTTTGACTCGAGGAGGGGAAGAGGCACGGAAGCTAGGAAGAATCACAATTATGGCAGAGAAAGAGCAGTCAAGATTCCCAGTACCTGCATATACAGTCAGCGAAGGTAATGGGAAACCGTGTATCAATGCAAATGAAGATTGCTCATTTGAAAAAGCTGAACACCGAAACTGAACCTTCTTTGTGTGCTCATTTATTTATTGATTTGAGTTTACATGTGGATAGGGTTCCAGCGCGTCATGGAAAACCTGGTGTTACGTATTCCCTGGTTTTGTGTTTCATGTGTCTTGTTAATTGGATTTTTAGTCTGCATTTTACCCTGTTTCTGTTCCTGTTCCTGTTTCTTGTCCTGTGTGCCATTTTTGTAGACTTCTAGTTTTTATTTCATTCCCAGGTGTGTCTTGTTTGCCTATTACCTCTCTAGTATATATACCCCAGTGTTTCTTGTGTTCGTTGTCGAGTCTTGTCCTTTCATGGATGTTTGTTTGGTGCGCTCAGTTCTGTTCCCTGGTTTTCTGGTTTCTGTGTTGGTTTATTTTGTTAATAAACTCACTGCGAATGGATGCTCCGCTCCCTTGTTTTTGAGTTCACCATACATTACACCTGGTAAATTGATGACCAATTTTCCAGTCCTGGAAAACACATGGAAAAATGTCAAATGTCCTAGGAAATCTTGTTGTCCTGGAAAATTATTTTAAAAATGTTCGTATTTTCCTCTAGCTGAGAATCAAGAGTTTATCACTCCCTAAAACAATAAATGTTACTAGTGAAAAGTGCTATGTTCTGGGGCATTGAGTTTTGACACGGGAGAGGAGTATTTTAATGATGACGTTTAGTCTCGTGTTGCCCCTTTCAGCAGTAAGCTTGTAATTAACTGTCAACTGGTTAGCATTAGCATTGTTAGCATTAATTCAGTAACTTGCTAACTAATTATTTTGATATGGTAAAAGCTCAGGGTCTGCACAACAAGTTTATTGCCAAGTCGATACTGAAAATGTGTACATTTTGCAGTCTTTCTGCAGTACTGAGTTTAGTTTCAACCCGGTCCCTGCTTATAGGTGGCTCTTTTCAAGTTCTCCTCCGATGCATATCCTCTCTGAACTCTCTGTGAAGAGTGTCAAATGTTGTGTTTTTTCAGCATTTAGTATTGTAGCCAATTTTTTTGTTGAGCGCGTGAGTGCAAAGGCCAATCAGAGGCATTCGAGTTTGTCAGAATCTGCCCAATAGCACTCAAAACGCTAGAGATTTTTCAGCACAAGTTCATTGGCTGAGTTCTTCACGCTCGCGAATCCTTTCATTACAGCCGACACGACGTATATAAGAGATTCACTGTGCAGTGTAGCCAGCTTAATTGATTATAATGGGAGTGCAGAACACAGGGAGCAAGCACTGAACTGAAGTGATTGACAGGTTCAGTGATTATAAAGGGAGCGCTCTTTGTTTGCTGTCTGTATATAACCCACTCACAATTTAAACCACTTTTATTTTACTGCTCTGAACACACGGCCAGGTTTCAGGAGTGACAACCGTGTTTAAATGCGGGATTAAATCCAAAATTGTTTGATTGTCCAGGCCAAAAATGTCTGGAATGTCAAAATTTATGAAAAACGAATGCCATTGTAGTCAAAATTTTGACTAAATTAAAAAAAAAATGCTGGGTAAAAACAAACAGGTGTGTCTAGGAAAGGTGAAGAAGTGAACAGCTGTTAAATATCTCTGTAAGTCAGTCTTATGTAGAACATATGTAAAAGAGGTCGTTCGTTTTCTGATTAGGTCAAGCGCTCTTATTCTCTCTTCCTTTCCTATAGTCTTCTGGGCTTTCCAATGTATAATTTTCTAGCTAACTGGTGCATAGCAAATAAGGGTCAAGAGTCTGATCTGTCTACTCGACAAGAATCGGGGAAAAAAGCAAGCAAGAAAGAAAGAGGATGGCAACGCAGTGCACTGTATGTGAAGAAACAGGTGTTTGCTTTTAATTTGGCTCTCTTCTTCTCTCAAGCATTGACTCTGAGACTTAAAATTTCACAGCATTTTTTTCGCTGATGGAAAAAGCATAGTGGGCAGTTTAGAACATTGATCTGTCTCTAGACCATTGGGAAATGATTAGTGTGTGTGAGCATTTGTGCATGTGTGTACAGTAGTTGTCGAATGATTCTATATTGGGTCTATAGTTCTTGGTGTGTGATCAAGGCACTTTTCACCTCTCAAACACACTGCCACTGTCTCAATGACCTTTGCCGCCTTGAGGGTGAGCACAATGAGTTTCCGTCAATATGTTCCAGCAGCGCGTGAATGACTGTTCGACTGCTCTTAATAACATTTGAGGATGGTTTTTAACAACATCGCAGAATAGTGTCTCACTCCACTGAGCCGTACCGTGCATTAGTCCTAAATTGGACATAAGCTGAAACCTACAGAAATTGAAATGAAAACTGACACAATTTTTCAATATTCTGTGTTAAATCAATGCTTTGCTAATCACTCTTGTCTGTCTTTTTTATTATTTGTTGAAAGGAAACTATGAAGCAATGATACATTCCTCCCTGAAGAGCATTTGAATTATTTTAATATCTGCTTAATTGCCATAATCTGCTTCACTGAGCTGAAATGCAGGCGTTCTAAAGAGACGCTGAGAAAGAGAACAAGTGGTGTTTCTTCATTTTCTTTCATAATCATCTTCTGTCAAATCATGGTAATCAGGTTTTTTTTTTTTTTATTTTTTTTTTTTATGTATGTTAAATATAAATATATAAATTACGAGGTAATATTTAAGTTTTGAGGTTTTTGAGCAGCGAATGTCAGATGTGTTTATCCGTCATTAGAACAGTAGCAACTGAGGCAATAAGTGCATCACACAGTGTTTATTGTAGCTATGGGGGCTCTCAGTTTTGTTCTGTCATTTGGCCAAAATCTCATGTTATAAAAAATGAAGTGCTTCGCACAGGCTCTTTAAGCCCGTATTGGCTATGGTTATAATTTAACAACAAATGCTTAGACTAAGACACTTGTCCACTCATCAAATGTGTTAAATCAATCATAATGGACACAGCGGAAAGATTCATACCTTACAAAAAGTCAGTAAAAGGACCACAGTGGCTATCAGATGCAGTGATTGAAATTGCCAACAGGAGACGAGCAGCCAAAGACATTAACAAATATATAGGGAAACCAACAGATTTATGGGGAAAAGAATGACGAAATATGGAGATACGCAATTTCCGCCCGATGGATCGACAGACAGTAGATGGATGGATAGATGTGTGTATGTAAATTTCTAAAGATTGTTGGAGGTTATTTAACATGCTCCAATTCGAGGTGTGTTTTAGTTTTTCCAGATTTGATTTCCGCCTCTTTCCCTGGGGTAGCTTCAGTGTCTCAGAACCTGCTAATCTCTGTGGATTTTCATTCACAACCGTCTCTAGAGCTTACAGACAATGGTGTGAAAAACAAAAACATTGGCAGCTCTGTGGTAACTGGAAAACAACCAGCCGTTACGACAGTGCCATCAATGACAGCATCTCTGAATACATGGGTCCGCAGCAGCAGAGGTTCAGCTCCTTTCACAGGCAACGAAAAGATGGACAGATTCCAGAAAACTCTTCCTGTTTCTGACAAATCTCAATTTCTGCTCTGACATACAGATGGTGCAGTCAGAGTGCAGTGTATGCAACATGAATTCATGGATTGGTCCTGTCTTGCTTTAGTGATTTTGGGCTGGTGTTGGTGATGTAATGGTCTTGGGAATATTTCGTTGTTGTTCATTATGCATTTTATAGTTTATCTCCCCATCTTCTAACGTCTACTTTCAAGACTAGCACCAAGCGGCAACCTCCCTGTCTCTCTCTTGAAACCAACACGGAAGTGAATTCAACGGCAATTCATCGACTGGCCGCTTGAGGCTGGCTGCAGAAGTGAGTCGAATCTGTATCTCCCCCATGTTAAAATACCCAACTTTACAGCAGAAAAAAACACGTTTACAGCCTGGTGCAAAAAGTGGCTTTGGTCTATATAGCTTATTTTTCCCTTCATGACAACTGTGAGGAGGGTCTTTTTTTTTTTTTTTCATTTACATTATATTAAGCCTTAAATTTCTGCATAATTAAGGGTGTCCACTTTTGAGTGACAGGTGGATTCCAGCTGCAGTGGTCATTAGTCATCATTAGCTGTTTATCTGCTGTCTGCTAGCCGTCACGTTACCTCAGGTTAATTGTCTGACTGTAAAAATAAATAAATTCGGGAGTGACGTGCTGACAAGATGGCGACGGTCGGCCACGCCCACTTTAGGCTTCAAAAACGGTCTTCAGAAACCTACGGGTGACGTCACGGACACTACCTCCATATTTTTTTACAGTCTATGACTAGCACACATATTCTGAAATAAATGTGTGCTGACATCATGTCTGCATGGACCAGGATCTGGACACTGTCCTAGTCAGGCATGATGTTTGAAAGCAATTTGTCTGTCCATACTGAAAGTGAATTTGTGACGTGGAACATCAACAACAACCAATCAAACCATAATTACTAGTTATCTGGAAAGAGATTTTGGAGAGTTTCACCTGGCACAAAAATAGAAACAACACAGTGTAAGAATATTATTATTATTATTATTTTTTAACCAAAGATCCAGGTTGTTCTGGCAATAAAAGACTCTCATCACAGCGGTTTCGATTGTCACCCTGCTGTGTTCGTTGGTGACGTAATGGCTGTTGGTTTGCTGAAAATCGAATAGTTTTTTACAGAAACACTCAACCTTTTAGTGCACCCAACTGGTACACCTTCTCACCCCCTCTCCTCTGAATATTCATGAACCCCTCCCATATGTATGCATAATTAATTAAATATGTGAAAGAGACTGAAATCTCAACACAAATGGCTTTTATTATTCAAATGTTGAAATATTAAATGCCATTATGCACGTTTTCCAGGTGGGAGCATGTCAAGAATACTCTGGAGTGAAGCTAGCATTTCTCTTTAGCATACAAGGGTAAAAGTGTCGTTTCAAATGCTTGCGTTCTCGCAGTGTGATATGGATATTCATGTTCATGTTATAGTTACAGTGAACGTGGATAGTTTTTTTTTTTTTTTTTTTTTTTTTCATCAGGTGAGAGACAGACAGATCTTGAGATTTTGTATTATTGGATACATTCTCTGCTATGCCTTTATAACAACTCTTTCAGGTTAACACTTGCAGGTAGATGTGTTGCCGTTGTTTTGTAAGTTACAGGATCAGTATTGGTCAATATACTGGAGTAATGGCTGCTGAAAATTCAGCTTTGCCTTCAGTGAAGTAAATAACATTTTAAAACATTAAAATAGAAAAGAGTTGTTTTAAATTGTAATATTTCCCTATATTTCTGTTTTGACCGAATTTTTGATCAATTAAAAGCCGCCTGGGTGAGCAAAAGTTTCAAAAATACAATCTCTTAATGACCCCAAACTTTTGAATGGTAGTATTTGTAGAAAATGTAAGTTAGTTAATCATCTGAGCATCTGGAGCTATGAATAGTTTAATTTGTCACCTTGAAAGATTCACACAGATTTTGACTGTAAGCCTGTCTTAACATTGGAGTAACGTACTTTGATAATTGACAAAATGTAAATGCTTATGGAACTTGAAACAGGGTTTTCTTGTTGTCTAGTCCAACAGATAGTCCAGATATCATCTTAAGCCTTTTGGTCTAACCAAGTTGAGTCAACGATTGTTGCGAGCACAAGCCTGGTTCACCAATGCACATTTCTCTGCAGCAACATTGGACACATTTTTATGTTTTTATTTTTTTAAGGTAGTCTCTGTCATAACCTTTTGAATTAAGCTAACAGCTAGCTCGTATTTCACTAGGCGCGTTTCCATTACAGATTTGCGCAAAACTTTTTTTTTTCTTTTTTTTTTTTTATATTGTGAAATGACATTGACTGATCTTATGCGACTAAAACTTAATTTTTTCCTCTCGCGATAAGTAAAATCATTCCAAAAACCATGGCGACGGATGTTGGTAGGTTTATGTACTATATCCCAGCCACCGCACTGGCCATTATTATTAATCGAAGGAGATGTGTGTGTGTTTTCCAAGCATTAATGGTAAGGAACGACCCTTATTATACTTGTGAGCGGCACATATGAGGTGTTTCTGGGTGTTTCTCCCTCATATCTGCTTCAAGGTCTTGATTGTGGCATTTATTTGAGGTTTAGAATCCAGTATTCCTGTAATTCTTTTGTCTTTTATGAATTTAATAAAGAACTCTGTCATCTAGGCTACGTCAGGTGACCTATAAATGCGCAAAAACTGTTTCCATTGCAGTTTTGTGAAATATGTATCTTTCGAATTGCCTGAAAAACCACCTCATGCGAGCGTAGAAACTTTTTTGCGATAAATGCGCAATTGACGTGTTTCCATTGGCCGTATTTTCAATTCGCAATTTCAATTTGCGCAATTTGAAGGGTAATGGAAACGCAGCTACTGTTGCTTTTGTCTGATTGGTGTCACCTGATTTTGTTCACATTTGTGTAGCCTAGTGCATAAATATACAAGTATAATTGTATAATATGTTACTTGGTGTGTCTTTTTATCTTACACCTTTAAACCTGTGATTATTCAGGTAGGGTAAGGACAGTCAAATCTAGCCTAAACCGTGAATTATTCATTATTTATTGAAGTTCTTCAGGAATTACGTAAAACAGTCCCTTGTTTGTGGTTGTTCTTTTTTGTAGTTGTAAGTAACGTCTCACAGGTAATAATAATAAATAATAAAAATAACAATACAAAGCTGTTAATGCAAAAATGTGTCTCTTGGTAGGGTGTCAGGTGTCCTGCTTTACTCCTCAGTCTTTTTATACTTCTTTTTGGGAAATTCCAATTCCATATCAATCTCTGAGACTCGTGTCCAATAGTCGGATGTCCTTGCGCCTTCTCCTACGCTGTTTGTCTTACACTCTTCTCCTTCCTTACTGTAGTCTTTGTCATTCTTATCTCCGCTTGTGATTTTAAACCTTCTCTTCACCCCTGTGTTATCCCCCTGTTAACCTTTGTGGCAAGCAAAATAACATTTATATCAATATGAATATCAATATTCAAAACAAATAGCAATTGCAATCTGCATTCCATACACAGTGTCTTCATTCAGATATATAGATTTTGTTAAATATATATCCAGCCCATAGATTACAGCTGCCAGACCTTCTTTTAGACCAAAACTCATAACCGATTCACAGACATCAGATCCCTCCGGCTTTTACGTGCAGTCATGCTGACACACACTTCTGCACCGACAAACACATCATGCATTCCCTGACATAAGCATGCAGCGCCATGCTAGAGCGCACATCACAGGCCGCTGAAGAGGTACGGAGATTGCGCCCTGGAGTATCAGTCTTTGGAAACTCAAGGGCCCTCCAGCCCGGAGCAGTCGTCTTTGTACAGAGCCAAAAGGATTTGGTTTGTGTGGGTGTGTGTGTCAGCCTTACCTGAAAATCTCCCTCTTATGGAGACACAAGTTCACTTGTTCTAATGCACCGGTTTTGGTGATTGGCTCCTACTCTTATGTCTTTTGATTCTTTTCTTCCTCTCTCCTCCCCATTCCTTCCTCTCCTGTCTTTTTAAACTGAACGACCTCTATCGCTTCTGTACAGGGCACAGGGGAAACGGTGGAAGTTAGGCAGCAGGTCAATGAATATTAATAAGACATTTTGCACTCCTTCTAAAGGCCAGGCACGACACTTCTTCCCCCCCTCTCCCAGTCCTCTTTCTTTCTCTCCTTCTGCTCACCTTTTCCACACGGTCTTTCATCCCTCCTGTGATATCACTCCATCCTCAGTGAATGAACAGAATGAGTTGTACTCAACATTGACCTTATAGGCCCCTTGAGGCCACAGAACCAAGATGTGTTTTTTTGCCTAATAGCAATGCATAAAATAGCACTTTTCAGTCAGAAACAGCTCTGACACTCTTATCAGCAGACAACCCAAGTATTTATTATTATTATTATTATTATTATACCATTTCAGCCACCTTTAAAATATTTAATAATATAATGAATAAATATACAATTATTTTCTCTTTTTACATGAAAATGGCTCAGGATTTATTTATTTCGTTATAAAAATTAAAATCAAATGAAAATCATACATTATAAATAATGTTAATTATATTCATTGTAATTTATAAATAATGAGCTCAATATATTTTTAAGTAAACTGTAAAAGTCCTTGCACGCCGAGTCCCAAATTCTCGTCTGAAATTTTCGCGAGTTAAAAAATAAATACGACCTAACGTTGTTTCAATCGCGTTTACACACTGGCTCCAAAACTTTCGTCCGTCATGAAAAAATTCAGGTCGGGTTCGGATTTTCTGCATTTTCTGCCACCGTAGCAAGAATTTCCACAGCTGTTTTGACAATTCAGAGCCACCGAATGACGAATACGAAATACTTTGTAAATCTCAGTGTGCAAGGACCTTAATATTCAATATTTATATACTATTAAAAGTAATGTATGTTTTTATTTATTTTTAAATAAACAGTAATATTTCATATTAATTTAATAATAATAATAATTATTATTATTATTATTATTATTATTATTATTAATTATTAAAAAATGTATTATTAAAAAAAAACATTTGGTTAGCTTTAACAAATAATGCCTAACTAAGAACAACAATAATAATAATAATAATAATAATTTTTTATTATTATTATTATTATTATTATTATTATTTAAAAACGAATTAGCTAAATTAGCGACATATTTTAAATTATTACATGGCTTGGTTGAATTCTAATGTAGAATGTGGTCTGTTATTTCTTGATAACAGACCGCTGCTAAGTATAACACACCGTTGCCATGAAAAACAGAGCGTTGCTATGGACCAAGCATGCCGCACAAGCCCTGAAAAGCGAAGCCAAAACGTCTCGATCGCCCCCCGGTGACTGGTCCTAGTATAGGTCATAAACCCCGCCTCCCCGTGTTATTCAACGGGACGTGAGACCAACTAAACAATTTAATTACACTTCAAATATCTTTTTTCCGAAGGTGGTTTCTGTCATTTACTGTAGCTTTTATCACACTGATGTAAATTCAAGGGTTTGTTTTTAAAATAAGTTTGTTTTTAGTTAGTTATTTGATGCTATAAAAACGGTGGTGTGACGTCATGATTGACAGCTGTGATTGACAGGTTCTCTGAGCGAAGTAGTCACTGAAGCACCAACAGACTTTTTTCCGGGATCTTCGGAGGACTGAGGAGATTGGAGCTTTAAATGTAATATCTAAATTTCTATAATTAGTTATTTCACACCGAGAGCGAGGACGGGGCCTTGATTTCGCGGCTTTACTTCCTGCTCACGACTGCGCAGGTCTGGTCCCGAAATCGCTACTGCACAGACTCAAATCCCAAGATGTCAGCGCCATATCGGGACACTGGCGGCTTCACTTCTCACCAATGGAAGAGAGCGAAGGGGCGTCGTCCATATTTTTTTACAGTCTATGCCAAGGGTTCTCAACCCTGGTCCTCGAGGGCCACTGTCCTGCAGAGTTTAGGTCCAACCGTGATCAAACTAACCTGCCTGTAGCTTTCCAGTAATCCTGAAAGGCTTAATTAGCTTAATTAGCTGGCTCAGGTGTGTTTGATTTAGGGTTAGAGCTAAACTCTGCAGGACAGTGGCCCTCGAGGACCAGGGTTGAGAATGCCTGGTCTATGCTATGGACGCAGGATTCTAACCGTAGAGACGGAACGGACTATTTTCTTTAGCAGAAGCAATACAATCGTTTTTAAATCAATATTTTGTGTCAAATTATTGATATATTTGGTAGGTAGCCATGTAATAAGCGGGATAATGTAGAGCGAGGCGGTTGTTATAGGCTGATTCAAGATCAGGTCCTGATCAGGGTTGTATTCGCTATAACAACCACCTCGCTCTACATTATCCCTCACTTAGTGTACCTCATCTGTTTTGAATGCTGGACCCCAGAATGGGATTCTTTTGTGCTGATGTTCCCTTCAGGATGCATGACTATCTTAACCAGCCTTGCTTTTAAAAACCATGTCTGTATTGGGCCAAAAGTTAGATCTGCACCTGACCAGCACGAACCGGAATAAACCATCCTAGCGTGTAAATTCGTGCTGGTCTAAGAGAGATATTTCTGCAGGTTATTCATAGATGTGGTGCAAAACACATTTAGGACTTAGAGGAACCCTTGAAAGGTGCATTAGTATTTCTCTGTTTTTGGCTCAAAATGTTTCTAGACCTCAAACTTGAACTTGATGATGAGTTTGACGTCATCACATGGTCCTCCCTTCTTCTGATGTTCAGGCCCGACTGAGTCTGTCCTCTTTCATCCTCAGACCACGACCTGGCGGAGTCTGAGTTTTCCAGTTCCACCACGAATCCCTTTCGTTTGATAAATAGAAAACAAGATTTCAATTATGGAGTAATCCCTTTTAAGGGCTCATCTCCTGCATCTCCTCCCTGCTCTGAGCTCAGGATGGCCTTAATTTATTCATTATGCATAAGCTATTTATTATTCATTTTCTGGTATTCTGTCTGCACATACTCTTCAGAGCGGTGTTATGGAGAGGAAATCAGAGAGAGATGAAATGTCTGTTTTTTATTTGAGCCACGTCTGGCTGGTTTGGTCAAGCACTTTGCCTTGTTATGATATCTTTCTCTCTCTTTCTTTCTCTGCTGGTTTTTGCCCGATGGCAGAACTGGCCGGAGATCACTCTCAGAAATTTGCTGAGCGTTGTAATTGACTTTGGCTAGGTTGGAGGCCAGAGGTGCTATACATCTGTAGTTACGCCTCAAAAAGACTTATGATCTAATCCCAGGGTCGGCCTGTATTATACCAATGTAAGCTGCCTAAATACATAGGCTAATGTGTGTATGCTGATGATTTGCATATGCAGGTTTCTCTGAGCTTCTGTGTGGTTAGTGCACATGGTCCAGACATGTGGAACTGCAGCAGTGAACCAGCAAGACACAGAAAAACTGAATGAGAGAGAACTTAATGGGATAGTTCTCCCAAAAATAGTTGGGTCCAATGTTGTTCTTGTTAGTCTTGTTTTGGACACTGTGTTATAGTGTGAGTAATGTCAGCAGTGGCAGAAATGTGTTTGTGTTCCAAAGAAGAAAGTAAGTTATTCTCTTGGAATGGCATGAGGGCGAGTAAATGATGAAAGAATCTGTCTATCTATCCATCTATCTATAGTTCTTTCTCTCTGTGTCCAATGTAGTTCTATCTGTTGTTGTATCTGTCTTTATATCTGTCTGTCATTCTATCTATTGTTCTATTCGTTAGTCTGTATCTCTATCTATTGTTCTATCAATCAATCTCTCTGTCGTTCTATTTTTCTACCTGTCTGTCTGTCTATCTATATCGGTCTATTATTTAAAGGTATTGCGGAGGATTTTCTTTTTCCGGGTGGATCATCAAGACTATTGGTCCTCCTAGTTGTCAATCATTCTGGTGATATGTTTACGTAAGGCCATCGTACGTGCTCGTCCCTAGGTAGTTTTCGCTTTCTGCGCATGCGCACTTTCGGGTGCCTCTGAAGAAAGAAACAAGACCAGAGTGTTTTTGGGAGAATATTCAATTCGCTAAAAGCACAGGTTGGGCTTCCCACTGATGCCTCAGTCGCGAAGTTTCCACTCGACAGGTAAAGTTTGGCATGCTATTTGGAGAAATCCATTTAAAATCACTGCTAGTAAAAGTTAATGTAAGCAATGATTAGCGATGCTAGCCCTGGCACAAGTCACGCACCGCAATTTGTCTAAAGTAATTATGACCAAATGGTAAAAGGTATCACGCTGAAATGTTCTAAAACCTTGTGTGTTCATTTTTGATAATTCCAATGTGTTCACATAGTATTTATTACACAAATGCAACAAGCTACTTCTCCATTGCAAATCATGTCTTGAGTCCTCACTCAATCGATCAGTATAATAAGTAAATAAAACACGGAAGGGCATTTGACATTTTGTCTTGCATGAATGTTTTTGAGTTAGTGTTTTTGGGAGAATATTCCACACGCTGGCGTGCGCTGAAAGCACAGGTTGGGCTTCCCACTGATGCCTCAGTCGTGAAGTTTCTACTCGACAGGTAAAGGAAAGTAGGCTTGTATGAGCCATGCCAACAGCAACTTGTAAACAGAGCGTGCACGAGGAGAACTACTGTAGGCTCGTGCATGCTCTCTCATGCACACGTTTAATAGGCGTTCCCTCTCGGGAGCAGGTGGAGTGTTGCGCATGTGCATTTTTTCAAAAAGTGGAGAGGGCGATTCTTTTCTAAAATTCGGGAAAATCCTCCGCTATTTAATCTCTCTATCGTTCAGTTTACTATCGTTCTACCAATTTATCAGTAGTTCTGTCTATCATTCTGTTTATTGTATTAACTGTCTGTATGTCTATTATATCATCGATTTTTCTCTCTATCTATTGTTCGACCTATCTGTAGTTCTGTTTGTCATTCTGTCTATCATTTTGTCTGACTGTCTATTGCTCTCTTTATTATTCTGTCTGTCGTTCTACCTATCGATCTGTTGTTCTGTCTGTCGTTCTATCTATCATCTATTGTTGTATCTGTCTGTCTCTGTCATTCTGTCTATTGTTCTATTTGTCAATCTATATCTCAATCTATTGTTCTATCTATTTATCTATCAATCTATCTGTCGTTCTATTTTTCTGTCTATTTATATCGTTCTACCAATCTATCTGTAGTTCTGCCTATCATTCTGTTTATTGTATTAACTGTATGTATGTCTATTATATCATCTATTTTTCTCTCTATCTATTGTTCGACCTATCTGTAGTTCTGTCTGTCATTCTGTCTTTCTATTGCTCTGTTTATCATTCTATCTATCATTCTACTTTACCTATCTATCTGTAGTTCTGTCCATCTTTCTGTCTGTCATCCTGTCTGTCCATTGTTACATCTATCTATTTCAATTCATCATAGTTGTTCAACTCATCATTGTCTGTATTGTGTATTTTAGCATCACTAGAATGCTCTATTGACCAATCAGCACGCAGGATCTGGGAACTGGGAACTGGCAAAGGTTAACGTGGGAGTTTTGTGCAGCTGCCCGTCTTCAGCTGTTTTCTCTCTATCTCTATCTGTTCTGAACTCTTCCTTTCAGAAAAAGAGTTGATGTTAATGCCCGGGAACTCTTTTTTTTTCTTCTATTTTCTCTCCCCCTCCCAATGAGTGGCTGTCTGTTGCCTCTCAGATCAATTTGCCTCTCAGCAACATGGGCAGCTTAAACAATCTGTGAATGTGTGTACACGTGCATGTCCAATTCTGTTAATGCGTTGATGTGTAGACCTATTCATGAGCCTACATGCGCAGTTGGACTAGCTATGTCTAGCTATGGCAGATTTGGCTTGTTATTGTGCATTTATTGTGTCTAAATACTACATTGATCAATAGAGATCCATCTCCTCCTTGGCAAAACTACTTCCTGTCTCCTTCCTAGTGCCGGCTTGACAGATTAGAAGCTTTGTAGCCATTGAAGTACAAGCGTGCCGTAAAACAAAAGGGACCCAGTCTTGTTCTGTCCAGTTAAAGGCGGGTAATTACCAGCCAGCCATCTCTGATGTTTACAGCAACTGTCGATGCTAACTGTCTGCTCTTTTTGCATTTAGATACACGAGGCAAAACAGCAGAAGAAGCCCTTTATATTTCCTTCAATCTGTTAGTTCTTTCCACAGGCAGCCTTTTACTATTTGGTGCTATGTAACTAAAAGCCCCTCACAGTTCGAGTGGTATGTTTGCGTGTGTGGGTAGGCAACAATTAACGGTCACAGGCTGAGATGGAGCCCAGCCGAGTTTAAAGGAGCTACTCGCACCAGCACCACAAATCATTGTATATGAGAATTTACACACTGACAGACACGAGCGCAGACGCACACACTGAACTAACCCTTAAATGTGCAGTTGTTGTGTGTCTGCGTGTGGCATGGAGATTTCCTGCAGGCGGGGGAGAGCTGGAGTGGGCGGACGCCTTGAAGTGTGGCGTAGTTTGATGGCATCGCCGCAAACTCATTCAATTTGTCTAAGGATCCCCCTCCGCACGCACACACGCAGATAGTGTTTTGGCAGCGTGGGCAGATGCTCTGAAGCAGGGAGAATGGTTGCACCAGCGCAGGATCTCTTCCTCTCCCCTGGGGGCTGTTTTAAAGGATGATGGGATACTGGAGGGCGGAGGATGTGTCATTTTATTTTATTCTCATTTTTCCCTCCTGCCCTGGCACTGATGTGCGTGGACGTAGTTCAGTGAAACAGACCCGCTTTATTCCACGCTTTGTCCTCTTCTAACCTGCCCGTCTCTCTCGTTCTTTCTCTCAGAAGTGTGTGTGGGTGATTAGAGCGTGTGGATCTGTCTGGCTTTGCTTTTAGCACAAGCTGTCATTGCTTCTGGTTTTAAGCATATATTCTACTAAGTGTGCACTGACTAATGTCTCTTGGGGAATTTTGCATTTGGAAGGTGAAGATGGCCACAGGAACCCTTCGACTTTGTCACTGATTAGCTTATGAGTTTTTCGACCTGCCATCCACAACTGAGAACGTTGTCAAGGACATCGATGAAGCTTGGCAGAGGATTAGGCATTTGAAGTAACACCTCAGAGAAGTGCAAATTTCTCTGCTAAAACCCCAGCCTGCTCTCTCCACTGAAATGTCATGCTTTACAGAAAGGGTCCACATACTTTTCATTTATTTCCAACTTAGTTAATTGAAATAAGGGCTTATGAAATGCTTGAAATTAATTCTGTACGCAAATATAAGTTTACACTGAGAACTTTGTCAAGGACATCAATGAAGTTTGGCGTAAAAATCACTTTACAAAGATTCATTATTCTAAACTTATACAGTGACGACTATGCAGTGTTATTTTGCATTTCATAATTCAATTTCTGTACATAAATACTGTGACTTACCTGAAAAACATAGGCTGAAGCACCATTTAATTTGTATTTATCTATGCTTTTAATTTTTTTAATTTTTTTTATGCAGATTCACTCCCCTACAAAATCACCCCAATCATTCTAGAATGATTCGTTCTTTCCAAATTCATCTTATGAAACTGTTTTCATTTCGCAATATTTATCGCAGAAAAATAAAATATCACAATGTCAGTTTTTTTCCCAGTATCGTACAGCTTTAGTTAGTAAGTGTTTGTGTTTGTTTTCTAACCACAACATTTCAATAGGGAACTGAAGGGCCTCGCTTTGCCAACTCATTTGATCCAATTAGAAGAGAGACTGATAGTTCTCGGGAACACAGGCTCCGTTTAGGTGTTGTCTCAGTGGGTATTCTCAGATCATAATAAATGTAGGTCAAACATGATTGGCTGTAATGAGTTTATTAGGCAGGTTATTAATCGGCTGAATGTGTAGGATGGTGGGTGAATGGAATTATGGTGTTGAAAATACTCAGGCCGAAGTGTCAGCTTAATTGATTTTCACATCAGTGAATAACGGTGAGACAGGAGACAGCGAGAGAGTGAAAGGAAGTGTGGGAATTAGAGAGATTCATGCCAATATGATGAAATTGTTGCAATCGGTTCATTCATTCCATACGTGTGGGGTGTGTGTGTGTGTGTGTGTGTGTATATATATATATATATATATATATATATATATATATATATATATATATATATAGTAGGGCTGTCAATCGATTACAATTTTTAATCGATTAATCACATGATTGTCATGAGTTAACTCGTGATTAATCGCACATTTTTTTATTTGTTCTAAATGTACCTTAAATTAATACTTTTCAAGTTAGTAATACTCTAATCAACGTGGGCATGGATAAATATGGATGCTTTATGCAAATGTATGTTTATTATTGAAACCATAGTCAACATAGAGCATGAAGACGAGACATGTTTCAAAGGTCATAGATGTTTTTCAAAGAACTTGTTCATGTCTATTAGACACATGTAGAAATTACAAAGAAATACCAGGTTCCCATTACTTCTCTTTCTTTGCACTGAGCAATTAACACAAACATGTTTAGATTTTTGCATGACAGGGCAGCTCTTCTGAAAATGCTAAATGTACATTTATTATTAGGCTACATTATAGTTTGTCTCTCTCTGTGCCCATTTTGATGAAGCTAAATTCTCAATAAAACGGTTTTCATTGGTATATTTTACTGTTTCTGTTGTCAAACAACGGAATGAATATGAAATGGTGACTGAAACGCGACCCATTAAGACATAACCAGCTCTCCCTTCCAAGATGTTAATCTGCACAATAATCCTGATAATCGAGCCGTCGTCTGATGAAATCAAATACACATAAGATAAACACAATATCTGTTTTGCGATTTCGGCTATACTTGCATGTAAAATTAGAGAAGCAACATCATATCTGTGTTTAACTGAATTAAAGCGGTGCTCCTCTCTCCAGCGCGAGACGCAGAGAGAGAGCGAGAGAGAGAGAGGCGCGCGCGCGTGCTGGGAGAGCAGTACCGGCGGTACCGGTAGATTCTCAGAAACTAAATAAGGTTTGGGCGCTTTGTTGAAGGGAAAAAATCGCTAAATGGGTCTGCAATGTCGCTAAGTTGGCAACACTGTGTATCTCCATTTCTCCAACTAGGTTTTGGGCCACGGGTCAAACAGAAAATATGCGCTGCGTTAATCGAGCGTTAAAAAAAATAGTGCCGTTAATATGATTTTGCGTTAACGCGTTATTAACGCGCTAACTTTGACAGCCCTAATATATAGGTATGAGATTCAAGAAAAGTGTTAGTTCAAATAGTCATGATGCTACTGGCATGTGTATAGACACATATTGTGTGTTTATGAACTCAAACCAATCAGTTGCCATATCCCTTAGTTTTTTACTCCAACTGATTTTTTTTCCTTCTCCTCAGTCATTTCGATGTGTGTTTTGCCCCCTTGAGTTTTTAGCTATTTTCTGTAATTTCTTGGAGCATGCTGGTACCATGCCATGGAATGGCTCTTTGACATTTTTTGTTTTCCCCTCAGAAATCAGACATTTTCTCAGCTGTTAAATTGTGCTCCCGTTGCACTGAAGGGAAATTAATTACTTTCTCTCCCCGCCTCCCTCTTTTGGAGGAGAACACAAGAGTCACCACAGGGGACAATTCACTCCTTTTGCCATAGAAGTCTTTCCATTCTATATGTGTGTGAGTGCCAGTCTAGCCATTTCAAGTCCTCTCTCTTCCTCCTTCCATCTTGCTTGCTTTGTCTTTTCATGTTTAGTCCTTCTGCTATCCCTGCGTTCTTTTGCCAGCTCTCTCCATCTGTAAACATGATGTCTTACCTTTTAGTGCTGTAGCCTGAAAGATGTTCTGCCTCTCACAGATTTAGTCTTAGCTTATGATTAGCTGATAAGCCAAATACTTTATCTTCTGCCTTCAGTCTCAAAGATTTGCATATTTACCACACAGGTCATGCATTTCAGAGTTGCACTTGGTATATAGCTGTTTGCAGTCCTAAAAAATCGGGGAGAGAATTAGTGTTTTCAAGCCATAGATTTCCTCAGGAAGTTTTAATGAGCACAGTGCCCTCCACTAATATTGGCACCCTTGGTAAATAAAATAAATTGCATTGTTTATCCTTTTGATCTTTCATTTAAAAAAATTCACAACATTTTATCCTTTCATTGAAGTAAAACAGTTGAAAGTGGGGGTATAATGAAGTATAATGAAGTATAACTCACATTATATATATATTTTTTTTTTCTCCAATGCATGTTAGCCACAATTATTAGCACCCCTAGACATTTTGATGAGTAAAATATCTCTGAAGTATAGACTTGGGATGCACTGATACCACTTTTTCCAGAACGAGTCCGATACCGATACCCATTTTCACTGTATTTGTAATATTTAAGTATATTGGGTAGAGAAACCAAAATAATATGATTCTTATTTTAATAATAAACAGTGTTTTGGGTTTTTTTTTTCAGGTAGTTTTCAGGTACAGAAATTTGAATAAAGTAATCAAATGTGAAATAACACTGCATTAAATATAGATGGATATTTATAAAGTTACAAAACTTATTCTGTTAACGGCAGTGATTGATTTCTTTGTCTTTTGTTTAATTAGCATTAAAACGCAGCAGCAGGTTTATTAGGCTGCTGTCCCTTTAAGACCGAATGCACGGATCCAATATGAATACTGTCTACATTCAGTTGAGGTGTAACCGACTAGGTTTGCTAGATACTCACTAAGATGGGCGTTTGTGTGAATTCGTCCATTCTGACGCAAGACGTCAAAGAGAACTCAGTTATTGCGGGGTTTTCGGGGGGCGCGTGCTACGGATGTTTGCGTTAATGAAACTTACTGACCTGCAAAAGTTCTATAATAATGTCGGGAACCACTTGTTATACATAAATCATGTAACCGTTCTTGTTTTACTTGCATATACGATTTGGTTTTGATCCAAACGACACGTGTGCTGAGTGAACGATCCGCAATCAAGAGCATTCAACAGAAGTCTCTCTCTCTCTCTCTGCTTCCCTCCCTTTTCTTAGTGTGAGATGAAAGATGTCGAGAATGAAGAAAAGCGAAACTCCTTGTTTCTGGAGCTGTTGGAGTCCAGCAATAAATGGGAGGAGTTTCAACACCTTATGCTCCTCCTACAGGCATGGCCACCAATGACTGACAAGAGCAGGTGAGACTTTGGTGCTGATTTTTAATTTGACATTTTCACTTATAAAATTGAGGCATAAGCTGGTCATTATCGCAAAATAAACCCTAACAGGATGATCAGGACAAGATTAGACCTGATATTATCCTGCAGGAGTTCATTTTAAAATAATAACCAGCTGAAAGTACATTATCCTACTAATTGCTGAGTTGGAATATTTTATTATGTGAGAAAGAGTGATAAGAAAAACATGTAAGAGATTGGTTGCCAGGGACAGCTGTCAGATATACAGTTTAGCGGTCATTATACGAAATTTCTGACCACAGAATGCCATGATTGACCAATCAGAAACAAGTATTTTAAAGAGACCTGTACACAACTTTTTTTTAAAGGTATTTAAAGCAAGCTGTTTTCTCATTAGATGTCTTTGTATTGGAGTGCTATTAGACCATTAAGTGTGATCGCAGGTTTGATTGAGGTGAATTGTTGTGTATTATAGAACTGAATGAGTTTTTGAGGTTAGTCGAGGCTGGCAGAATGTGCGCTGATGATCGGAGAGCCGTTCCGTATCCGGATCAATAGACAGAAACAGCGAATATAAGCTGGCTGATTATGCATTGTGCCACGCTTTCAAATAGCTTGAGGCTTTTTGTTTTCATGAAGAGTTTTGAATTAACATTCTCAGAGAAGAACACAGAGCGTTTGTTGTGTGTGTCAATGTGTCCGTGTGAGTTTGTGTGTTTGTCATTATGCTCTTTGGCATTTAAACAAAATGTGAGTTGGATAAAGGCCAAATGTAGAGGGGATAAAAGAGAGTTTGACTATACATTCATTTGTTCAGGGTTCACACAGACATTCACGGGTGACCATGTGTACCATTTGTGATCACACAGTGTACCGGGTGTGTATCTTCACTTAAGACTTGCACATTTGCTGTCTCCTGAACACCTGTGTTGTCGCTCCTCATTCTGTCATGCTTTAGTAAGTCCCAGAAAAGGCCATCCTAATGGAAATCTATTTAAATCGACACACCGCAGAGCTCTGGGTGGCAGCTCTTTCTAAGAGGATACATGATACTGGCCACACCGTGATCGTTTTAAAGTATCTCTAATGTTTTAGAGTTTTTCCCCTCTGAACCTTTGCTTGCAAAGTCTTAAAGGGATAGTTCACCAAAAAATACAAATTCTAAATGAAAACTTCATACATTTACATTTACTCTTAACAAGAACTGAAATTGAAGTTGTGATTGCATCTATATTCATGTAGTATCCATAGATAAGATGTCATTATTCACTCACACTAATATCGTTCCTTACTTAAATGCTGTTTTTCCATGAAATATAAAATAATTTTGTCAAATCACTCATTTCTTTTTGTACAGTGACCAGACAAAAAAACGACTCGTATGATATGATCCAAATCGTCTGAAGTCATACGATATTTATAAATATGGTAATGGCACAGATTGGATGTCACTAATATCAAACATAATTGGCTTTTTGCATTCCTCGTAACCAAACAAGACATCCGGCCAGTGCCATGTGAGATTTGAGAGCTTTGGCAGCTCAACTTAAATTTCGGTTTATGGCTTCAGAAGGCTTGGAATACGCTGCATGAGTTATATAGACCATTTTATGGCACCTTTTATTGTGCTTTTATAGTTAAAATCGTTGTTTTACAGAGAAGATCTATGTGAGGATTCTTCAAAATTCTCCTTTTGTGTTACTCGGGGAAAGATGGCAGCATATGGGTTTAAAAACAACATGAGAGTGAGGACATAATGAGAAAATTTTGCATTTTTTTAATGAAATGTTAATTTAAGGAAGTTTTCATGACCAATCCATGTATCCATTAACTACTGTAATGAATGTAATTTAGGTTTCCAGGTTCCTCATTGTCACTGTAACTGTGGATTTTGTTATTATCTACAATAACTGTCTGTGTATGAACATTCTGTGTATGAAAGGCCAACTTCAATTATAAGATGAAATAGAGTGTGTGCGATTGATTATGATTGTGCGTGTTTATCTCAGTCGGCAGTGGAGTTTGTTAGAAAGCTCCTCTCATCTCTCATAAGAAGTCAGGAGATAAGCATATGCGCTGTTTTATTGCTGCATGCATGTAATATGCCATGATAATTATGATTGGATTTCTTTTTTCATTATACAGATCCTTTTCTATTAAAAGTTTCACGGTACCACATGAACTTTCATGATTCGCTTTCCATGTCATTGCATGTTTAGCACTTTGTGTGTGTGTGTGTGTGTGTGTGTGTGTGTGTGTGTGTGGTCTTCTGAACACCTTTAAACACATTTGTCTCTCTCTACACAGGCTTGAGACAGAGCAGAACCCCTGGGTGTGTCTCACATCGGCCCTGCTTACACACTCCTCCAGCTTTTCCCAAATCAACATCGGAAATGAGGTTCTAACCATGTGCCGCTCTCTTTACCCGACCAAACACAAAATTAGCCCACAGGTAAGACTGTGGGTGTCATCGTCATCAAACATTGATGGCATGTGCTTAGTGTTAGTTAGTTTAGTGAGTTTGGCTCTGCTATGTTGAGGCGTGACATTCACACTTCACTTCCATTCTCTTTTAGTGCATTGGGAACATTTGCTCTCTGTTGTTGGACGCCGGTCTAAAGCTGCCTGCTCTGAAGTTGATGACAGAGAGCGAGGATGAGCATCTGCGCAAACTTACCCAGGATCAGATCAAAAACATCACTGATGTAAGTCTCATTCTCACTGTGTTCTCTCTTGTAGGCCCCGCAATGTTGCAGATGGCCCAGGAACCACAATGTGACTTTTTTTGAGAATTCGATAGAATAGCTTCATATATTTTCCTATCTAAACCATGGTGTTGTGACTTCCACACTCTAACCAGTTAAAACGGAACCCTGTTTTTATCAACTGAGGCTGTTATAGTACTTATATTTTAAATGAGCTTTTATTTTTATATATTAGTTTAGTTTAAGTTTGTCACTTTATGAATTTTAAATACAGTGGGGAGAACAAGTATTTGATACACTGCCGATTTTGCAGGTTTTCCCACTTACAAAGCATGTAGAAGTCTGTAATTTTTATCATAGGTACACTTCAACTGTGAGAGGCGGAATCTAAAACAAAAATCCAGAAAATCACATTGTATGATTTTTAAATAATTTATTTGCATTTTATTGCATGACATAAGTATTTGATCACCTACCAACCAGTAAGAATTCCGGCTCTCACTGACCTGTTAGTTTTTCTTTAAGAAGCCCTCCTGTTCTCCACTCATTACCTGTATTAACTGCACCTGTTTGAACACGTTACCTGTATAAAAGACACCTGTCCACACACTCAATCAAACAGACAATAGGGCTACAGGACAATAGGCAAGCAGCTTGGTGAGAAGGCAACAACTGTTGGCGCAATTATTAGAAAATGGAAGAAGTTCAAGATGACTGTCAATCTCCCTCGGTCTGGGGCACCATGCAAGATCTCACCTCGTGGGGCATCAATGATCATGAGGAAGGTGAGGGATCAGCCCAGAACTACACGGCAGGACCTGGTCAATGACCTGAAGAGAGCTGGGACCATAGTCTCAAAGAAAACCATTAGTAACACACTACGCCGTCATGGATTAAAATCCTGCAGCGCACGTAAGATCCCCCTGCTCAAGCCAGCGCATGTCCAGGCCCGTCTGAAGTTTGCCAATGACCATCTGGATGATCCAGAGGAGGAATGGGAGAAGGTCATGTGGTCTGATGAGACAAAAATGGAGCTTTTTGGTCTAAACTCCACTCGCTGTGTTTGGAGGAAGAAGAAGGATGAGTACAACCCCAAGAACACCATCCCAACCGTGAAACATGGAGGTGGAAACATCATTCTTTGGGGATGCTTTTCTGCAAATGGGACAGGACGACTGCACCGTATTGAGGGGAGGATGGATGGGGCCATGTATCGCGAGATCTTGGCCAACAACCTCCTTCCCTCAGTAAGAGCATTGAAGATGGGTCGTGGCTGGGTCTTCCAGCATGACAACGACCCGAAACACAGCCAGGGCAACTAAGGAGTGGCTCCGTAAGAAGCATCTCAAGGTCCTGGAGTGGCCTAGCCAGTCTCCAGACCTGAACCCAATAGAAAATCTTTGGAGGGAGCTGAAAGTCCGAAACCTGAAGGATCTGGAGAAGGTCTGTATGGAGGAGTGGGCCAAAATCCCTGCTGCAGTGTGTGCAAACCTGGTCAAGAACTACAGGAAACGTATGATCTCTGTAATTGCAAACAAATGTTTCTGTATCAAATATTAAGTTCTGCTTTTCTGATGTATCAAATACTTATGTCATGCAATAAAATGCAAATTAATTACTTAAAAATCATTCAATGTGATTTTCTGGATTTTTGTTTTAGATTCCGTCACTCACAGTTGAAGAGTACCTATGATAAAAATTACAGACCTCTACATGCTTTGTAAGTGGGAAAACCTGCAAAATCGGCAGTGTATCAAATACTTGTTCTCCCCACTGTATATTTAACATTGGCACAATGCTTAATCAGCCAGTTTATATTCGCTGTTTCTGTCTATTGATCCGGATACGGAACGGCTCTCTGATCATCAGCGCACATTCTGCCAGCCTCGACTAACCTCAAAAACTCATTCAGTTCTATAATACACAACAATTCACCTCAATCAAACCTGCGATCACACTTAATGGTCTGATAGCAGTCCAATACAAAGACATCTAATGAGAAAACAGCTTGCTTTAAATACCTGTGTGTGTGTGTATATATATATATATAACTATGTAACTGTTTTTATTTTTTTTATTTTAGTACTTCATCTTAAATTATTTCAGGTTGTTGCCATAACAACATTTCTTTTTTTAGTTTCAATTAACACTGTTGTATTGATTATAATGAGAGCGATGTAGCATTGTTCACTTGCAGTGTGGTGTAAATCTATTTAAAATAGAATTAATCAATACATTAATCAGATTTAATTATAAAAGGTTTTAGTGACGTGAACATAGTTGAGAAGTTCACAGATTGGAGACTCTTTTAAAGTCTGACCAGACCATTTTAATTCATTGGCCCGTGGTCACCCTGCACTTTCTAAAGGTGACCCCCAGGTTAAATGATTTAACTATTCCTGTGTTAATAGAAATAATGAAAAAAGGAGATCATTCATGACCCGTTGCAGGACGAATCTAACGGTCAAGGGTGTATTCTTGTCAGCAAGCCACCGCTGTCACTAGTAATGTGGATTCAATTAAACTAAACTGACTGTTGACACCAGAAGTGGCTGTGAATCAGATAGGAGCGTTCAGAGCAAACTTGCATCTGACCGTAACCTCTATCTCTCACTGACTGCAGGTCAGATAAAAGCCAAGCCTCACAGCACCATTACTTAATTTATCCTCTCAGGTCTGCTAGAGGGCCAGATAAGCAATGGCTACACATTAAAACCAAACACGTAGACTCTTTCCAAAGACCTTCGGAAACATGATTTGATTAATTTGCATTTTGTACATGCTTTTAATCTAAAGCAACTTACTCCACACTAATTTCTGCAATTCCCTGGTATCAGCCAAGGGTTAAATGCTTTGCTCAGCTGCATAATGGTGGGAAGTCTCAACAATGAATCTGCATACTTTTTTTTTTTTTTTTTTTTTTTTGTGATTATAAGGAAAAAATCTGCTAAGTTAAATATGGTAAAAGTGCTGGGAGTACTACACTCTTAAACTGAAACCATTATCAAACGAACAAAAAAATTATGCATTTTGTTAACCTTTTATTCTGGGTGATATTATGAGAAATCAAATTTTACCAGAAATGACATTTATTAGAATTGTGATGCAAAAACAGTATTTCTGAGCTTAAAAGGATAGCCTTTATTTACACATCAAGTCACTGTGAAACAATGAGGACCAAGCCAGGTCAGTAACTATTGCATTTAACCCTCTTGTGCTCTTTGGTCACTTTTGACAGAAAAAAAAAATTACATTACATTTTGATTATCATTTTTAAATAACTTCATTGGAATGGTATGAAATTTGTTGACTTTTGTGGCACTGGCTTTGCGAACACAAAAATTGTCTAAAGAAAATGGACTAAATGGTCACACAAAAATGACCTCCCATAGGAAATGAATGGAACGTACCGAAAACGTGTGGCTGAGTGCACTTGCATATCTCTCGGAAGGATCTCACTGTTCAGAATGAGTGACCGAAGTTTGTTTTTAACAAGGTCCCTTATCATAGCCTGATCATAGAGCACAGCTTGAGCTGCTACGCTACCACCACAGCTCACCGCGATGCTGTTAGGGTTCACCTAAAAATTCATCAGAATCCAAAAACTGACTAGGGAACTGACTGGATAAGCTGGGTCTCAGAAGGATCAATTAGAGCTCACATTCTCACTGACTCTAGATCAGATAAAGCCATGAAACTGAGAGAAGCTCACTTAAAATGAGGGTAATCTCCTTCTCTCGGGGCAAGGGTGATGTTCTTTCATCTCCGAACCTGGCAGAGAGATGGAGAAAAGCCAGAAAGAAAGGAATAGGTGAATTTGGGTATGTTGTTGGCTTTTTTTATTGGCAACAAGATGGTGTGTGTGTGTATCTGTGTGTCTGTGTGTTTTCAGGTATTCCCTACGTTGTGGAGACAAAATATCCCCACAAGGATAGTAATACCAGACATTTTTGATCTTGTGGGGAAATTAGTTGGTCCCCCTAAGGAAAAAAGCTGATACATCATACTAAATGATATAAGGGGATCCAACATGCAGTTTATACAGTATACAAATCATTGTCTATGATAAGTCCCCATAAAACATGCATGCACACCCAACGTGCACGTGCATCTCAATTATATCAATTGTGGTTGGTTTGTCACAATTATTATGCCTGATCATGATTATTTGAATTGTTGTTGTTAGCAATTAATGTGCAGTTATTTTATATTTAACATAGTTATTTTGTTATATATATATTGTGCAGTTATTTTATATATGCAGCTTTTTTATGTCTCTTTACAGTGCAGTGGTGCATTATAAAGTAATCGATAGCGCTCAAGGTTTCACTTTTTTTTTTTTTTTTTTTTTTTTACCATTATTTACCATTTTTTATAAACAATTTAGTATTATTTGACTGTTATAGAATGGACTGCCTTGAAATAATGCACCAGAGTGAAGAATTTGGGACAGATATATATTACCAGTACGACAATGATATTTTACTATAGTATAATATTCAGGTTTTCTGGTTCCCAAAAAACATTAGTATGAATGGAAAGACTAAGATTAAAGTGGACCCCATAGAAATATTTTAAGCATTTTGTAAATATTTAAAATATGACTTATTATTTTAAATATAGATAATTCTAAAGCAGACTCCCAATAAAATAAAATAAAATTTGTAAATGTATAAAATATTACTTAAAGTATTACTAACCCCAAAGTGGACCTCCAAAAGAAATTTAAAAAATATGTATGTAAAGAATTAAAATGACTTATTATTTAAAATAGTATTAGGACTAAAGTGTTTTTATATAAAATATTGTTTATCATTCTATTTCTGTGCATCATTAGTTTGCAAATCTTTATATTAAATATTTTTTATAATACTATAAATCTTTTTTGTATAATATTTGATTAATGTACCATGAATCACATTTATTTGTATGATAATTAATTCATCAAACTAAATCTCATTTGTATTTCTTGTTTCTGTATTTTAACCAGTAAGTTTATCATGTTGTAATCTATCAACACAATCTGGAGTAGAGAGAGTTTGCTTCACATGGGCTGTCCCCTCTGAACGCTCAAGACATTGATTTATTTAGTAACCCTTCTGCCATACTCCAACCTCCACACACACACACACACACACACACACACACACTGTGTCCTCGTTTCCCCTTCCAAACGGTTGCTTATGAATGCTTGACATTTTGCTACATTCTCGGAAGATCAGTTCCAGGTGTCGTTATGTTAGATTTTTTTTATTATTGTTTTTTGCCTGAATTAATTCACGCTCTCCTCTGGCAAGCTTAAAACCACCGCCGATGTTCAACCACGTTAACTTCGCTGAATAATTCACTTCAACCCTTTCCCGCTCGCGTTGCGTACGAGCGAGTACCTCCAGCCAGCGATGTCTTTACACAGGAGCGAGTGGCAGCATGTGTCATCTTCACAAAAGTAATCAAGTATCATTCATCGTTGACTCCTCCAGCTCCGTCTTCTCCAGGCGTCTTTGGGCACACCTCACCGCCGGTTATTCCTTTTTCCTCACCAATTATTTCTGAATAGACTCATCAGTGCCATTCAATTGGCTTTCTGTACCGAGAGCAATTACATACCGCCCGCTCTGTCTTTGTTTGTATTGGACGATCTGATGTGCATTGTTCTTGCTCATAGTAAGCTTGTGTTTTATAATGGACTTATTGCTCCAGAATATAAATCATGTTGAATAAGCATGGCTTTTATTATTCTCTGTGATGAGGTTGTTTTTCATGGAGATTATTTTGTTTAATTAAGAACAACAGTCAAAAATAAGGGGGAAATTATGAAGTGATTATGTAGGTTATTGTGTACTTTTATTATATATTTTTTTCCTTGTTATTGATTATTGTTATTGAAATAATCTTGTAAAGCATTCGCACGGACAACGCTGTTTAACTGACAAAACAAAAGCTTCAAATATTGCTGCAAGTAGCAATTAAGGGGGCACAAAGCACAAAAAAGGCATAAGTTGTGCAAGCATGGCTGGGAGCATTAGACCAACTGCAACAATAAATAATTTAAAAAATGTAGAAAGTTTTAGCCAAAATGAGTGAAAATCTTAAATAGAATCAATTGTAATATGATTTAATTGCTTATGACCTTTGACCAGTAGGTTGCGCTGTTGCCATTATTGATGTCATGAGGTCAGTGTGAGGTGGCAATGACACGAACAAAGTTTGATCTCAATACGCCAAAGCGTTGTGGAGATATAGCCTCAGAATCGGCTTGGCATCAAGCCATCCATTTCATTGATGCGTTACTCGAGGACGGGTTGTGCGATCAACAATCTTTTAATAAATTTGTGGTTTTTGCCAACATAGTCAGAATATGATCTGAGCCGATTTTGGTATAAAAAATAACAAATGGACCAGCGATCTCAAAGGAGTTTGAAAAATAGGTTTTCAAAGAAATTCAAAATGGAGGACAGCAATTTTGACCAAGTATGGCATAATTGGTATGATTGGCTATTAGCCTTTTTTATTTATTTCATTATAATCTTTGACCACAAGGTGGCGCTGAGTACCTTCAGGGCATGGTGCTGATGACACATACCAGAGCCCGTCTACGGAGAGCCTGGCCACTCCCTATTAAGTCCTATTGTACCGAATTTTGGTTGTAGTTCCACCAGAGTTCCACTGGGGGCGATCGCCCATGAGTGCAAAATGAATGGGAGTCTATGGGGCTAGATGGCCAAATTTGTCTCTTTCACTCGATTGCCGTTGAGAAATCTCAGATTTGATTGTAGGTTTTGCAAGTTCAACATGGGTTATAGGTCGAAAGTTGAATGAACGAGTACTTATGTTCTTACAGGTTGAGTTGTTGTTGCCCATAACACGCTAGCATTCTGCTAATGAACGCTGATTGGTCAGTGAAGGACTGATTACGACCAGAGATACCGCTTGATGGTGTGTGTGTGTGTGTATTTTCGGCGTGGTCTTTTAAAACAACGAAACAAAAACTCTTCTAGCACGTGTATTTACTTGTGTCAGCTGTGTTGTCGATGCCTCGAGAGAAAAGAAAGTGCAGAGCGCGAAAGCACCAAAGTGACTGAAGGATTGCCGTAAAGCAGTATCTCTGGTCGTACGATGTGTATGACGTCATTGACATTTTAAAAGACTTTTTAAAGCAAATAAGTGACTCTAAAAAATCTAAAACCCAGCAATGTGTAATTTCTTTGCATCGCCTTTCGAATACAACATTCAAATTACTAGACAAAAAATGAAAAGTGGATTTTGAGGGGGTATAGCGCCATAGACCTCCATTCATTCTGCACTCGTCCTGTGAGCGCCCTCATATGGAACCAGAGTGGAACTGCAACCAGTTCAGAAGCCGGAAGTTTACTGAGAGTGGAACTTCTCCCCTTATTAGACATTCTCTGCACATACCAAGTTTCGTGACGATACGCTAATGCATTTTATGGCAAAATTCTAAATGCCCATTGGCCAAAATGGTCGACATGAGAAAATTTGACATAATTTGACTCGGTATGCTGCACTGAATAAGTTAATACATTTTTTCATATCTGAGTACCTGAGTTTTAGGTCATGCTTGTGATGACATGTACCAAGATTTGTCTCAATATGCCAAAGCGTTGTGGAGATATAGCATCCATCTTGACATGCTCTTTTTCAAATCCGTTCCGGCATAATTTGAAAATGGTTGGGTTTATCAAAAAGCTTTTAATAACTATTTGCCAGCACGGTCTTCAGATGATCTGAGCCAATTTTGGTGAGGATAGGACTTACCGTCTAGGAAGAGTTTGAAAAAGTAGGAAAAATGTTCATGATGGCTCTCTATGCTAAACGTTATTAGCATAGAGAGGATGAGTTAGAGACTCCAAATTTGCTGTGGTTAATGTTCAGACTGTTCTCGATCTGTGTGCCAAACCGCATCATTTTCCCGCAAGTGGTTCTACGTCCATAGACTCGAATGGAGGGAGGAGGAAAAAAAGGAATAAGAAGCAGAAGAAGACTAACAAATAAAGTGCTGGCCCCTACCTAGACTGTTGAAAGCGGATTGTTGTGAGAATGCGTGTGGATCAGCACGGCTCCAGCGTCAACAGTGCGGATGTCAGGATTGGTCAGACTGTGAAGGTTTGACCCTAGAGCTGTAAGGAGTCCACTATTAAGACAATCACTCCTTCATTTTCTTCTCTGCAGGAGTTGGCTCGCTCCATTGTGTGGATAGACTTGTTCTTTTCAAGAAATCACAGTTCAGGAAATGTGAATGAATGGGCCTGTAATGTGAAGTAAGAGGACGTGAAAGAAGTCCCAGTAGTCGACAGTTCTGCTGAATGACTTTGGTATAGGCGGTGTTTTTAAAACGGTCATTCTTTTCCTCTTTCCATCTCCGGGCATGCCAACATTCAACAAAATCTCCCAGCAGCTGTTTCACTGGAAAACTGTAGGCACTTCAACACTTGCACCTTTATATATAGCTTTAGTTTTCAGTCCATTACCTTACTTTAGAACAATTTCTGACTTGTTTTTGTCATTATTGATTTAGGAAAATTCTGTCGGCCCAGCACAGGTATAAGGGTAGCCTATTATTGTGATATCTTGTGGCGTCTGTCTATTCTTCTATCTTTCTCTTTCACGCACAACCATTTCTAGGGTTTACAAAGAATGGTGTGAAAAGGGAAAAACATCCAGTATGCGGCAGTCCTGTGGGCGAAAATGCCTTGTTGATGCTAGAGGTCAGAGGAGAATGGGCCGACTGATTCAAGCTGATAGAAGAGCAACTTTGACTGAAATAACCACTCGTTACAACCATACATTTTTCTGTCATTTACAGGGTTTAACCATATTTAACAGATAAAATATAAAGAATCCATTTAAAAATGAAGATTTATCTTTTAAGGTATATACACAACCGTTCGAAAATGTGGGGTCAGTACGATAATTTTTTTACAGAAATTATCATTTTTATTCAGCAAGCTGAAATAAATTACTGCACAAAAAGTGACAGTGAAGACTTATATTATTATGAAAGATTTCTATTTCAAATAAATGCTGTTCTTTTCAACATTCTATTCATCAAAGAATATAAAAAATGTATCATGGTTTCATCAAATAATTAGAAAAAAAAAAACGCATCACGGTTTCCACAAATATACAAAGCAGCACAACTGTTTTCAACTATGATAATAATAAAAGTTGAGCACTAAATCAGCATATCAGAATGATTTCTGAAGGGTCATGTGACACTGAAGTATTGAGGAATAAATTATATTTTAAAGGTGCATTGCGCAACATTTCATGTTAAAAATACCCGTTTTTCTAACCCATACATGCTTAAACAATTGCCTGATGGGCTGAATGAGCCCTTCTATGATCACTGCGATTGCCTCTATAATCCTGTACAGTAAAATAAATAAGAGGGATTCGGGACGGAATCGACTGGGCGTGACGTCATGCGCGTTCACGCTCACCTGGCTATGTCTGGCAGGTTTGTGTATTCGCCGCCATTATCCGCATCAGCGAAGACAACTCAAGCGACTTTTGCAAAAGTAGAAGATGGATTCAAAGAGACCGGCTTCTAGTTCATCCCAAACCCCAACGCAAACTCCACGTAACCGCGTGCACAACTCTGGTTGCAGTTTCGCGTGTCGCCAGAAGGGGGCATAGTTCTGCAAAAACTCAGAGACTTGCGCAATGCACCTTTAAAATGCAATGATTCCAATAATATTACACAATATTACAGTTTTTACTGTATTTTTGATCAAATAAATGCAGCCTTGGAAAGCATATGAGACTTTCAAAAACATTCAAAAAATGTACAGACCCTAAAATGTTGAATGGTAGCATATTTACTGAAGCAACATTACCATTGTAAAGAGATTTTAATAGGAATTAGAAGTAAATAAGAAAGAATAAATTGCAATTTGTTAAAATTAGTTGTGCATTAGGTATCATTAACAATAAACAATGCCTTTTTCATTATATTCATGAAACAATTGTGCATTGTTAATTCATGTTTGTACATAATGCATTAACAGATGCTAACAAGTGGTATTAGCGTATGTAGAAATAAACATTGTAGAGTAATAAATCTGTAAAATGATTGATCCTTGGTAATTCACAGAGAGCAAAATAAATTAAGTCTAAGAAGCTGCAACTCAGTGCTAGGTAGGACTAAAAAAAGCTTTTGCTACATATGTTCATGTTAGATTCATGTCAAATTAAAATATCAAGCATTACAGTATTTTACTGACAGATAAAAATAGCACATGACAGAAAATTTGAAAAGTTGTCCTTCAAATTGAGAGATTATTTGTAGCGCAACTCCTCAGTCAATTAAACTGCAGGTGAACTCAAAATAAACTTGATTTCTATCTCTCTCTCTTCTAAAATTGGCGATTCTAGTCAGCGTTCCCTTCGGTCTCTGCTTTTCTACCTCGCCTCAATTTTACCTTCTCTGATTTACAACTAATTAGATTGTTGCTTAACTCCAATATGTGGGTAATAGTGTGTGGTTGTATGTTTCTCATCCACCTCCTCCTCTGTAAAAATCAAACTGCGTGGCGTATTCAGGAGGACCGCAGAGATCCAGCGGTGTTTTGGGCCCGCTCCTCGTCCCGCTCTGTCCTGATGCAAACCAGCTTTATGATTTAAATGATAAAAGAAAAGCCAAGCATGCATCATTTATGAGATGGAAAAGACCCTCCGTTATTCAAATTAAAACCGCACTGCAACTGAGAACCAGCACAAAAACATCCATTCTCAACCAGCTCTTCCCGCATTGCTTGTGTGCATTAGCAGATATTAGTGAACATTATGTGGATTTGTAAATAGACTGTGCTAATGTGCTTTTTTCTATTTGTGTGTTAACCAAATGTCCAAACAAAACTGAAATCACTTACCAACAGCCCCCACAACAAATGCCTTAATGAACAACTAAATAAATAATGTCTTAATGAAAAGAGGGTTGTGGTTAGTGGATAGAAAATATCATTTGATCAATGTAAAAACAGTAGTATGATAGAAAAACAAACATGTTTGTGTTTGTGGGCACATTTATGGTTTTATTCAGTTCATCTCGCTCAGATACAGTGTCACTAACAAACATGAAACCAGACTTACACACACACACACACACTTGGATGTAAACGACAGACACCCCTTGAGAGCACAGGCATTTTATTCTGGATCGATGGGTTTACCTTTATCTGGGATTTTATACGATTATGGTCTGAAATATTTATGGCTGTGTGTGTTGTGTGTGTGTGTTTCTGACTTCCAGTGTGATCAAAGTCACTTCATTAACCTCACCGCTGGGGCCTTTAAAGGACATTTCCCCGTAACACAAATCAAACCATTTTATTTTCATTTGTTGGCAGCAATTGATGTTTCGTTCCTCTGATTGTTGTGCAGCAATATATTCAGCCTCAATCAAATATTGTTTGTTCAACTTCACAAAGTTCACTTTTGGCATTTTCAAAGGCAGAGGTATTTTTTATTTTATTGAAGAATGAAGAATAGAATAATAACACTATTTTAAAGGGCACCTATTATGACTCTTATCACAAGATGTAAAATAAGTCTCCGATGTCCCCAGAGTATGAGTCCCTCAGAAAAACATGCTGTTTTAGTGTGTATCCCTTTAAATGCAAATGAACTGCTGCTGTCGGCCCAGGGGGCGGAGCCTCACAAGCTCCCGCTAAGAGCCAGGACAATCTCATCTGATAATAGAGCTGGTAAGTCCCGCCCATCCGTAAAACCCCAAGTGGACCTCTAGGTTGAAAAATCGTCAATGCAAGTGAATGTGAGAAAATAATTATTTTCTGGTCCCATTTGAATTGTGCCATGAATGTGAACATATGTTGTCTGTGAATTTTTTATATAATTTTTCATGTTACGAGTTTGACAGTATATTGTATGATTCTTTGGCTAGCAGTTGTGGAAAAGACATAACGAGAAAGACTACATGTCGCCTGTGTGACGTCACCCCATAACACATTTTCCCTCCACTTGTCCAATCACGGTGCTAATGCTGAGATAATCTATGGAGACAGATCGAGATGCCTGTGTGTTTTGTACCCAAATGTCACCATTCAAACCCAATGGCCTGTTCTTTCATCAGAATCCCGTCTGAAAGCAGCGAAGAGTTGTAGTCCACAAAGTGCTCTCACACAAAGTCTAACCGTATCAAACTTCTACCCGCTAAATTGTAGCATTCTTCACACGAAAGATTATATAAAAAATTCACAGACAACATATGTTCACATTCATGGCACAATTCAAACGGGACCAGAAAATAATTATTTTCTCACATTCACTCGCATTGACGATTTTTCAACCTAGAGGTCCAGCGGGGTTAGCGGAAGGGGCGGGACTTACCAGCTCTATATCAGAACAGAAACTTTCAGTTGCGGTGTTCATTTCGACCCGGAGTCGGACAATAATGCCCACAGAGCCAGAGAATATATGCAGAGCCCGACAGTAACGGAGTACATTTACTTGAGTACAGTACTTAAGTACAATTTTGAGAGATCTGTACTTTACTCGAGTATCATTTTTGGGGAGTACTCATGACTTTACTCAAGTACATACGCCAGAGGAGAACTGGCCCCCGACTGAGCCTGGGTTCTCCCAAGGTTTTTTTTTCTCCATTAGGTCACCTGATGGAGTTTTAGGACACCATTAGGTCACTTGATGGAGTTTTTCGGTTCCTTGCCACTGTTGCCTTTGGCTTGCTCAGTTGGGGATATTATGGGGATATTTAATTTGATTTTATCAATCAATAAATTCCACTAGAAACAAACCTTATTATTTTAATTTAATACTGTGAAGCTGCTTTGATACAATCTGTATTGTGAAAAGCACTATACAAATATACTTGACTTGACTTGACTTGACATTTGAGAGGCAAATATTGTACTCTTTACTCCACTACATTTCTATCCATAACCGTGAGTACCCGTTACTTCTTCTTCTAAAAAAAGAAATAGTCTCGGAAACCCTCAATTTGTTGTTTCCCTCTCAAACGTGATTGGATTGTGCAGGCGCCACTGATTGGGACAGCCTATCAGCAATCACCTTCAGCTTTCCGCCAAAGTCTACTCCATGGTCAGATTTAGATAAGAGACGAAACCATGGACGAAACAATGGATGAAGACGCAGCAGGTCCATCCCGGGAATGTGCCAACCCGTGGCCCCACCTCGCCAGACTATTTACATTTTCTGAACAAGTTAATGATAGTTTTCGCTTCAAGTGTTTGCTGTGTTTACCAATGTAAGCACTTGTGGCAGTAGTAATGCAATATTTAGATAATGTACTCTCGTACTCTTGATACTCAAGTACTTTTAAAAACAAGTACTTCAGTACTTTTACTTAAGTAGACATCTGACTGTAGTACTTTTACTTGTACTTGAGTAAAATTTAGCAAGGGGTATCTGTACTTTTACTCAAGTAATGAAGCTGTGTACTCTGTCCGCCTCTGAATATATGCTGTATAAAGACAGAACAGGTATAATTATGGTTATAACTTATTTGTCATCTGCTTTTATCCACTATTAATACAAGCCTGCTGTAGCAAACCCCGTCCGAATGATGACCAAAATATACTGACGAGTTCAGTGAAGTTTATTGTACATCACACAAAAGATGAGCGTTAGTTTTACTCCAGAGAATCACAGTAAGAGCTGAATAAACACAGTATAAGAAGTGCGTATTAAAGTCTTATCCATAATCTCTCTCTCTCTCTCTCTCTCTCTCTCTCTCCCTTTCATTATCATCAACATACACAGCGAAGTACACAAAACACTCGTTACAACTAACAGTAAACAAATATACACACACCTTTTCAGTGGGTGCTTAATAAACAGGTAAACCTTATATCCGTAAAATGACTTGATGAGCTGTCATAAAGTGCGCGCTCTCACTTTCATTTCTGCCGTGGTCAGTAACGTTAGGCCTGTCGCTCTGGAGACCGTAAGCTGGATCACGAACAGTACAGATCCATCCTCGAGTAAATGAAGTTCATTCTTACATCCAACAACAGCACACCTCAGTTGCTTAGGAGACATTCTTGTCTACAGCTTCTCAAGCGTCGAAACAATGGCAGACTCTGTGTCCAGCTCACTCAGGGCGGGGCTATGCTCACACTGCAGTGTCAATCAACCGTCGTGGGCGGGGCCTGTGCAAAGTGACGTCACATTGCCCCGAATCTGAGAACAGCTCGTTCTGAGACAGTGCTTATGATTTATGGGGATTATAAAAAAAGCACTGGGTGGATTTGTATCATTATAGAGTGGTTGTGTACACACACTGCCAACACACATTTATGTTCAAACACCATGTAAAGGTGAATTTTGCATAATAGGTGCCCTTTAAAAAATGTATAATATTTATTTATTTATTTATTTATTAATAATATAAATTGTTAGATAAAAATATATTCTAAAATAAAATTTGTATTATTAAAACGATGATGATTAATTATATCATTACATTTTTCTTCATTCTTCAATGAAATTGTATTAAATAAAATACACATTATTATTATTATTATTATTGTTATTATTATTATTAATAAAAAAAATAGTATGAGTATTATTCAGTTATTTGTCCTTATCTGCCCTCAATAAAAATGTAAGATAAAATATTCTAAAATAAATAATTATTAAGGAGATGATGATGATGATTATTCAGTTACTCTTCATTCTTTAATGAATTTGTATTAGATATAATAATAATAATAATAATAATAATTATTATTATTATTATTAATAATATTTTATTTATTAATAATAATAATTATAATTATTATTATTATTATTAATATTTTATTTATTACTATAGCACAAAGAGAAGGGTCTCCTGAGGAAATCCGCACTGTTGCAGTTTATGGCAGTGATGAGATGGCCTTTGTTCAGGTGGACCTCCACCGGTGCTCCTCTTAGTGCTACTGCGAAAGAAACTAGTGTACTATATAATGCTGTATTAAAACTAGTGTACTATATAATGCTGTATTGTTGCCAGATGTAGTGGTTCAATAAGCACTGCTCATGAAGTATGTATTAATAATGCAACACCAAATTTTTGAAGAATTGCCATGAAAGAAGGTGGAGATACATGTCTGCTCTCACACCTGTAGCTGAATATAGTAAACGCTTTGATGCCATCTGTATGCCGTCTCCTCGTTCTGTTCATTTCTCTCTCTCTCTCTGTGTGCTCGTCTGTCCTGAGAAGAGGAATCTCACAGATCTGCTGTCTTCTTCATTCTATCTTTCTGACACACACTCGCTGCTCGCCAGAAACTCCTGACCGGCCTGTGTTCTGTCATCCATACATTCATCCATACAGCCCTTATTACTTCCTTCTTTCTTTCCTTACTTCCTTCTTTACTTCATTTATTCCTTCGTCACTTTTTTTTTTTACTTGTCAAAACAACAGAAATCATTAATCATCTTTGTTTTTGAATTTGGTAAATGGTGGTAAATATTGGTCAACATTGGAAAATGACTCATTACTGGTCTGTGTGTTCGTACAGTAATGATTTATCTTGTGTGTTTCAGGTTTTCTCCCTCCGCACATTTCATTTTAAAACAATAAGTCCTTTTCTCTGCTAATTGAGGCACATCAACTTTATTTATACAGCACATTTACAGCACACACACGGTAATTGAGTTAAAATTAGTTTAGGCTTGTTTCATTCTTGATCTGTGTATGATTAATTTGAAATGAATTTGTGTAGTGAGGGCAAACTAAAATACGTGTATAGCGCTTAGAATGTTTGTAAACGTTTTGTTTTATTTACCGGTATTTTACAACTTTATCTTTTTTTCTTTTTTTTTCTCTCAATGGAATTGTGATATATATTGAAAATACGGTAAAGTGATTGCTATTTGCGAATCTTTTCTTCTCTCTCATTTTTCACCTTGCAATGATCAGAAATGGAGTTCCAATCAAGGAGAACGAGGGATTGCTCTCGTCTATCTGTTGGAAGGAGGTGATGAGTAGAATATCTTAACAGCACATTACTGCTCTCTCATATTCACATGTTCATTCCTCTCGAATGATGAAAAATTCAAATGATTTTTCACAAGCCACATCATTTTTATCATCAGCATGCATTTGAAACATTATAGTGTGCCCTGTGCTCTCTCTCTCTCTTTCTCCCCGTCATGCTGTTTTTCTTTTTCTCTTTGTTTCTCTCCCTCTTTATGAAGTGGTTTCTACAGCTGGCCGATCTTTCTTCACAGTTCAGCGCTCGACATTTTAGCTCCGACTCTCTCCATGCTCTTCTTCCCTTTCTTTCATCCTCTTATTTTCCTCCCTCCCTCCTTCTATCATCCTCTCTCAATTTCTCCGACACACTCTCTCTCTCTCTCACACACACACACTGCACTTGCTGTTCTTCGACCTTTTAGCTCCGTCTGTGCTGTCTCTGACGGCTCTCCACAGACATCATGGCTGGAAAGAAGAAATAAGAGTGAAAAACTGCATGAGGCTTAGAGGGGGTGGAGGAGAAATTCACCCTCGCGTACACAAGAAAAAGGAGTCAAAATAAGACTAAATATGTCAAAAATGATAAATTGACATACTCTTGCTGATTATGCATTCGAAGGTTTTCATTGCTGTGGTCTCAACATGTTGCACTCTGGGTAAAATGCAGCTTTGAGTCTGAATAAAGTGAGCCGTATGAGTTGTCTTGCAGCTCTATTGATTGTTGTTTAAGGCTGTGTGTTTTGGATGATAAACCAGTGCAGATCCTTTGTGTCTTACGGACCGTTTCGAGAAGCTTGCTTAGCAACGTTAACCGTGTCTGTGTAATTCACTCTCTCCAGATGATGCTCATTTCAAACTCATTTACTTGTGCTAATAAAATGACCTCTAATAATAGCTCAAGTTTGGCCCTCAAAGCGGTTTTACTTTCAGATGTATAGTCTCTATTAAAACGTGCGTTTTGCTTCAAAATATTACTATATCCGCTCTGAATAGTTTTTCCGAAAATTGAGTTCATGAGGGAGTCGCACATCTTTCTAATGCTATAAAATATAGGTAAGGGATCATGAATAATCAGTCATTGTCAAAAATTAAAACCCAACACTACAGCAAAGCCAGTAAATAAATAAAGAGACCTGAAACATTGATTTGATTTGAAATGATTTTTCATTATGAGCGAAGAAAGAGGCCAGAAGAGGGTCAAGACTATAACCATGGAAATTGTGTTTTGGTCTTGTCTTGGAATTGGGAGCATGTGGACTCTGGCTCACTTAGACTCGAATTGACTGGACTCGGCTTCAACACTGGAGTGACACGAGGACAGTTGTAGATCAGTTTGAGCGGGGTCAATCACCCATGCCTCATGAATCATCCATCACACGTGAATGATTAAAAGCAGCTTTTAAAGATCTGACCAGTGTAATGTGCTTCATGTATCCCAGAGTTAATAATGAAAGTGGACTGGTTTATCACAGAAACACACACACAGGTGATAACCAGGCGTGAATGGATAAAAGTTATCAAAGATCATTGATATTGTGTGGAATTGTAGTGTCCATATCCCTCCAACAGCTCTGATTACCTCTCTCGGTTACTCTACTCTTCTAGCCTGGAAATCCAGACCTAAATCTGAAAGAGTAATGGTCTGGCGTCGACTAATGAAACTCGGCCAGCTCGAGGGGCGGCACCAAGCGTGCATTTGAAAATCTCACTGCACGCAATTGGATAACACTACGACCAATCACAACATCGCTTAGCTGCCAGCGGAGCTAACTGGAAGATTAGACTCTTACCGTATCCGGTCGGCAAAACAGCAAAAACGTCCTTCTGGCAAAGGAACGATTCGAGCGGCGTCTTCTGTTCCTGTTTTAGATAAAAAGCCAAGTCTAACTCGTTCATCGTAGCGGCCAAAGCCGTTTCAAACAACTGGTGTTCATCCATAGCCATCTTGCAATGTTTACTAATGACTTCGACGTCACAGCGCTGTCGTCATCTCGCCTCTGCCCCGCCTATATCAGATAACCCGATGTGATTGGTGCAGCTCAGATCGAGGGGCATATTTAATGAGCATCATTACTCGACGCCAGAGTAACTCACTGAGCAAATTCAACTTGTGCTCTCGCGAGAACTACCAGGGTACTACTCTTCCCTTTCATTTATAGACCTAAATGACAACATTAGAAGGTATCCAACATTTTTGTGACATAAATGTAGTTACATCCTTACTGTCTGTGTATGTATGTGACCCTGGACCACAAAACCAGTCACATGGGTCAGTTTGTTGAAATTGAGGTTTATTCATCATCTGAAAGCTGAATAAATAAGCTTTTCATTGATGTATGGTTTGTTAGGATAGGACAATATACAACTATTTAAAAATCTGGAATCTGAGAGTGCAAAAAAATCGAAACATTGAGAAAATCTCCTTTAAAGTTGTCCATTTATGTTCGCGATTGTGCTGCATTCACTCACAAAAATACATGTTTTATATATTTACGGTAGGAAATTTACAAAATATCTTCATGAAACATGATCTTTACTTAATATCCTAATGATTTTTGGCATAAAAGAAAAAGCGATAATTTTGGCCCATACAATGGCTATTGCCACAGATATACCTGTGTGACTGGTTTTGTGATCCAGGGTCACATATGTGCATGTATGTCAACCTGAACTCTTTCCATAGGCATTAGAAATCTTTGTGTGAGGTCAGAACAGTACATATAAACTGCTTTTGAGTATTTTATATCCACTATTAATGTCACGTCACGTTTAATATGAGTACGCATGCACACACGCAGTCAAAGGGCATCATATCTCTTGGCTTGCGCTTGCCTTTAATCAAATTTAGCACATAATTGATTTTCCAGTGTGCTGACTCTTACAGTACCGCTCCTCTGTTCTCCACCTCTAAAGCCGGCGGTTGAATCATTTATGCTGAAAAGACGAGAGAGGTGCTCCTGGTCTCTCTGAGCGGGCCGGGGGTCGCAGAAGGGTTGGGACATCTCTCTCGGAGCTCATTTATATCACATGTGACCCCCTTCAGACTTGCAAGTGCAACATGGCCACTAGATAACACAGATAAAGAGAATATACAGTAGTGTTCCCAGGCGAAAGGCTATAAGCTCTAATCTGAGGAAGAAAGATTAGGTTTATTAGTCAAACAACTTTACTAGGGTTATTGGTGTTTTTTTTGTCTCAGATGTGTGCATAATAGAGTAGGGTTAATTCATTAATAGGTAAATGAATATTTTTATATACATTGGAATATAATGAGGCTTTTAGAACTCAAACTGGAAAGAGTTTTACAGTTTAATTGGACATTGCAAGCTTCGTGCTCAAATTCTATTTTATTACAAAAAGAATTGAATGCTCCTATTTCTACAATTATTCACATTTGAATCATCAATAAATTGTGGTTACATGGTTGACATTTTAAAGGGTTAGTTCACCCAAAAATGAAAATTCTGTCAGTAATTACTCACTCTCATGTTGTTCCAACCATGTAAGTCTTTCGTTCATCTTCGGAACACAAATTAAGATATTTTTGATGAAATCTGACAGAATTTTGACTCCTCCATAGGCTTCCAGTGTGACCGAAACTCACCGGCCCAGAATAGTTATTAAAACATCGTTTTACCGAGAACTGAGCTTAAATACTCCCAAGGAGTGAGCAGTCAGGAACAAGTAGTAGTAGAAGAAGAACGCCGTAATCTCGGTTCTCGCGCATGCGTCCTGGCGCTCGCGTGAACTCTCGTCAGAGGCCCACATTGAGGAACACTAATAGTTGGATAAAGTCGTTATTTTTGTTGTTTTTCCGCACAAAAAGTATTCTCGTCGCATGATAAACTTAATGTAGTGCCACTGTAGTCACTTGGACTATTTTAACGATGTTTTAATAACTATTCTGGGCCGGTGAGTTTCGGTCACACTGGAAGCCTATGGAGGAGTCAAAATTCTGTCAGATTTCATCAAAAATATCTTAATTTGTGTTCCGAAGATGAACGAAAGACTTACATGGTTGGAACAACATGAGGGTGAGTAATTACTGACAGAATTTTCATTTTTGGGTGAACTAACCCTTTAAGATTTCATAGAATAGTTTGACATAAATTGGTCAAATATCTAGTAACAGGGTTGACAGTGACACAGTCGATTAGATTGTGTGATATTTTTGAAAGAAGCATTTTGTGCTCACTAAGGCTGCATTTATTTCATCAAAAGTAATATTGTGAAATATTGTTAAAGCTTAAAATAACTGTTCTCTACTTCAGTATATTTTAAATTGCTATTTATTCCTGTGATGGCAAAGATTAATTTTTAGCTTCATTATCCTTTAGAAATCATTTTAATATGCTGATTTAGTGGAATCCAAACTGATATTTTTGTGGAAACCATAAAGCATTTTTTTTTTATGATTATTTGATGAATGACTAAAGTTCAAAAGAACTGCATTTTTTGTAACAATGTAAGCCTTTATTGACACTTTTGAGTGGTAGTGTGTTTTTATATATATATATATAGAGAGAGAGATAGAGAGAGAGATAGAGAGAGAGAGAGCGATAGATAGAGAGAGATAGAGAGAGATAGAGAGAGAGAGAGAGATAGATAGATAGATAGATAGATAGATAGATAGATAGATAGATAGATAGATAGATAGATAGATAGATAGATAGATAGATAGATAGATAGATAGATAGATAGATAGATAGATAGACATAGATAGATAGATAGATAGATAGATAGATAGATAGACAAAGATAGATAGACAAAGATAGATATATAGAGAGAGATATAGATATAGAGATATATAGAAATAGATATATAGATATATATAGAAATAGAAATTATACATATAATGTATTTTCCAATTCAGCAAGAGGAAGTTGTAAAAAAAATTGTTGTGTTGGGAAAATGTCCATATTAACACTTGGTTAAAGTATAGATATAACAATTACTTGTTTATATATGGTGGAAATACAATATTTTGTGTGGTGTTTGTGTGAAGTGGGAGGTTTGCTCGCACACAGATTGTCTGTCGCACTAAAGTGTTTATTGAAATTGATTTTTTTCCCTCTTTCTCTTATATTTGTCTGTCTCTCTGTAGGTGGCTGAGGAGGTGTGTGACTCTGAGCTCCTGTCTTTGCTGTTGAATGCTGGGATGTTGATCAGTTGTGTGGACACAGCTCTGTATTCTTCTCTGGTCTCTCACATGCTGGCTCAGGGGGTCTGGGATGTGGAGAAGGCCGCTCGTGACCTCCACCAGGCCGGCCACAGTGCTCAGGCCGGGTCCTTGCTCCTGTCCTACCGAGGATCACACCCAGGACAGCTGACCTTCAATAGCGCCCTCGCTGTCATCAGAAAATGGCTTTGAGGAGTACGTGTGGGTACAGACTGACACGGAGGGGTCATGTGTGTCCGTCTGTGTTTTGGAGACAAATCAGTCAACAAATGAAAGTAGTCAATCTCAGCTGAATAAAATGGAATATTAAAGGGACATTGGCACCATATCACAAATATCAGTTGTAATTAGCCTATTCAGACACTGTTTGTTTAGGATTTCTTCCCGTTGGCAAAAGACTCAAATCATCTTCCCATTTTTCTCTCTCTCTCTCTCGCTGTCGGTTTCTCTCTCCTGAGTGAAGCTCGGTGACACGGGTGTAATTACATTACTTTGGCTGTTTGGTCACGCTAGCCTGCACTAATAATCATTACAGCCGGAGTCTGAATTGAAAACGTCGCACGTGTGGCGAGAGAGTGTTCTGCACGTCTATGTATGTGCGGCTTCACGGTTGATAGTTTCCACACACAACTTTTTGCTCTTTTCTTTTGTAGGGTTATTAATTATTTTTGAAGAAAACAGATTAGGCCTTCAGGCACACTCTCGCCGTGTGATTGTTTTAACGCGCACACACAAACGTAATACAACGTGTTGGAAAATATCTGGATTTTAATGAAAATGTATCAGCAGTGCTCAATAAAAAAGCATTTTGCTTTATCTCACAAAACCTGTTTTTTTATATAACAAGTTTGGTGTACTGCACATTTTGGGCAATGAAGTATTAGGCCCAACGGTAAGAAAAGATTCTTAAGATAAATGTGATGTGAATAGGTAATATGTGAGCACCCATCCATGGGTTTAATACAAATAGTACAGCATCTGTTTTTAATATATTATTGTACTTGGCTGTAATATCTCACCTGATACTCTGAGTGTGCAAATGTGCTATAATTGAAGAAAGAAAAAAGAAAAGAAAAACATTTGTTCTATTATTATTATTAGTGGTGCTTGCTAAGGCAAGTATAACTGGATACTGTTTATCATGGTCATTTTACCAAACTCCTAACCCTAATAAAGTATTCAACTCTGGTACCCGACTTGACCCGCACTGTTTGTCCAACAGACATGAATTGGTACCTCAAATCGTGCCAGTCATGTAAGAATACCAAATACAGATACAGACTTACTCAAGAGAAAACATTATTTGTGTGGTGGTGTTGTTTTTGCTAAATGCATTCTGCTAATTTTGGTGTCTGCTAAGTGAATAAATGTAAGAGTAAATACTCTTCATCAGACCTGAATCTGTGCGGCTTGTTAAAAAGAGATTACTTTAACTGTTCTTTTTACATGCTAAACCCCACTTTTTTTAGCAACATCCTGGCAAAATGAACTACACCACGGTCGCTCGACTTCAACGCCAATTGACCCATTAACGACCCATTAAGCCCATTAGCAACTGCCTTTTTCAAGACGCGTAACAGCTTTGCTGTTAAAAAAAATCACGAGTGGAGTAATATTGATGTATTTTATGTCGTGGAATAAAACGTGAAAGTGTCTTGAACTTCACCACTGACCTAATTTCAGCCATTTGACTAAAAACCCATGGACTTCGGGACGATGGAACCGGAAGTGCTAAAATGCTAACTCTTTCCACGTTTTGGCCTACAAAGTGATGTCGTACCTGCACCACTCTACTGATAAAGTCATACAGTCACTGTTAGAAGCTTCTGCAATAGAAACGCAGAGTCTTGAGATGCGCATTTAGGACTGCACATGCGCATTGGCTGGATATATATATATATATATATATATATATACACTCACCTAAAGGATTATTAGGAACACCATACTAATACTGTGTTTGACCCCCTTTCGCCTTCAAAACTGCCTTAATTCTACGTGGCATTGATTCAACAAGGTGCTGAAAGCATTCTTTAGAAATGTTGGCCCATATTGATAGGATAGCATCTTGCAGTTGATGGAGATCTGTGGGATGCACATCCAGGGCACGAAGCTCCCGTTCCACCACATCCCAAAGATGCTCTACTGGGTTGAGATCTGGTGACTGTGGGGGCCATTTTAGTACAGTGAACTCATTGTCATGATCAAGAAACCAATTTGAAATGATTCGAGCTTTGTGACATGGTGCATTATCCTGCTGGAAGTAGCCATCAGAGGATGGGTACATGGTGGTCATAAAGGGATGGACATGGTCAGAAACAATGCTCAGGTAGGCCGTGGCATTTAAACGATGCCCAATTGGCACTAAGGGGCCTAAAGTGTGCCAAGAAAACATCCCCCACACCATTACACCACCACCACCAGCCTGCACAGTGGTAACAAGGCATGATGGATCCATGTTCTCATTCTGTTTACGCCAAATTCTGACTCTACCATCTGAATGTCTCAACAGAAATCGAGACTCATCAGACCAGGCAACATTTTTCCAGTCTTCAACTGTCCAATTTTGGTGAGCTCGTGCAAATTGTAGCCTCTTTTTCCTATTTGTAGTGGAGATGAGTGGTACCCGGTGGGGTCTTCTGCTGTTGTAGCCCATCCGCCTCAAGGTTGTGTGTGTTGTGGCTTCACAAATGCTTTGCTGCATACCTCGGTTGTAACGAGTGGTTATTTCAGTCAAAGTTGCTCTTCTATCAGCTTGAATCAGTCGGCCCATTCTCCTCTGACCTCTAGCATCAACAAGGCATTTTTGCCCACAGGACTGCCGCATACTGGATGTTTTTCCCTTTTCACACCATTCTTTGTAAACCCTAGAAATGGTTGTGCGTGAAAATCCCAGTAACTGAGCAGATTGTGAAATACTCAGACCGGCCCGTCTGGGACCAACAACCATGCCACGCTCAAAATTGCTTAAATCACCTTTCTTTCCCATTCTGACATTCAGTTTGGAGTTCAGGAGATTGTCTTGATCAGGACCACACCCCTAAATGCATTGAAGCAACTGCCATGTGATTGGTTGATTAGATAATTGCATTAATGAGAAATTGAACAGGTGTTCCTAATAATCCTTTAGGTGAGTGTATATATACAGTCCTGTGCAAAAAAGGTTTTAAGTCAGGTATTTCTATCTTTTGCTGTAGTGTGTCAGTAGGAAATATCAGTTTACATTTCAAAACATTCTTTTTGCCATTAATTGTAATAATCCAGTGAGATTTGTGTGTGCACATGGAGTCTGACAACATCCGGTATGATCTGATCTCACCATCATCGAGTCCGTCTGTGATTACATGAAGAAACTGAAGAAACTGAGACAGACTAAATCCAGAAGAACTGCGGGAACGTCTCCGAGACGCTTGAAGAAACCTTCCTGCAAAGCTACAGTACTGTGAAAAGTACTTGGCACTTATTAACATGCCTAAGACTTTTGCACAGTACTGTATATATATATATATATATATTTTTTTTTTTGGTTACTTGAGCATTTATGGGACAGTATTTTGTTGCTGATATGAAATATGTCATTTAAAAGTGAGTTTGGCTTGTGGTTTTTGAGATTGCGCTATTTCCCCATTCAATTAGATAGGAGCTGATCTTGCCCGAAATAGCTGTCTGGAGGCGTTGCAAATATGGATGCCGAGTTAACCAACTTTCCTTGAAAAGCGCATTTGCGTTTACACAGGCCAGCACTACTAAAATGTTCTTCAGAAAGCATTGTCTAAATTGACATTGATTCAGTGTAGAAATCTAGTTCTACACCGAATCCAAAGGGCTGCTGCTGCGGTCCTGTCTGAGCTCAGCTTTATTTGCAGGCTGTAAATTGGAATCTCACCCCCCAAGAGAGGCTTTGTCAAGGGAGAAAGATACATAACGCATGTTATGATTAGCAAATATATTGCAGCATAAACACCCGCAAAGTCATTATCTCTCCTTATCATGACTGTTAATTGTAACTGATGTTGTTTCCGCCACTGTTTGAGTTATTGCACAGATTAATTGCCTGTACCAAATGCACGTGATGGCGTGAGACGGCGTTGGCTGAACGTATTCATTGGTTTAAGTGGGAAACAATTAGCAATGGGTATATTTTAAACCCAAAGAACATTGCATCACCTGCAACCGTTTTATACTGCAAGCATTCATTACGGTGTTTCTAAGACATCTAGGTCTAGGACATTGCGTTAATTGTACGTAGCTATAAAAAAAAAATGTAATAATGCTCCACTCCTACAGCAGAGCGCATCCGAGAAACTGCCAAGACTGCAAAATACACACCTAAATCCTGTTTGAGGAGTTTAGTACAGTATTTGCAAACCTAATCCCGAATAGTCCCCGTTTCTCTGAACTTCTGAACTCTGCTCCACTGTGAATAAAACTCAGAGTTGCCCTGTGGACCTTATTACACATCAGCAAATAAAACCAGAGAAGGGGAACAGAAGCTGTGTGATTGTGTTTTTGCAAAGAGGTTTCTACACCATCATTCTCCACAGTGTGTGAGCGGGAGAGTGTGCTCTGTTGGAGATAATAATTACACCATAGCTTACAGGTAGACAGCACCTCATCATTAGGTGGCTGTCAACGTTCTAGACGGCGAGAGGCAGCGTTCATTAATTTGGCACACTTACGGCGCGCATAATGATAATAACAGCCTATGAGACGATGAGGCTGACATCCATGTTTTGCATAAATATGACATTGCTTGTGACTTACAGTCCCAACAGAGCTGATTGAATAATGGGCTGCAATTGAAAGCATTAGCTCACTGGAAACAACCACTATTTGTTTGTGAAGCTCATTAGGGTTAGCGAAGAGAATTATAACCACAACTGCCAGTTTTTTAACTTAGCCACATATTTCAGGAGGGGTTTTTTTTCTTGCAGTTAAAGACTACCTGCCATCAGTTCAGAAGTGTGATGTATCTGTTGAAGCAATCCAGAGAGGTAAGCTGCTTTTAATCCTTTTAACTGACTGTAAGGTGTAATATGGCTCAATCGATATTAGCGTGCTTGTGGAAGTGTTAGAAGATACAGAAGGCATTAAGGATTACTAATGTGTCCGCCTTTTTTGTAAGTTACACAAAATGTCTATGGCATGCTGCCGATAACCGCAGCAAACTATTTCAACTTCTCCCTCAGTTTGTGAAGAAACACGCTTAAAGGTGCAGTTAGCGATTTCTGAATAACGCTGTTGAAAGTGAATCGGACTGAATATCACTGGAAAAATAAGGGTTGTGATCAGGCAAGAGCTTTAGGACATGCATTAATATTAGAAAAGCTTTCCAGCACTGGAGAGACCAAGCGGCAACCTCCCTGTCTCTCTCTTGAAACCAACACGGAAGTGAATTCAACGGCAATTCATCGACTGGCCGCTTGAGGCTGGCTGCAGAAGTGAGTCAAATCTGTATCTCCCCCATGTTAAAATACCCAACTTTACAGCAGAAAAAAACACGTTTACAGCCTGGTGCAAAAAGTGGCTTTGGTCTATATAGCTTATTTTTCCCTTCATGACAACTGTGAGGGTGGTGAATTTTTTTATAACTCATCCGTTTAAATTATATTAAGCCTTAAAATTTCTGCATAATTAAGGGTGTCCACTTTTGAGTGACAGGTGGATTCCTGCTGCAGTGGTCATTAGTCATCATTAGCTGTTTGTCTGCTGTCTGTTAGCCGTCACGTTACCTCAGTTAATTGTCTGACTGTAAAAATAAATTCGGGAGTGACGTGCTGACAAGATGGCGACGGTCGGCCACGCCCACTTTAGGCTTCAAAAACGGTCTTCAGAAACCTACGGGTGACGTCACGGACACTACGTCCATATTTTTTTACAGTCTATGGGAGAGACCTAAGCGGGAAGGCCTGAAAACGGACGATGAGGTTGCATTGTTTCTGCTCCACACGCGAGTAACATTGGTTATGAGTGTCATGTCTGGAGCTGCTGTACTCTTGCTTGTATTTACTCATGTAGGCCTACTGTATGTTTATTTTTTGTTCTTTCTTGTCGGTCGTTCATCATCTTCACTTTATTTTTCGCAAAGCTATATTTTGCTTCGCTTCAGCTATGATAAAGAGATATCCACTCTTGCGTTGCATGTTCGTTCATTTTGGGGGTGGAGCAATGAAGAAAAGAAAATGGGTGTGTTTATGTTGATTTCAAGTATCAGGAGTGTTCAGCAATGATTCTAAGGCCTCGTTTACACTGCAGGTCTTGATGCCCAATTCTGATTTGTTACCGATCGTCCATTTACACCTTCTTTTAACTGTGACCCATATCCGATTTATGTGTTTACACTTGCCATACTGTCTGAAACATTGCGCATGCTTAAAGGGTTAAATCAGAGAATGTCTAATAAGGCGAGAAGTTTCACTCTCAGTAAACTTCCGGCTTCTGAACTGGTTGCAGTTCCACTCTGATTCCATAGGAGGGCGCTCACAGGACGAGTGCAGAATGAATGGAGGTCTATGGCGCTATACCAATCAAAATCCACTTTTCTCAGGATATAATTTTTTGTCTAGTAATTTGAATGTTGTATTCGAAAGGAGATGCAAAGAAATTACACATTGCTGGGTGTTAGATTTTTTAGAGTCACTTATTTGCTTAAAAAAATGTTTTAAAGTGTCAATGACGTCATACACATCGTACGACCAGAGATACTGCTTTACGGCAATCCTTCAGTCACTTTGGTGCTTTCGCGCTCTGCACTTTCTTTTCTCTCGAGGCATCGACAACACAGCTGACACAGGTAAATACACGTGCTAGAAGAGTTTTTGTTTTGTTTGTTTCTGGTCCCGCTTCGGATGCCACGATGCCATCAAGCGGTATCTCTGGTCGTAATCAGTCCTTCACTGACCAATCAGTGTTCATTAGCAGAATGCTAACGTGTTATCGGCAACAACAACTCAACCTGTAAGAAATCGAAAGGACATAAGTACTCCTATAAGAAAGACCTATAAACCATGTTGAACTTGCAAAACCTACAATCAAATCTGAGATTTCTCAACGGCAATCGGGTGAAAGAGACAAATTTAGCCGTCTAGCCCCATAGACTCCCATTCATTTTGCACTCATGGGCGATCGCCCCCAGTGGAACTCTGGTGGAACTACAACCAAATTTCGGTACAATAGGACTTAATAGGGAGTGGGCAGGCTCTCCGTAGACGGGCTCTGGTTAAATTCTCTTGCACAGATGGGCGGACGCGAAATATTCTTGATGCTAGCTCTGCGATATGCGAAGTTCGCCAAACATCACCATGATTTTGAGGCGAAGGAGGACGAAAAGTGCCATAATTGCACATATGATTCAGTTATTGTGTGTGAGAGAGATCTCAGGACTGGTGGGAACATATTGGCTTTAACGAGGAGTGGGTCCGAAATATGGGTCCAACAATATGTTGTGTCAACGTTTTTTCACATTCCTCTCCTACGATGACACAACGTTTCGTCGGGCCATCCGTCCCTTTGCAGACGCGCGTCTGGGTTTCTCTCGTCATTAAACCGCGGAGACGTTGCCTAATGCCTCAGAAAATCCGATCTGCCTGTTTACATGACAGTCGCATTGGCACATATCCGATTTATTTCCACGTATGAATGAGGCCTGAAACCGATCTCGAAATATCCGAATGCATGCCATGCGTTTTTTTCCTGTTTACACTGTCATAAAACACATATCTGTGTCACATATGAGCAAAAAATCGAAATTGGGTCACATTTCACGAGGCCTAAGAAAGCGTTTACTGCACATTTAAAGGTGCTGTATGTAACTTTTTTTATAAAATGAATCCTTTTTTTATTGCCCGTCTGTGAAGGGGTTGTAATCACACATTACAATGATCCACTTTTCGCGTTTTGCTATTACCTCTGAAGGCCAGTATTCCTATTTTTATGTGAAGTCTCCGGGTCGGATTTTCTGCGAAATCCACCGGATGTGACGTGCATGCGCGCTCCCGAGCCTCTCCGTTTTATATATAGTCTATTGCGACGGCACTGCAGGCGCTGCAGTCTGCAGCTAACGACATGGAGTCTGATAACACCAAAAAACGACCTGCCTCCAGCACAACACAGACTCCAACACAAACTCCAAAAAAAAAAAAAAAAAATTATCTGCTGAAGCTCGTCAGGCCAAACGTCAATCGGATCGACTCAGGACGAAAACACGGATCAACATTGGCAGAGCGTTTGAATTATGGAGAGATCTCCGCTTTGTTTTAGGTATAAAAACAGACCCTGAGTTGGCTTTCATCCTTTTGGACAGGTAAGCTAACAATACTTAAAAGCATGTAAAATATATTGTGATTTTGTGCTTTAGTTGGCTCAAGTTAGACATCATTAGTTCGCCAGCTAACGCCGACCATTTGCTAACGTTATCTGATGTGAAAGACTACAGTTGTAACTTTATTGCTTTTCACGAGCACGAGCGCTGTTGTTGCAATCTGAAACATCACCGCTAGAGGCCGCTGGATCCTACATACAGCACCTTTAAGGAATCATCACATTAGCAAACTTCGGATAATAAGGTTTATTATCTATTATTAATAGTGTAGCGATTTGGTTACTTCCAAACTAAGAAGCTTTATATTTATAAAAGCATCAAATTATGTTCAAAGTTCATTGAGATGACCCACAGAGTTTCACCATCCAAAGGTAATACTGTTGTGTATATACGACAACAGCTTGAGGCTGTCTAAACTGGACACGTCAAAGCGTAGTGTACTTTCCAACGCCATCCTTTGTCAATACCGCAAGAACAGTTTACTGTCAGTAGTGACTAGTTGCACCATATCCACTGTAGACAGGGTCACAGACTATCCACCTTATCATTGCGGAAGTAAGCTATTTCACGTGAATGTGCAAGATTTCTGATGCATTAGCCACTATAGGTAAATAACTAGAAGAATATGAAAGTACAGTAAACTGAAAACTATTTGCCAGAGTGATTGATTACAAAAACAATATTAAAAAAAAAAAAAACCAGTTTGCAATATCACCCACCATAACAGGCTGTCTTTGTACAGCTAAAATAACTGAAGTGGCTAACACTAGAAGCCTTGCACATTTAAATCGAAAATAAAGTGTAACTCTACCCACAGCAACTGTGTTTCTATCACAAAACAAAAACAAAAAAAATAATATAGAAGATAAACACTTTCACATGTCTGCTTTTAAAGTCTTACAATTTATAAACTGAGGGACGAAATAATTGTCTGTTCTAATCAACAGCACGTCACAGATTCTGTAGATAGTTTAAAGGAGCATTTCACCTACACTGTAAAAAATGTGCTGTAGTTATGCAGCTGTTTGCCAGTAACTTACTGTAGATTTAAATTTATGTTATTTACTGGCAACAGTTTGTTCAAAGTTAAATGAACATTAAACATTAACAAGTCTTTGTCTTTACAGAATAAAATGATAAAATAACAATCTAATGCAAAGCATTCTGGGAACCAGAAATCTTCATCAACCTTTTTCAGTTTTTTTTTCCTTCAGATTTTGGTTCCCAGAATGCTTTGCATGAGGCTGTTATTTTAGTTTTATTCTGTAAAGATAAAGACTTGTTAATGTTTAATGTTCATTTAATTTTGAACAAATTGTTGCCAGTAAATAACATCAATTTAAATCTACAGTAAGTTACTGGCAAGTAGCTGCCAGTAATACTGTAATTTCTACAGATTTTTCTAACAGTGTATGAGAACATTAAACTTTATTGAAAGTGGGTCATATATGTAGTCGAAATGTAACATAAATTTCGAATTTGGTGCCTTCTTGACCGAGGAAAGACAGAAAGTAACTAGATATTGCTTTTAGTTTCTGCAAGTGAAGTCCCATCCACTGATCTGTAATAGGTCTGTAGCGTGAGTGGGTCCCACCCCCTGGAAAAATGAGGAACGAGTGTTTGTAGTCTCAACCCCTCTGCAAAGATATGGGACTTCCTGCTTAGAATGACGCAAAATTATAAGTAGGAACTGCAACACTGAAATCCGCATTTCTCCCGTCTCGGGAAAATGAGGGAATAATGCACAACCGTTAAAAAATATGGGTTTCTAATGATACAAAGCTTAATGCAAATGGGTGAAGTGTTCCTTAAACTTGTTTTGAACCCGGAACAATCCTTTAACTTCGGATGCGTTCTACTTTTGATCTTTAAATGTGTCAGATTCTCTCTTTCATACTGAATTTTGAGGAGGCCACTTTTCAGGTACATTCTTCCACATTTTGTTATACTTGAAACGAGAATGTTCATGCAGGCTTAACCTGTGGAGTAGGCTATTGCACAGAGTGGGCTTTGACAGCAAGATTAGCTTCTCTTTAGAATTGCCTCTATCTCCATTCCATCTACTTTTACAACTGCTTTCTTAGTCAAATTATTCACTCAGAAGCCAGCGTCAGGGTTCGGATGGAGCACAAAATGGTTTAATTGTCATGTCAGAGGTGAGCCAGGGGAATAAATGGAGGTTTTCAGCTTGAGTCAGAGTCGGATGAGGAGAACTAGAGAGGAGCTAAGAATGCTACTAATAACGGGTCTGTAGTAAGGTTATCATTGTCTCTCAAACCATTGAACTCCTCTCTACAGGACCGCTGTGCATTTAACAAGGGAAACAAGGGTGAGAGAGGAAATAAACAAAGGTACATGGACTGAAAAAAAAAAAAAAGAGTTGTGACTGAATAGCATTAATTTGATAGCTTTGTTTTACTATTGACGAAAATGCCATTAATTTAATCAATATTTTGTCATGTGATAGCCAGGGCCTATTCATTTTTGTCCATTTAATCCGACTGAATCGTGTATAGGGTTCCAAGTATTCACAGCTGTGATAATTAGCCTATTCGTGGTGAAATATCCTATTGATAAAATTTTATGTAAGCCTACGTGGCTGCTTTTATATAATAGTTTTTAAAACAATATTTTTAAATTATACGCCCGTGCGCGTCTCCAAGCACAGTGTTGTTGAACGAATCATTTGAGCGAATGATTTAGTCTTAGTTGTTGCTAAATGAATCAACATTTCTGAAAGAGTCAGTGATTCAAAGACTCATAAAAACAATCTTTTGTCACTCCCTACCAGCGTAACGTAACCTGCAGAAAGGGTCTCTGAAAACAAATGCACTGGAACAGCTGGATAAAACTGAGAAGAAAATGTTTGTTAAACAACAGACCAAATCATTGAATGCATAGCCTACATTAAAAAAAAATTCATTGACATCATTAGGCTACTCTGACTGAAACAAGAACATTCCTCGAAAAGCTGGTGGATACTGGAAAATCGTGTTAGTTTACACAGATGCCCTCGTGTTCTCTGTGGGGGTAGCTACGTCTTTTTCTGCAAGGGTTTGTATAAATTCCTTTCTACACACAATTTGCTGTCAGACTGTTGACCCCCTCCAGAGACAAAGAAAGAGAATGAAAGGATGAGAGACGTTGTTGCACTAGAGTACAGGCGAAGAGAGATGAGAGAGACCAAGATAAGGGTGAGAGAGTGAGAAAGGGCTCATGGGATGAGAGGGAAACCACTTGACAAGACATGAAACAGTGGAGATTAGAGAGGCTGAGAGAGAGCACAGCAGGGGCCTGTACCATGATGCTAGTTGAACAAACTCAGGGTTGCAGGATTAGTTTCGAGTTGACAAAACCAAACCAATCCAACCAGGCTTTGTGCCATTATGCTGATCATCAACTTTCTCTGTCAACTCAGGCTTTGATTAGGAGTTTAGGTGGGACATTCGTAGCGAACAGCCAATCACATGCTGAGAAAGAGTGAAACTGCGATTCAGTTCTCGCGAGAGAAGCAGTGCGATTCACCTATTTAATAAAAGTATTAACATATTAAGAATTTAAACAAATTTACACAGCAAGAAGAAAATAGCTGTCTATGAAAGAGGACAACTAAAAGAAAAAGTCTTGCTATATCAGTGCAAGTAAAAGTTGTGAAGATAAAGGTATAGAGAGAATTGAACATTTAAGATTACATGTAGTCATTTTATAGCGTTATCTAATGATTCTAAAGCGTATTTATATTATTCATTTAAACTCTGCGTAAAAATAATTGATGAACTAAAATTGTACATGTGTGATCGACTAATGGGTATAATAATTACATAATATCTAAATCATACAAAATTATTATTCTAAATAGGCATTACTAAAGGCCTGACGATTTTGTCTTTAAAAATCATTTGCTGTGTAGTGATCTTTAATTTGAAGAAGAAACAGGTGGAGTGACTTTATAGTATCAGACATGTGTCACTTTGCTCACAGCTGGTCCAAGTTCAGCTTCAAGTTCAACCTTTTACCTTGAACATAACCTGACCCGGACCAGGTTAGCCGTGGAGCGTAAGTTACTATGGCGATGAACACTGCTAAAAGCCAAACCACTTTCATGGTGCCTAAAACCCAGGGTTGGAGCAAACTACACTGAAATATATCGGGCTAGCCACCTACACCGGCTTCATGGTTATAGGCCTCAGGTCTTCAGAAGCTAATATACAGATACACACATTTCACAGAAATGTACACAAGCACTTTAACGAGATTCAGAGATTAATTTATTTACAGAGATTATTCCCGTTTAGCAGAGATTCTAATAAGTTATGTAGCTGTATTGACAAAACTGCAACCTTGGCAGGAAAGTATGTTTCAAGAAATGCATCCTCTAGGCTTCAAGTGCTTAATCATTGTTTACCGTGATCGCAAATGTGGCATACAGAATATTTAAATATTTATCAATCAGTATGACTCACAGGAATTATGGTCCAGCAGATGGACTGTGATGGAAAATAATCAATTTATTTGAGTCAGGTGTAAAAATAAATCATACTCTCTTCCAGTTCTGTTTGTGCTATTGAGAGAGACCAAAAAAAAAAAAAAAAAAAACATTATTGTAACATCTTGTCTTGTCTTGTTTTGGTTTTGTTTCATGTCAGTCATGTTTCATGTCTTTGTCATGTGATTCCCTGTTAGTCATGTGATCCTGCCATGTGTTCCCTTGTCTGATGTATCATGTTGTCATTGGTTCATTGTTTCATTGTTCACAGGTGTCCCTTGTCTAGTCATTAGTCCTTGTGTATTTAAGCCCTCATGTTTGCCATGTGTCCTGGTCAGTATTGTTTCCTGTAACTTCTGCTGGTAAGCGTCATGTCCACGGTTATGTTTTGAGGCCATGCCATGCCTTTGTTTTATGTTTGATCACGTCATGCCTGCCGAGCCAGAGACTGTTCACGTCATGCCTGCTGAGCCTGTGTTTTCGGACAAGATGGCCATCACGCCTGAGTCAGCACCGGAAGATACAGCACTCATAGTTGCCACGGCTATTTTTAGTGTGTGGGCAGCACACACATCGGCTCCAGCCTGTGAGCCCTCGGCCAAGATGGCCGCCGCCACGCCAGAGTCTTGTCCTGAGATGGTCTCCGCCACGCCAGAGCCTCTCCACGTCATGGCCGCCGCCACACAAGAGTCTTGTCCTGAGATGGCCGCCGCCACGCCAGAGCCTCTCCACGTCATGGCCGCCGCCACACAAGAGTCTTGTCCTGAGATGGCCGCCACCACGCCAGAGCCTCTCCACGTCATGTCCGCCGCCACACAAGAGTCTTGTCCTGAGATGGTCTCCGCCACGCCAGAGCCTCTCCACGTCATGGCCGCCGCCACACAAGAGTCTTGTCCTGAGATGGCCGCCGCCACGCCAGAGCCTCTCCACGTCATGGCCGCCGCCACACAAGAGTCTTGTCCTGAGATGGCCGCCACCACGCCAGAGCCTCTCCACGTCATGTCCGCCGCCACACAAGAGTCTTGTCCTGAGATGGTCGTCGCCACGCCAGGGCCTCTCCACGTCATGTCCACCGCCACACAAGAGTCTTGTCCTGAGATGGTCGCCGCCACGCCAGAGCCTCTCCACGTCATGGCCGCCGCCACACAAGAGTCTTGTCCTGAGATGGTCGCCGCCACGCCAGAGCCTCTCCACGTCATGGCCGCTGCCACACAAGAGTCTTGTCCTGAGATGGTCGCCGCCACGCCAGAGCCTCTCCACGTCATGTCCGCCGCCACACAAGAGTCTTGTCCTGAGATGGTCGCCGCCACGCCAGGGCCTCTCCACGTCATGTCCGCCGCCACACAAGAGTCTTGTCCTGAGATGGCCGCCGCCACGCCAGAGCCTCTCCACGTCATGTCCGCCGCCACACAAGAGTCTTGTCCTGAGATGGTCGCCGCCACGCCAGAGCCTCTCCACGTCATGGCCGCTGCCACACAAGAGTCTTGTCCTGAGATGGTCGCCGCCACGCCAGAGCCTCTCCACGTCATGGCCGCTGCCACACAAGAGTCTTGTCCTGAGATGGTTGCCGCCACGTCAGAGCCTCTCCACGTCATGTCCGCCACCACACAAGAGTCTTGTCCTGAGATGGCCGCCGCCACGCCAGAGCCTCTCCACGTCATGGCCGCCGCCACACAAGAGTTTCGTCCCAAGATGGCCGCTACCACGCCAGAGCCTCTCCATGTCATGGCCGCCGCCACACAAGAGTCTCGTCCCAAGATGGCCGTCGCCACGTCAGAGCCTCCACCCAAGAAAATTGGGTACCAGGACACTTCCAGGTCCGCCCACGGCCCATGCCCGTCATGCCACGGTTCTAGCCCGGTTCCCCTTCCCTCCTCCATCCTCCCTCCTAAAAATGACACTTTATCATGTTTTGTTTTGTTTCATGTTGGGTGTCTGGAGCCACCCATAGAGGGGGGGATATGTAACGTCTTGTTTTGGTTTTGTTTCATGTCAGTCATGTTACATGTCTTTGTCATGTGATTCCCTGTTAGTCATGTGATCCTGCCATGTGTTCCCTTGTCTGATGTGTTATGTTGTAATTGGTTCATTGTTTCATTGTTCACAGTTGTCCCTTATCTAGTCATTAGTCCTTGTGTATTTAAGCCCTCATGTTTGCCATGTGTCCTGGTCAAGTATTGCTTCCTGTAACCTCTGCTGGTAAGCGTCATGTCCACGGTTATGTTTGAGTTCATGCCATGCCTTTGTCTTATGTTTGATCACGTTTTGTAAATATACTGCACTTGGCTTCTCTACAAACTTGCCTTCTGTGGACCATTATTATAATTATGTGCTTTGTGTCCATTCTGACTCTGCTGCAGATTCAAGTGCAGGGTGGAAAAAGTGTGAACCCTTGCATTTAATGACTTTGGCAGCACAAGTGTTTCTTGTCATTGCAGATCATATCTACACAATAGTCAGGAGGAATTCTGCACTATTCCTCTGATCACTTCAGCATCGTTCTTGAGTTGTCTGCAGTGGATCACTTTCTTGAGGTCATGCTAAAGCATCAATCTGGTTGGGGTCAGAACAGATTTTCTTCTGTTAAAGCAGTTCTGTTGTTGATTTACTTCTGTTCTGTGGGTCATTATGCCAACCAACAATGCTTGCCTTCAGTTCTCCGACCTGTCATGATTAAGTACTTGGGAATTAACTGTTTTTCACCAATGACTGCAAGCTGCCCAGACCCTGGACACTTGGACACTGGACACTGGAGGTTTAGATGTTGGTATGCTCTGTGTTTTTCTCTTCACATTTAGTTTTTTTTTACTCCCAAACACCTCAACTTTACACTTTTCTGTCCATGCATAGAATATTTTGCCAGTAGCAATGTGGAACAGATGATCCTTTGCAAAATTCAGACGTGCAGTATTTTTTTCTTCTGTCTGTGTGTGTCATTCATTGTATCATTCAGTCTATCTGTATTTGTATTAGCCTACGTGTAGTGAAAAGCTGAGCTAAAATGTGCTTTAAGTTGTATACAGAGATGGGCTATATGGGGATGTATAGAATATATGGGTCTTATTCACAGCAGTGGCCCAAGAGGGCCTGTTATGTCAGTAAGCTTGTGACCTGTTCTCAGCCCAGCGCTGCATGTGTATTTCTTCATGAGAGAGACTTTTTTCCTCATAGTACTCTCCTAGCTGTCCAGGTACTCACAGCCACAACTGAATCTCTGATCAGTTGCCATGGCTACACTATTTTTTTCCCTGCAAATACTGGTTTGAGAGATGTGAAGTGATTCCCAGTGCTGCCATTAGAGTGACCAGTTGGACTTGTGGTATATAAATGCATGAGTGTATGCATTATGGTGTGTCTATGGCAGGCAACACATGTGTCGTTATGTTACCTTGTTATTGCAGCTCGACTATCTCTCCGATGACCCAGAGACTGTGAGGAACACTGAGGTATCCAAATCCACTTGTCAATTTAAAGAAGCGTCTGCTATCACATGAGCTGCACCATATGCCCTTTAATGGTACAAGATATAAATTAGACTAACACCATGTGACCAATAGAAAAAAAGCACAAAGAAATAGATGATTTGTAAGAGAAAATGAGAAGAGATATGCCATACACCGGATCCAGATTTAGCACCTCTCACAACTTCAAACAAGCGCTTCTCAAAAATTTGTTCCTGGAAAATGTAGGATGCCTTATTCATTTTTCTATTATTGTTAAAGGGATAGTTCACCCAAAAATGAAACTTCGGTCATATTTTACTCGCCCTACTCGCCAAACCTGTATGAGTTTCTTATCTTCTGTTGAACACATTTTTTGAAGAATGTCGGTAAGCAATGGAAGTCAGTGACCAGAAACTGTTTAGCAACCCATATTCCTCAAAATATCTTCCTTTGTGTTCAACAGAGGAAAGAAATTCATACAGCTTTGGAACAACATCAGGGTGAGTAAATTAACTATCCATTTAATGTTGTTAATATTATCATTTGTAAGCTGTTGTTACATTTTTACATTTAATTATGATTGTTATCATAGCAGAATTCATCTAGCTCAAACATGTAGAGCAAGTTGAAGAAACAGTGGATCGTAATCAGGATTGGTCGATTCCCAGGAAATGCATGAACTGATAAAATGTATACCTTAAAAGCTATGCAAATCACTGTGTATTAAAGCATCTGCCAAACAGCACATGTGTAAATGCATTTATATAATAAAAGTACAAAAACATAATCTTAGCTGAAAGCACATACAATATATATTTAGGCAGTTCAGAGTGATTTGGGTTCCTGTATGTCTGTAAGCTAAGTTTTGAAATGAGACATGAGTGTGGAAGGGTAATTAAAGTATCTGTGAGAGAGAGAGAGGAAGAGACATGAAAGAGTGTGATGGGGATCTCTGAATGTGTAAGTGAGTGACCCTGGGGTGAGCTCGTTCAGTAACAGCGCTTTCTGCCGTACCGTCACTCCCAGGGATTTGTGGGTAGATGAATATAGCGCCAGAAAATGGTAATAGGTGGTAGACTGGAAGGAATGAGATTCACTTGTTTATAGCATCACAACTGAGCACATTTACATTTTGCATTTATATTTATTAATTTTCCCGGATGCTTTTATCCAAGGGACAATACAAACACAGGCGATTAATCAAAAGTTTAATCGAAAGCGAAAGTGTAATCACGTCTTCTGTCATCGTCTGATGTGGCTGTGCTAATGAAACCGCTACGGCGCATTATCAAGTGTGCTGAAAAAGTAATTGGCTGCAAGCTTCTGTCCCTCGCTGAGATGATCTCGTCTAAGGCAGTGAACCAGGATACAAAGACTATTGAATACCCCTTCCACCCTGAACATGACCAACATACACTTTGCATACTCGATATTGCTCTTCTATATCCTACGTTGTGATGTGTATTGTAATGGTGTCTGTGGTTGCAGAGTGTGAAGCAGGTGCAGTATTGGTGAATAAAATGGATTCTGATCAAGAGTTACGAACAGTTTAACAATGGCGCGAAATGCAGTATGTAACGTGCTTAACAATATGGCACCATTAAATGAGTTGAGAAAGAAAGAACAAGAACAAAAGAGTTTTCCAAGACAAATCAGGCAAGAACTGAAGTAATTACTGTATTACTGTAAGTGTGTATGAGATGGACCGAGAAAGAGTGTTTGTGTAGTTCAGAGTTTAGATGTGGTAGAAAATGTGTAGAATAATTGCTGTAATCGGGGTGTGTGGATTGGTGAGAGTCTGAGTGTTTGTGTTCTTACACTAATTAACTGCTAAACCCATGAATCCTAAAAAAAAGTTAGAAGCTGATTTCACACTCCAGTCAACCATCTCTCTCTCCCCCTCTCTCTCTCTCTCTCTCTCTCTCTCTCTCTCTCTCTCTCTCTCTCTCTCTCGAGTCTCTCCCTCTCTCTCTCTCTCTCTCTCTCTCTCTCTCTCTCCCCCTCTCTCTCTCTCTCTCTCTCTCCCTCTCTCTCTCTCTCCATATATATATATATATATATCCTGAGGCTCTGCACCTGTCCGTTTATATCAAAACAGCTCTTTAAAAACAAGCCAGGTGTTTTAGATGCACAACCATGCATTTTCAGCCTTGTGCCTGCAGTCATACTGATATTTAGTACTACAGCACACTTGCCTGTGTGATATTGCTTAATTATCTGAAGTATTTCTAGACTGCCTTTACTACAATAACATTATTTTTCTTTTCTTTTTTAAATCTCAACTACATGCTGTTGTCCTAAGAGAACAAACAGATTTTCATTACTTTTCAAACACAGAATTGCAGTACAATTAATTATGAAGGTGTTTTTTTTTTTTTTGTCAAATTTCTGTTTTGTTAAACTGACATCAGAAAAACAGTTTTCAAAAATATGATGAAGCCACCACAGACGTATTTCTATTTTCCATTATTAAATGTCTACCTTTTTAGTATTTACCTAACATTCCATTAAAAAGTAACTGTTTTTCTTCATAGATTTCTGTATGCTCAGTTTCTTAATATCAACCTTTTTTGTATGTATTTAACATTTAATTAAAATGTAAACAATCTAGGGCCCAATTATATTAGTATCTGTCATGCAGCAGTCAGTTTTTGACAGCAAAGACTTTAATTAATTTCTTTTTTCAGCTAATTTGCAGTACCTGCAAAATCATTTTGTAATCTTTTTTGAGAGTTCCATTTTATGGAAGTCAAGAAAATGCAATTAAAGTTTAAACAAACTTGTATGCCATTACACTGTAAAGCTGACCCTAATGTAATGTTTGCTTTTCTTATCAGCTTTCAAATCCACGTCGAACCCAAGATATTGCACTCCCCTCTTGCATTGAAAGCTTTCATAAACAAACACAAATTAGAGCGTTCAATCTCCATTCATGCGTTTTTATTGTCATTCAGAAGTTATTCTGAGATTCGCGCTGACTCAGAGTGGCCTCGCAAATTGAATTAATTAAATTCTTATCAGGCAGAGAGCAGCCACTTCTCACTCGATGAGGTAAAAGCACTTGGCTTCTAACAGATACGCGCTGGCGAACACTTTTTCTGTGTTTGTTTGCGAGAAACGTCCTTTTTTCGCGTGTTTGCTTTCATTAATGTTACGTGAGACAATATTTATCTCGGAATTAGGCGTGCCTTGGCTGCGGGGATTTTGCTGGTATGGAAACTGACAGACTAAATATAAAAGCTCCGATCCAGATTTAATGCAGAGTGCCTGTGTTCTAGGTCAAATTAGCTTTTTAATAAATTGCACCAGGAAAAATCTCTGAGTAGATAATTATCCACATCTGAAATGTAAAGCAGCGAAGGAAAAAAAAAAAGCCCCTCGATTGAGTTGAATGAGACCTCGAATGCTCTACAAATTGAGCAGTGCCGTATAAACGTTATCTTGCCTTATACTTCTGAGGGCATGTAAACACTGGGGCTGCGTGATTCTCTGCTCTCGCAGAAAGCCATTGTTCGGGCCGTGGACGCTGGCTGTGAGTTGACCTTCTGGTAAAGACCTGTTGAGGATTGTGGAAATCATGCCTGGAAGCATCTAATCAAAGCATGCATTACACACATAATGGCAGAAAGGCGCCAAGAGACCTGTGACATTTCTGTCTAATTACACATTAAGTCATTTTTAAGTGATGATGAGCAAATCACCGCCATTATATTACCGTAAAGAATGGTGACAAAGCCATGACATTTTCCAGCTATATTGATTTGGCATCATGCCTTTTTAGCATGCATGGACCCTGCGCCTCATTCTGTAAGGTGGCAATAATTAGATGTGGCGATTCAGTTTAGCTAATGCAATTGCATGTTTACTTTTAATTAGTGACTCCAGTCGAGTAATTGTTGAAAAAGAAGCATCCAGCTGTCCTCGTATGCTTTGGAGTACGCTTATACATTGGATTCTCGAACTTCTGCCAGAGATCTGCCGCTGAAAACACTTACTGAGCTAATGAAGTGAAATTAGCCCAGGGGTTAAACTGGATTGTGGTGACTCTGACTTCACCCCTAGTGTAAAGTAGCTGTTTCGGCAAGCTGCTCGTATACAAGATGGCAAAACAGTCCCTACAAACCTCCTCGAACAAGTGCTGTGAGAGACTTAATCTCGGTAGCTTAACATTCAGTCACATCCTGGCAAGAAACTGCTCAGATGTCCACACCAGTGGAAAGAGACAAGCAGGGGTTTTAATCCTTGCCAATGGATTGGCCTCGGGGGAGACGGAGAAAGACGAAGATTTGAGGCTTGGATTGTTTCCCTTTTCAAGAGCCCAATTGAATCCTTGCTTCAAGTGGATAATTGAACCCTTGCCCAGTATCAGTATGTAGCCTAGTTCACACACTTCACACTTGGCGTCACTCCAGGTGTGTGTTGTGGGGAACTTGATAAATAGTATTAACCTTGGTAACAGGCTTTAATACTCAACAGATAGGCCTATTCCACCTTGAAATCACCTATGTGACTTTATCACCAACGACGACACTCGAATCTGAGGACCAAGAGAGGCAATTGATTATATTATAGAGCCCGCCGGTCGATGGTTTGCATGTTTTGTGTGTGTGTGATTGCTGTTCTCAGATAGTTAAATAGAGATAAACTATGGAGATATGAACCTTGAACAGCATATATCTTCTTCCGTTAGTCAGCCAAGAAACTGAAGTGAAGAATAGTGGGCTAGACTTGTTTTTGCCCCAGTAAAGTTCTGCTGTGCCCTAGTAACATTTTACTGATAAATCATTATGTGATAAGAAATGCTCGAAGTGGGCCGGTATGTCCGCACCGCGCCATTTGCATACTTAAAGGGATACTTCAGCATTTAGCATTAAGCTTTGTATCAGTAGAAAACCTGTAGTATTTTCGCATTACCGTGCTTCCCTCCCTCATGTCCCCCTGAGACGAGAGATTTATATATTTTTTGTCTGGAAAAAATCCTTTGATGACGCAAAAATCGTCATTTTGCGTCATCGGAGGATTTTTTGGCCTGAGGCGAGAGACTACAGCCAGTTGTAGGGGCTGTCCCGCATGTTTTCAACCCGCCCATACAGGGTGGGATCTCACTCACAGAATGTACACATAGGGCCCTATCTTGCACCCAGCGCAATTGACTTTGTACACCGACGCATGTATCATTCCTATTTTGCACCCGCGCAAAGCGGACTTTTCCCTCCACAGATGCACGTCGGTTAACTAGCAAATACACTTGCGCTCCCCGGGGCGGTTCAGCGCAAAGAGGAGGCGTGTTCCGGCGCAAACGTTCCCTCATGCTATTTTGCAGGTTTAGAAAACAATTCCGCCAGTGACCAGGAAAAACCTAGTCTAAAGTCAGTGGCGCGTTCCGCATGTTATTCATGCTATTTTAAGGGCGCATGCTTGGCCATAATCAATGTAGCGTGTGCACAACGCGCGTTACAATTTGAAGCTCTCATCTACACAGAAGCAGCCGTTTTCATTTTTGCAAATCATACATTATTACTAGGAAAAATATTAGGTCTTGTAGGTCTTGATAAGCCTAGGGCTTCTACGTATCCCTTTTCGAACAGTGTGATTATTATGCAAAAAAAATAAATAATAATTTTGTTCTTGATTTTGTTTTATTTTTATTGATGGATATTTAATGTGTTGCTGTCTTTGGTTTAATTTATTTTTTAATTGTTCGAAATAAAGATTTCATTCATTTATTCATATTAATACACGAGGGAAATCATTGTTGTGTCCATGAAGATGTGAAAATAAAATAGGCATAAATCTAGCTTACACATTTAATCATACGCCCAAATTATCATACGCCTGTTTAACCGAAGCTAATTTGGGTGTGTTTCTCCATCCCCAATGTCACTTCTCTGTGTTTTACGGCCGTGACGAGGACGTCTGTCTCCTCGGCTGTGAACCACTCCTGGCGCGCGCCTGGCAAATCCGCCGTTATAATAGGAATCCGCTTAGAAAAAACGCGCCTGCTCTTAAAGGGAATGTGAGACGTCGCTCTGATTGGTTTATTTCACGTTACGCCCAAACCACACCTATGAATAATGAAGCTACTTCAGACCAACCCCTTTTAGATTTGCGTCGGGCGCAAGAGTCATTTATCCCGCCGGGAAAATAGCAACAGCGCCGAGACCCGCCCACAAAGTTACTTGCGCTTTGCGCTTTGACACTTGCGTTTCAGATCGTTAAAATAGGGCCCATAGTGTCAGCCGTCTTTTTTTGGAAGCTAAGCTAACAGGCTCTTGTTCTGTGGAGAAAGCTGAGTAGTAGGGGTTACCATCCTCTTTTTCCCAGACATGTCCGGCTGTCATGATCGTCCAAAATGTCCGGGATTCGGCTTTTGCTTTCTACAGTCGCCATTCATTGTTTACATGCACACCTTTTGTTTCAGTCTAACTGAATTCATTCCGATTGGTGAATCTGAATGTGGTGTTTACATGAACGCTAAACAAGTGATCGGTTGATGTGCGTGTTAGCATTGCTAAAAAAATTCCTGCTCCTCCGTGAGAGAGAGCCTACGAGACCGGTGCGTCTCACAGGTGTTGCTCATCAGTAATCACGCCACCGGCCTCGTGCCGTTCTCTCTCGTCCTGCTCGTCACAGTCAACACAATGAAGCGAGACTGTAGAACGCAAAAGCCTAGTCTAGAAGGCTCCAAATTCAAAAATAATTTCACATTTCTACTACATGAATGACCCATTTTAAATACACATTCATCTTTCCAGAGGTGAAGTATCCCTTTAAGCATTTCTCAATTTTTTACTGACGTCACTGGACACGCACACATCTTGTCACCAACGGTCACTGTTGCCCATGTCACCGGAAGTCGCCAGCTCTCCATTGAAATGAAGAGGATAATGTTGCTTTGTTGCTGTGTGTCTCTGGTGGTGTGAACAGGGCTTTATTCATTGTATCAGTTTTGCATTATATCCCATTGTTTTCCTGTCAAATTAATTAATGTGTGTGTGTGTGTGTGTGTGTGTGTGTGTGTATGTGTATATGTATATATATATATACATTAAGCATATGTATATTATGATCCCTTAACCTTATCCCCAAAGCTAAACATGACTACTTAATTTTCTTTTTTTTTTAAATAACATAATGCTGTCTGTTTCTGTGGTTATGCAAATGCAAGTAAATGTACATGGTAGAAAAGTATACATACAGAAAAAAATTGAAAACATGCATGTAAATACTCGTGAGATCACGTTGATAAAAAAAGTTAGGATTATGGGGTAGAATATACAGTTTGTACAGTATAAAAATCATAATGTCAATGGAAAGTCCCCATAAAACATGGAAACCCAATGTGTGTTTGTGTGCACGCTTAATGTATATGACTGTTTGCACATGATTTGTAAGCACTTTATTACTGTATAATTATCATAGCGTGTGGGATTTAAAAATGGACTAAGCCAGCCATGCTGCTCCCAAAATCAAGTTTTGCCATTTTTGCAAAAATCTTCCCAGAACTCCCAAGAACATAAGAGTACACTTTATTACTTAAATGGAAAACTGCCCCAGTGCTGATTAAAGGCTAGACGCACCTCTGGTGGAGTAGATCACAGCCGTGGAGAATCATATCCCTCATTAAACACACGCAAGACATAAATGTACACGCACTCATGCCTCATTCTCTCCATCAGGTCATTCATGACAAAATCAGCTCAGATATTTTAGTAAGAACATTCCTGTCCTTGTTCCTTTTTAAACTGATGAATACTCCCACTTTCTCTTCCTCACTTTTCCTTAGCCTGTCTGTGAGGGTAGAGGTCAGACTAATTAAAGTTTTTTTTATTAATTAATGTTTTATTATTTATTAATGGGTTTTGAAATGTCCATGCGCCCGCTTGCTGTGCTGCTGAGACTGCTGTTAAATCTGTCAATGTAATGCGTTTTCTCAATCTAGATTAGACTGGTGTCTTGTTTAACTTCATTTTTAGGAAATTGTGGCTTTTAACGTTTACAAATATGTTCTTTCCCTCAAATCTCCCCCTCTAGATGTGTTACTGAGCCATCATTTCGTTGGCTAAACTGACTCGCCGGGACAAAATAGTGCAGAATGTTGTTTGATGCTGGGAGCAGTCAAAGTCATGCCGAATGATGGGATTATTGCACTCGTGGATATTCCTGATTGCTGTGGAAAAAGTGAAGGTTGGCAGTTCTGTATGCAAATTGGTTCCAGCAGGGGAGAGGTTGAGGATTCAGCGCCAGACGGCGTAGCTATAGCGACCCAGACACTCTCTACATCTTGCCCATTGGAAGCAGCAACAACACACAATGAGGGACCTTCAGTGACAGGTTGCTAATGGAAACAGTGACATGGACACCTTCCTGCTTTCCACACACAGCAGCCTAATACACACGCAAATACAATTACACACTGATTAGTCCCGGACGGCCTATTTACCCAAATGCACAATTACTCAAGGTCAGGGCAGATAAGGGGTCTCTCCTTTCATTTTCTCTCACTTCCTGGTACTTCCATCACAGAAAAAAAAAAAAAAAAAAAAAGTCCTCCTTTTGCTCTTTGTTTGACTTCAGTATTTCACTCCTGGCCTCTATTCCACTATGTTAAAAAGACACTTGCTCTATACTACATAATTCAATGAGACTGACATGATTTACAGTGTTTTCATATTTCCACAGATGGTTTTCTCCTGGTGTATCTTAATTCTTCGTAATCCATTTCAGCTCCAAGTGCAGCACTGCAGTCTGTGTGAGGATGGCAGTGAGTCATGTGTGATGTAAGCATACAAACAAGTGAACATTTCTTTCTCTTTATCTCTCTTATCATCATTCTCTATCCATTATCCACCAGTCCATCCGTGTGTGTGTGTGTGTGTGTGTGTGTGTGTGTGTGTGGTTCAGGTATACCCAACATTATTGGAACAAAATGTCTCCATAAAGATGGTAATAATATCCAAAATCCTTGTCCTTGTGGGGACATGTTTGGTCCCAATGAGGAAAACAGCTTATAAATCATACAGAATGATGTTTTTTGAAAATGTAAAATTGCAGAAAGTTTTCTGTGATGGGTATACGGTTAGGGGAAAGAATTTAGTTTGTACAGTATAAAAATTATTATGTCTATGAAAAGTCCCCATATAACATGAAAACCCAACGTGTGTGTGTGTGTGTGTGTGTGTGTGTGTGTGTGTGTGTGTGTGTGTGTGTGTGTGTGTGTGTGTGTGTGTGTGTGTGTGTGTGTGTGTGTGTGTGTGTGTGTGTGTGTGTGTGTGTGTGTGCAAACATAATGGCTTAATTGAATTGAAATTGAAATTTTTTATTTTGATGGCCACACCACACAGAGCTCCTGATCAATTTGTCCAGGTTTATTTTGCCTCTCCTCTTCACACCAATATAATATCAAATACAGTTGTCCTCAAACCTTGTGAGAGACAAACCTTCTCTGGTGTCTTAATAAAAGGAAGGAAAATGAAGTCTGAAAGGAGTCTGTTTTTCACCTATAGTATATTGTTTTTTGTTTAAATGCATATTTTTTAAATAATATTCATGATAACTATAAATCCAGGGGAAAAATGTGAAAAGGAACACATTTCTGGTTTGTTGTTGATGGAGAGCCGTACTGACGGGGCTGTGGGGATGCATAAGGCATGAAAAGCTTGCAGAAACGTGCATATGCAACAACCCTGCAGCGCACAGAGATATTGAAGTCATAATTCCTCTTTGAGCTCTCTGGGGTCTTTCTTAAACTCAGCAGATACTGATCGCTTGGCGATTATTATATCCATTGAGTGGCTGTGTTTAGGTGATGTTACTGACAGGCTGACAGCATGGAGAAGATGAATTGGTCGTTCACTCTTCTGGCCTTGCATACAGCAGATGTTTTATCCCAGTGTCCCCCTTTGAGAGTGTTAATTATGTTTGTAAAGGAGTTGCTTTAAAGAGGCAGAATGAGATGTAATCAATGCTTAAGTGAGCTGTTTGTGTGCAGAGAGAGACAGAAGGTGCAATACGCAAAGCCAAAAGATTTCACAGTCTCTGGGCAGCCATTGTGCTCTCTCTCTCTCTCTCTCTCTCTCTCTCTCTCTCTCTCTCTCTCTCTCTCTCTCTCTCTCTCTCTCTCTCTCTCTCTCTCTCTCATACACACACACACACACACACACACACACACACACACACACACACACATTTAAAGTCTGTTATGCTGTGTTAAATAAATCTTCAATGAAACCGTTAAATGGTAGGCTGCAGTTTCACACACATACTGGTAATTCAGAGAGTGCTTGCGTTTAAGAAGATTTAGATTGCCATGTTGTTTTATAATAGTTAGTTACAGGAGTGATGTTTTATTATTCAGCAACATCACACCAGCAGGGGTGTTGTTATTTCGAAAACCATAAAAAAATTACATAGTTATTCACAGTCGTGTAGATATTGAGTATGCATGATTTGAAGTGTGATATTGTTTCTATGCAGCAGTTCGATAAACATGGATTAATATTGGGTAGCTTTCTGAGAGATTTTAGTTAGTTGATGAATGAATCGATGTTTAACAAATTAGTTGGGTGAATGATCCAATGATTCACGCAAACAGACAGTTTTCCCAAATTTGTTGTTAAAAAAAATCAGTTCAATGTAGGATTCAATGATTAATTCATAAAGACAGTCGTTTGTCGCCACCTACTGGCATAATTATGTAAACTGCAGAAAAAGTCTCTTTAAAGCACTGATGTTAATTTGTCAAAGGTGTAGTTTGGCTAAAATGACAATTCTGTTACTCGCGTCGTTCCAGTCTCACAGGTTTTTGCATCTATTTTGCATCTATCCTGCTCTTACTATGCATTGGAATGTTTATTGTCTGTTATTGAGTGGGATAAAATCCCTCAGCTGCATGCAGACATTTGCCTCGAGAGCTTTATTTCTCTACCACTTTCATTGTCTGCTGCCCTCCAGCCATCATTATGCATTCAAATACAGCCTCTGTGTACACATTTATGCATGTTTAAATATTTTTCACATTGTTACATTAAACTTTTAAGGTGGATGTAGTCTGTTGATTTATGTTAGCAAGGACAGTTGACCCAAAAATGCCAATTCTGTTTACTCACCCTAATGTTGTTCCAAGCCTGTATGACTTTCTTTCTTCTGGAACACAAAAGTATGTTAGGCAGACTGTTCAAGCTGTGGCATTGTGGTTTGGAACAACATGACAGATGACAGAATAAATGATGACAGATTTTTTTTTTTTTTGGGGGGGGGGGGGGGGGGGGGTAAGCTATCCCTTTAAACTCTTTATGCTTGTGATTGCATTCAAAATGCTTCAGGCTTGCTGTGCTTCAGAGAGTAGCACATATTTGAGTAGGTTTCATGTACGTGAGATCTACCTTTACTCCTAATCCACAGAAGCCTCCAGGCAGCAGTTATCACCCTCTGACCACCCTCATCCCTTTAAACTCTATTCATCTCTTGTTGTCTTCCATCCTCTCATCTTTTAAAACAGGCAGTGGAAGGGAGAGGTACTGTGACGTTGCCATGGTGATGCTCTTGTCTTCATCGTAGGAAATTCAATATGCTTGGTGTAACGTGTCTGTGCGTTTGGACGTGTGTGCGAGATCGGCCGTGAGAGTGTGTTTTTGTGTGTAGGGAAGCTTTCATACTGTATGTAGAAGGCAGTGATGAAAGCTTAGTACATAAGACAACACCGTATACCATATTTGCTTGTAAGAACCAGAAAACAAAAACAGCATGCCATTCACAGCTTTGTTGGACTAATTATGCCTATGATAAGGTGCATAGCAATCTGAAAACATTGGTTATCAGGTGTGTATGTCTTTAGTTTAATTCATAGAAAACCTAGCATGCTGATACAGTTTTGCTGCCACAATTTATATCGCAGGTGATTGGATAATTCATACATCACATGGTCAACATTTGGTTTGGCATTCAGTTCACATATGCATCAGGCTGCCTGAAATTCAACTGTTATAAAATTCAGCAGCAGACTGTTTGAGAGAAATATTGAACTGTGGCATAATGTGGTAAACATACATGACTACAGAGCAGAGGGCCTGAAAGCCTGAGAGCCTGATTTTGATTTAGCTGTGTTGTCTCACCATGCAGTCCATCGCTTACAGAAGTATGAGGGCTCTATTTTAGATTCATTTTGTTGCTGCATGAATATTTCACTCTCTCTTTGGATTTGTGGCAAAGCATGCTGCAAGTCACTCTCTTTTTTCAAGAACACTGTTGCGGCATGTCTCCTATGAAACCTTCTTGACAACCAGGGTTGTTGTCTGAAGGGTTTCTGTTTCAGTTCTGTAAAGCATTGTTTTCCTTTCTAAACAGTTGCAGATAGATAGAGAGAGAGAGAGAGAGAGAGAGAGAGAGAGAGAGAGAGAGAGAGAGAGAGAGAGAGAGAGAGAGAGAGAGAGAGAGAGAGAGAGAGAGAGAGAGAGAGAGAGAGAGAGAGAGAGAGAGAGAGAGAGAGAGAGAGAGAGAGAGAGAGAGATGGATGGATGGATGGATGGATGGATGGATGGATGGATGGATGGATGGATGGATGGATGGATGGATGGATGGATGGATGGATGGATGGATGGATGGATGGATGGATGGATGGACGGACGGACAGACTATCAGATAGATAGATAGATGGATAGATAGATAGATGGATAGATGGATGGACAGACTATCAGATAGATAGATAGATAGATAGATAGATAGATCGACTATCAGATAGATAGATAGATAGATAGATAGATAGACAGACAGACAGACAGACAGACAGATAGATAGATAGATAGACAGACAGACAGACAGACAGACAGACAGACAGACAGACAGACAGACAGACAGACAGACAGATAGATAGATAGATAGATAGATAGATAGATAGATAGATAGATAGATAGATAGATCGACTATCAGATAGATAGATAGATAGATAGATAGACAGACATAGACAGACAGACAGACAGACAGACAGACAGACAGACAGACAGACAGACAGACAGACAGACAGACAGATAGACAGATAGATAGATAGATAGATAGATAGATAGATAGATAGATAGATAGATAGATAGATAGATAGCCACAAGATCTGTTATATAAGAAATGGCCAGAGTACTGTTAAACAGGCTTGCTGTGCATCTGTGTTCTGAGTCTGTTTGTGTGTCTGTCTATAGTCTTCTCTTGTGAAGGTTTCAGTCTTACAGTCATGTATAATTCAAAGCCAGGCTCTTGGGTTAGATCACTAGATACATTCATCTCAAACCTCTGCAATCAAACTCCCTACAGCTTCCTTTGATAACCAACCGTAGCACAGTCCATACACTTATTACTTAGTGCCAGACGGGATCACACTTGTTGCTCAAAGAGGGAGGCATCCAACCGTTCAGCCCATGGTAATTGAGAACACCACCATAACAGAGGCAATTTGAACTCCGCCTCGTCACAAAGTAAGGGTCCTGAAGATCTTCACTGATGTTACACCTCTTTTGTCCACTCTGCAAAATGGCAATTTAGTTTCAAATGGTGTTATTGCTTTATGACACACTGCATTTGCAAACATAGTGTCCTAGTCTGACTTTTTCCCCAAGTGATCATAGCTTCCTACCTGGTTCATGCACTATACCTTGATGTAAAATCTTGTTTAATGAACCATTTGTTTTCTGTCAAGAGTTCATCCTAAGCCCATAAATACAGTGGGGTCATAATCAATCCATAACTCTGCAAAGTAGGCCAGAACATTAATAATGAAAATCATAGCAACAGATTTTTAATCAACTAAATAAAAAAACATATAGTCAATTAAATGCATTAATGTATTGTGATTGAATTACAAAAATAACCACATTAAAAAAGGAATGCAATTAATCATGAGCCCTGTCAAAAATGTTATCACTTATGCAGCCTTTATAATAATAACAAATGCTTCCTAAGTATTCCTGGGAAGTGTAAAGTTCCTCATAACGTTTCCCATTCATTAACGATTCTTACATTTTTACAAAATAGAGATTTTGAAAAAATAAACTTATCACATTATTTGACTATTTCAGTAATAAATGCATTCAAGACAATTCCAATGCAATTTCAGGAATCAATCTACATTGGTTGTGCTGTATTTGTTTGATTCACTGAAACCAACTCATTAGAGTCATTTATTCAGGAATTGGATTAAACTGGTTGTGCTGTCTCTACAGTTTGGAGAATAAAGGAATAGATAGTTGTGCTGTATGTATGATTCACTAAAAATAACTAATTTGAGTCATTTGTTCCAGAATTGGATTGAACAGGTTGTGCTGTATTAGTCTGACTCACTAAAATGAACTAATACAAGTCATTTTTGCGAGAATCTATTTTACACTGTTTGTCATGCGAGAACTGTTAACAGAACTGAACGTCATTTGTCAATGCTATACACAAATGAATGAGCCAGAATGATTAATTACGTGGCCAATCATAAATCCACCTGTAGATATAGTGTAATTTAAGAGGCTTTGCCTCTAATTTGAGAATGCACTCATTTCTCTCTCTATCTTTCTCTCCCTCGCTGTGTCCATCTGCAATCAGGCTCTGTCATCCTCGTGACATTGTCTCTGTGACTTTGGTGATTTAGTGCTGAGAGAAAAATGGAGGCAGGGTGTGCAGGGGACACCTGTGGGGTGTGTGATTGCTGTTATGGAGGAGCAACCGATAAAATGTAGGGGGGAAAGTTGTCCCGGTCAAAGAACGGTCAAGCTGAGAAATACATGCAGTGCTTAACCAAGGAGGAGGAGGACGATGAAGCGAGACACTGAACGAGGAGAGAAAGGTTGAGCTGAGCATGTGAGAGGAGGAGAGGAAAAACAGGGGAAAAGAGCGAGAGAAAGGCAAGCTGATGTGTGTTTGTGCAAGCATTAGATGGCAGGTATGAGACGTGTTATATCACAGCTGCGGCAGTAGCATGTGTGTGATTGGCTTTGGCAGAAAGGGCAAACAAGCCTAAGCATGGAGAAATACAAGACGTGAAATGGGAGGGGGGAAACAAACATCCATATATTTAAAGACAGCAGTGCTAATAATTGCAGAATAAATATGTGTCAGAGATAGAAGAGGAGAAACAAAGGTATGGAATTGTGCTCGGTCCAGCAAAGAGAGTGCATCTAATCCTGTATCTCTGACTCTCTCATTAACTCAGAGACAGATAAAGCAGGTAAAATATGAGAGGAGGAATGGAAAGTAATGGGCATGACTGCGTGTGTCTGCGAGTGCTGGTGCTCCAACTGCTAAATTAAGTTTCCTCTTGATTTGTTTTGCCCACATTTTTAGTGTGACACCACCAATTAAAACTGTATTATATTAGCAGCAGTGCTATGCTCAATATGTAGATGTAAATAAACACGGATACACTAGAGAAGAATGTAAGCACCTTGCTGCTTCATTGGAGATTTAAATGGAGAGATAGCTAATCCAAACAAGGAAACTGTCATTACTTAATTGTCATTACTCATATCTTATGTCATCCGAAATTAGCTTGACATCGCGATTGGAATCCAATTATTTTCCTTTTAATCAAAGTGAATAGGCTGAAGCTGATAAAATGACAAAAAATATCACCATTAAAATATCATAAAAGTGGTTCATGTGAAGTCTTTTGAATTTTTTCTTTTGTCATTTTGGAAGATTGGCAGCTCCAGTCCACATTCACTTTTTATGGTATTGAAATTTCATACTGTATATTGAAAGAGCGGCCAAGCTATTCTTAAAAAAAAAAAAAAAAAAAAAAACTGTCCCTTGAAGTATAAACTTTGTCCCAGATGTTTCTCCTAGAATTCTTTAGGAGACATCCAAATGGAAACATGTCTCCTAATTAAAAGAGAACAAAATGAAATGCACTAGAGTTATAAAAATTGATTTGGATAGCACAGCTCAGATAATTTAGTTAATCTAATGATAAATTAAGTTCATATTGGCTGTGCTCATCTACTAAATAGCCTACATGAAATACTTCTGACCGCCCTGAAAATTAAGATAGGGACAACTGTTTTTTCCTAAAATCTGTGTGGTTTTTACAGAACCAGCTAGGTAAGTTAACAGAAGTAGTTAAGTACATCACAAAATCTCATTCCAAACCTTTATGACTTTCTTTCTTCTGTGAAACACAAAGGAAAATGTTTTTTTTTTTTTATATATATATATACAATAAAAAGTGAATGGGGTCCAAAAAAAAAAAAAGTCTCCATTTGCTCTTCATTCAATCTCATTACTGCCTAGAAGAAACTATTAAGATGTTAAAGAGATCTAATTTGTGATGTTTATTTCCTATTGGACGAGAATCTACAATGTCTCACATGAACCCCTTGTCTCATGTCACCTCACAAAAGAAACGGGCCTCCTCTGATCCACACTTTAGAGAAATTGGTGAGAGATTGCTTCTTTTTTTTTAAAGGAGAGCTGTCATTTTTCATGAGGCAGGTTGTTTTTCCCCTGCCATCTCTGTCCATGTTCATAGCACGGTTCAGAGGGAGACAGTGTGAGGAGCAAACACTTCTGCAGTAATTGGGTACAGACCAAGAACTTTGGTGTGGCCCAGCGTAAGCTGATGTGAGTCTAGTAGGAGCAGAGTAAACACAGAGAGAGGAGGGGGGCAAGGGAGACTGTCTGGGTCCGCAGGGACTCGCACAAGAACACAAAGCATTAACATAATGTGACTGTCGGGGGTTGCGTAAACAATCTACCTCATTGTTCTACAGGTGCCACAACATCTCCAACAGCGTCCAGCCGCTGGTTCTGTTCATTCTAAACAGGTCTGCACACACTCTGATGTGATGATCGATAGAGAAAAAGAATGTTTTCTGCATTTTAAAATGCAAGCTGGCTGCTCGACTCGCATATGTTGATTTTGTTGAGTCGTTGTAGATGCTTTCTGGAACTCTGCTTGAATTTTTATCAGACAGCACTCTTTCACAGCCAGCAGCGGTCTCTAGTTCATAAGCGTGAAACAGAATTTGCTGAATTCTGCAATGTGGCGCATTATGCTGTAGCATTATAAAAAGAGCCTATAATATGATATGAGCTACAGTAGAGTCTAATCTACTCTCTAAGGATTCCCTTCACTGTTCCTCTGACCAGTTCAGTATGTCATGTTACATTGAGTCCATCTCAACGAACCCATAGCAGTACAGAATCATTACGCCATAGAGATTAACAAATGATTGTGATTATCTTTTTCCATATGTAGTAGAAATATGGTGATGTGGCTTAGAATAATGTGCCTTACAAAAAAAAAAAGGTTTCTCGTGTTGTATTACAAATTTATTAAATGTTTAATTTAGGTTCCAATACAATAGTATATAAACTGAGAAAGTTTAGCAGACTGATTTTAGCATTTGAGGTATAGGCTAAATGATGATTACCGAGTTTCCAGCAAGAGATTCCTGCCAGACCTGTTTTCTCTATTGTACGTTAAATGAGTCATATTACTGAGACTCTCACCTTTTGTCTTTAATGGCTGTTGGAGCCCGAGCCCCAGCCCCAGTCGTTGAATAGTTAGGATGATTGGATTAGGATCTAGGCGTTTGAATAGTTATGCTGATTGGATTAGGATTGGTAACACTCTAGAGTCTAGGGCGGGTTCCTAAACCTGTATACTTCATTTACATGCTTTGTTCAACCTCAATGTAAATCCCTCCCCCTAAACGTATATAAATTGCAAGGCAACGTTCCTTAGTTAGACTTGATGACTACAGCAACCGCACAGCGAGTTCTCAATAAAGAGTAACTTCTGCTTGAAAGATATCCCAACGTCTCCTGGTCTCTGCTTTGACGAAGGAAAAGTTTCCAACACTCGCTAAAATTAACTAACCATACTGTTAACCACCGGATGTAAAGTAGCGAAATGATGCAGGCAAACGGAACTATAAGAATCTTGCACCATTTTTTGTAATTTTATTTCAGTATAGGGACCTGAAAATTGTGATATAACGATACACTGAAAAAAAAAAATGGCGTAGAAATTAGGGATGCACGATGATATCGGCACAACATCGGTATCTGATATGATCATTTCTGCCGATGAGCCTTGCCGATAGGGTGGCGTGTTTCCTATGAGCACGTGACGACCGTGCATGAGGGCCAGCAACTTAACATGTGGAGGCATTTCCAGCATGGGCGTCAGTTTGGTTTGAAATGTGCTGGGGACAGAGACACATTCCCAAGTGCATTTTCAGAAGTGCTGGGTACAATGACGCAGTAATTTTTTTTCTCTCTCTCGTGCAGGTCATGTTTTGAAAGACGATGTCCTGTAGCTTACTAATGTAAACTCTCCAAGCTACTATGCTCTCCGCAGAGCATAAAATATTCATTTTATTTTATTTTTCGTGTTCGCATTTATGAGGAAAAACAGTGACAGTTCTCCTTTACGGACGTGAGCGCTCTGAAAGCGGCACTAAAAGAGACTGCTTTAAAACTTCCACAGAGACCTCAAACAGAAAGCACAAAGCCTTTCTAAGTGAATTTCGTTTTGTATTAATTGTATCTTAATTTTAATCAATGTTTCATCAACCAATTGCCTGGATTTAATAAATAATAAGTAAAGCAGATAATAGATATCACGACACGGAGGCGCCCGCGATTGAACTGGAGCTTGTCTCATAAATGAAACGAAACTCAGCATAGCCTACTTGCCTCACAGACCTGAGAAATATATCTATAATCTACAGAACGCTTGAAATCATATTTTTAAACAGAACAATTCAAAACGAAAGAAAACTATGTAATCTGTATGAAATGTGCATTTCTCTCTGGCGCGTTCACTACTGCGAAGATCGCGAGTCATCGTCAACTTCATCTTTGCAGCTGACACAGAAAACACTTGTTAATAAACAATTAAAATGTCTCCTTGCTATATTTGACATATTCAAAATCATTACTTTTTGCGGTTCTTTGTGACAGCTTAGTTGCATTATTGGCAGCGCCACCCTTACATGTTACATGAACGGGACGCCACTGCATCTGCACCGAAAACAGGGGAGCATTTGGTAGACCTGTTCAAGTAGAAGATGTAAAAAATTTATTTGAAAATTTATTTGTATTTATTTTACTCCTAAGGACTGAAGTTTGAAGTCTGAACTTAAAAATAAAATGTGGCACTGGCATATCATTTATTCTCCAAGTGAAATAATTTGCCTATTTTTCAGGGGTGAATGTCTGTCTACATTTGTACAATTATACATTTATGGTAGAATCAAATGTTGTTTTGTTTGTCTTGTGTATTGCCTTATCTACAACACATGAGTGTAATACGGTAAAGGTAGTACAGGAGAGAGACTTGGATTTCTCTTCAGTAAAATTAAAGTGTAAATATATCAGGGGGAAAATGTGTATATATATCGGTATTGCATCGGACAAAATTAGTTTGAAAATATCAGCATATCGAATATCGGCCAAAATGCAATATCGTGCATCCCTAGTAGAAATGACTTTCACTCAGAAATTGCAAACAATTTCACAAATACTTACAAAGAAAATGCAAGTAACATTGAATTCTACCTGAAATTTTGAAGTAGAAAAACTATCTTTTCTTGTAAAACATACTTCAATCTGTTTTATTCACCACTTTGAATTTTTGTTTTTATATATCATGTCCATAACACCATGGTAGTTTTTTCTTAGTGCACCAAATTAAGATGATAAAGACAAATTCTTTAAAATTGCTGGGAGATGTAATTGACAAAAAGATAACAAATGAGGCTGAGTTCCTAAATTCCTCCTCTCCTCCTGCGGCCAGATTACCAGCTAGCCTGCTGGTTTAAATGAATATCCGATCGAGTCTGAAAGGGAGGCAGGATTTCTGTGGAGCTCAGATGCTATGCATAATTCTCCCTCAGCAGAAGCAAATGCATTATCGTTAGTTCTTTAATCAACGCAAAAACAACAAGCTTTCCGTTAAAGAGGCTGGATTTGCATTCATCCTCTCTCCAGCCTTCAAGTAAAACAATATTCAGTAGACGCAAGCGATATTCAATATTCAAACGACTGGCTGAGGTTTCCCCAGTAACAGGTTACGAAGTGTGACAGACACACATATACACACACAAACAGGACGGCACACATATGGCATATCACTGAGAGGCAGACTTTGTTTCAGGCTAAAGATATTCTGTTCAGCTCATGTTGGCAACATCTTTTCCCTCAGCCCATTGCGCCTTCACTCCTGTCCTCATTCTCCACATATAGCCCGCTGCCCCACTATCCTTAATTTCCAGCTTCAGTAAAAAAAAAGGAATCGGTACAGGTGACAGATTGTCAGGCCTAGAGAAAATGGAAATGAGGTGGGGGTGGGATAATGTCAAGGTAGGGGATCCCTTAAACCATATTGTGAAAAAGTGGGTTACTGGGGCTGCTGGGATAGGTGAACAACAATGTGGTAGAGACAACACTAAAGAGACAATGGTGATGACACACTCTGGGCCAAATAAAATGAGTGTGTGAGTGTTAATACTTGTCAGTACAATGTCAGAGTATATACTACATGGCTCAGTTCTAACTTTTAAATGGTGGAAGATGCCTCCAAGATCGGACATACTTTACTATGATTGTACAGCATCATTCCACCAATATGAGTGTGCCTGGATAAAATGTTTTTCTCTGTAATCTGATGAATAACTTTTGCCATAGTCAACAGAATATGTACTCAAATCTAGTTTAAAATCGTTCAATGCCTGCTTTCCATGGGTGGTAAAAGCAGATTATAATTTATTGTGGCAAGCAAATAACAATGTGCCCAATTTTGACAGAAAAGAGGCATATTTGCACTAGAAAGAATGATAATTAATTGAAGTACTCACAATGCAACACATTAAATGCCTGGTTAAACTTGATTGTGGAAGGTTTGTAAGATGTAAAAAAAAAGTGCTGCAGACGTTCAGTGAATTAATCTGTAACATTTACGATGAACTCATATGACAGTTGGTGAGTAACCTTTCCCAAGCCTTTAGAAACCTGTCCCACTTGTCTTCATTCATTTGTACAATCCACCGCTTTCCATATTAACGGCTCAAACTGGCACACCTGACATAACGTGCATGACGATGACTCATGATGCACTATGACCTGGAATAGACACACAAAGACAATAACCGGCAATGGGTGTGCGTGAAATGGATACAAATGTTGAACAGTGAACAGGCATCTAGAAAATATTTCAACTAGATTAATAACAAGACAGGAATTTTCGAAATGTGTCTTCAATGTATAAATCCATAACCACAGCTCAAACAGTTACATTGCGCTTGATATAAACTCATAACCTGCAGCACAAAGGTAAACCTGCAAAGAATGGACTTCAGCCTTGCTTCAGGGAAACTGATTTTCAGAATGACTTGTTAGTGTTGGCCAGCAGCACAAGCTCTGTAAAGGGTCCAGCCACACAGACCTGCGGGCCAATCAAGCCCCACTGAACATAAAGCATAAATGATCCCAGCTGCAGCCTACAGCCTCTAATAGGAAAACAAACAGAGCATGACCATATTTACTGGTGCTTGAGAGTGTCTATGTGCAGACACACTTATACACAGCTCTCCCATTACTTACTGCAAACCTTGCAGCCAAAAAAAAAAATGGAGACTGCAGTTAATTTGGATGTATGGTTTCTGGACCACAAGCAGTGCGGCCATAAACTTGATATGTATAATTAAAGTAGCATAGACAAGTAACAGAATGAAATGCTTCAGTGGCTGTAGGGTTTTTAAAGGACTTTTTTTTTTGTTCACTCAATGTCTCAGAGTCAAGGTCAGAAACACGCTAATGACCATCAACAGTAACAAGCCAGGAACAAAAGGACAGTGTCTCCATGTATCAACAGCTGCCTATAAGGCATACTAATGCAGCAATGGTAACAAACGACTGCCCTGCTAACGGAAATAAATCCCCCAAAACCAAATGAGAAAAATAGTCGATACTGTGAACAACACAGAAGGTCCATGTATGAATTATAGTGCATCGGTTAGGCACTCGCGTGAGGCTGCCTCAGCCCAGCACGTGCTCGCTTATTGCATTTGTATGCAGGCAAAATAGTATGAAAAAGAGCTAGAGACCAACGCAATTTTCATAGGGCAATCTACGTTTATTTGAATAAAAACAGTTTTCTTTAAACGTACTAACTGAAATACAAAAATATGGACTCCAAAAACAGAAGAATGTTCGCTGCATTTGTTGGTAAGAGAATGAAAACAAAGGCTCGTGTGTTGTCGCCTGTAGGGGGTTAGAAGAACTAATGCAGCTGCACAGATGCGCAATAACCGAGCTCCATGTTTCATGGTAAAGCTAGAGTTCAGTCAAATAAGAGACAATGTGGCAAGCTGTATAACAAGTATTCCTTTAAACTACCTATTTGATTTAAGGTTACCAGTAGGCTACAGATTTTTAATTAGCAGCAAGTAGTCCAATAGCCTAATTATTCCTTCCAATAGTACTTTTCTTCAAGTCACTATTCTGATAATGACAATGATACATATTGCAATTTTTTGCCATTTAATTCTAGGTGGATCAGATATGAACTCTTCACTTCCAGTATAGACATTCCTTAGGCACTAGTACTCGTTTTTAGCTACTAATTAGACAAAAGTAGCTATTGATGTTGATCTCAACTCTAGTAACAATTGGAATACACACTAGCTTACTAGTATTTATTCACATGCTGCTAGGACAAAGAGAAAAGATACTAGTGGTGAATAATGAATGTTAGAAACAAAAACAATTAGCCTACTAGTTAGTCTTAAGGAATAAATGTCAAAACGGCTTGCCACTGACATGTGAACGCATCGTGGTCACCATCTGCCGCAGCAGATCTCGGGTGCGAATTTGAAGGGACTGTCATGGGAGAACTGTGATGAGGGCTCACCTTATGTTTTATCTTTTTCCTTTTTAAAGGTACAGGGTGATTTTAGTGGGGCCATCGGTTCTCACAGCACAACCAAAAGGGGCGTTGTCTTTGCCAAAACATGTTTACACAAATAAGCACAACCCTCCCAAAGTCCTGAAATAAAGGTAAGCAGCCCTTGCTCAAGGCATGCAGAGAGTCCCAATGCGCTCATTCCTTCCCGGTCACCAGCGACAGCTCCTTCAGAATGCCACTGGCGTCCACTCGCCGTCTCTCGCGTATCATCTCCTCCAGGCTGCGGAACATGAGCGTGTGCGCGGTGCTCTCGGACAGGTGCACCTTCAGAAAGTAGCGCTGCTCGACCGAGTGCGCCTCCCCGACCGCTTTAAACTCCCGCTTGCCGAAACGGCACCAGGCTGCGAAACTTTCCGAGTTCGTCCAGCAAATCTCGCCACTGCTGAGCCCCACGTGCCCGCTCGCGTTCTGCATCACCAAATCAGCGGGCAGCGGCCGGTAGCGGTACCGATTGTTCACTATCCTGCCCTGTCGACCGCAGCTGATCTCAAACAAGCTGTCCTTGCGGATCTCCCCCTTGTAGAGGTGAATAACCTGGTCCTCCCCTTCAAAGATCGCCCAGTGCGGGGGTTGTGCGTTGGCCACTAACTCCAGTAGATCCCCGGGTTTGCACATGGTCAATAAAGTTTTCACAGAATAAACATTCAGGTCCTCGTTCTCTCGCAGTTTGGAGTATATACATTCCTGGCAGCAGAACGCCGAGTACTCGATCTCGTTAAGTGCAATCGGACCGTCTTTGCTCGGGCTGTTGTTGTCTTTAAAGCTGTCCGACTGCGATCGATCGTCCAGCTCTTCCTCCTCATCGGAAAAGAAATACGCCACACCAACACGTAACTCGTCCTTCTCGATGCCCGATGGATCCCCGGTGGGTAGCTCGCTGTAGTTCAGGTGGGTGATCCGGTCCAGTTGGTTTCCCATCAATAACAGGGCAGAGGAGAGACATGGAATACTGCTTCTGAAATACAAAAGGGTTATGTGAGTGTCATACTGGAGAGGCGTACTAGAATTATTCTGACGCGCCCGAAATGCTGTCTAGGTACAGAGCCATAGTAGTCACCTCACTACACAATAAACCACCACGCGCACCTGGGTGCGTAAACAAGCCAGTCGCGCAGAGCGCGGCACAAAGAGGAAAAGGGCGAGTCAATGTTGAACTGCTCACGAGGCTCGTGTTAAGAAGTTCACAACACAACACCTCGAACGGACGCATACCTGCGTATTTCCCCAGGACTATGGCTAATGGTCCTTTCTCTCCATCGGTGCTGGTGATGTGTGTTTCCCGCAAGGTCTCCAAAACAAACGCGTTACCTCCCCCTTTCGTGTCCTCCAAGGTACACTGGCTTCTTCAACACTTTGCACCGCCGCACTTTAAATAGTCTAGAAAACTCCGCCCCGACCAGCAAAACCTGCCCTCCTGATGGCGATTGGTTCAGAGCCCTCATGAAAAACTTAAACCTTTGCTCAGAGTCTTATATTACAGATGTTTGTGCTGTTCACAGCCTTCAATAACCAAACGGCTTGGCAGATTTGTCAAATATAACAATAGTAAATAGGCTTGAAATTGAGCTAGGAAAGGTTAGAGATTCATTATGAGGACATTTGGTTTCTGAATGGTTGATTAGCTCTGTCAAGTTACAGCTCATGTTTGCTGGGAGAACACTTTATTTGGGGTTCAGGTACATAATGTTGGCATAAAGTTAATCACCACAAAAAAAAAAAAATTTAAAGTGGTCTCTCATTTCTGTAAAATCAGGTATAACCATACACAGAAAAGGTTAGTAACATTTTTTTATGCATTTATGAGTAACACTTTACAATAAGGTCTCTCAATGTTAGTTATTGCATTAACTAAGTTAATAAGTTAACTAATTGAATAAGATTAATAAATGCTTTGAAAGTATTTTTCATTGATAGTTTGTTAACTAATGTAGTTATCCAATGTTAACAAACTGAACCTTATGTTAGCCATTCACAAATTGACCCCATTCACCTCTATTGTAAGTGCCTCACTGTAACCCAGACTTTTGCTATTTTTAAATAAAAGGAGGGACAATTATTTTTATGGTAATCAGCATTATGCCACAATTGCTGTCAGCTGAACTGATGTACAAGTATTGATGACTTCAATCTATATGATAGGATAGATATATGCTGTTTTCCTGTCAGATCTGGTGTGGACCTCTGAATCCTCCATTTCACTCCCTCACACACAGGGACATATATAACACACACACTAGCTGTCGAGAGACTCGGACAGTCAAGTGACTGAGTAATTCCTTGCGGCATCTTCCAGCCATTCATAGTGCTGAAATGAAATTTCAGCCCTTATGCACACGCACATTCACAGTATTTACACACAAGCCATTCTGACTACCATAATAGGCCATATGCCACACACAAATTTCCACACAAACAAGGCACTCCAGTGGCAGGCTTGAAGTTGGAATGATTTAGATTATAATTATTCTGCAAAGACCGATCCAATTATGCACCTATGAAATGGATAGCCCTTGTGTCTCAGTAATATATATGCTCTATACTTATGTGTGTGACAGGGAGAAAGATAATCTATTTGAAAGGCAGATGCAGAGGACCCTTAAAAGAATCCTGATGCTTTGGCACACACGCAAACATATACATAGGATACACACTTTCACAGCGCACGTCAGGAGACTTACCTAGGTGTCAAGTGTGTGAATACTTGCAGTGCATGTGCGAGAGAGTGACAGAAAAGAAATAGAAGAGAAGGATATGAGGGAAATAAAGGGACAGCACACAATATCCACAGGGTTCTGCACTTTTCTGCGAAATATAGAGACACATATTGTATTTGCAGTAAACAAGCACGCTGTAATCATAAGAACACCAGGGAAAACAAGTCAAGCACAAACAAAGGAGAGGAGGAAAGAGGGATGAGAGGAGTGGAGGAATGGAAACCAGGAGAAAAATGGCTTTTGGTAACAATGACCATGTGGCAGTCTTGCATTCAATATATCCAGCTGAAGGCTTAGGCTTTGAGAAAGCACTTTTATGGGCTTCATATAAAACGCTGCCAGGATAACTAATCATTCCCTCTATAATGTTATGAGTTTAGCAGTTGGTGTATGTGAACCCCTTTTGCATGAATACAGATAAACACGCTTAAATCTATCTTCTGCTCTAAAAGAGCTTCTTTTGTTGTTATTATTCCATAGAAAAGTGCAAACATAGTAATATATACAGTGGGGTCCAAAAGCTTGAGACTATATTGAAAATCTGGGATTTTTGTTTTTCATTTAAACTTTGAAATAAGTTAAAACAAAGAAAGGTTACGCATAAAATCGAAATATTTAGAATTCTATATTATTTCTCGGTCAAATACTCACATTTGTGACAATGATCATTTGACTGTACAGATGATCAGATGTATTCCTTCCATTTCATTGAACTCACAGTGTTCAAGACAAGTGCTGTCATTGCAACAATAAAAACAGACACAGGCCTACCAGTGTTTGCTGCACAGCACTCATCTTCAAGGCCAAAAGAACTCATGTTTCACCTGGGCTGTAAATGTGAGTTTGCGGTCTGTATCGAATGTAAAGCAATAACAGTGTAATGTGAAATAATGTCAAGAAATGTTTTTACTGCTAAGTGTGGGCCTGATTCACAAACAAACTATTCTTATGAGTTGGTTATTTTAGTTAAAAGTTAAGCGTTCAACTTTATAAAACGAGTTGCTATACCTTAATGTTTTTTTAATTCCATTTTTAATGGTGAGAATGACCCCTGCCCTGACACATGATCATTATGGGATGTTTTGTTTGGAAGTGCACCAACAATCACCAACTTTGTACCAAACCACAATTTTTACTTTTTACTCAAATTGTAATAAAATGGTTTACTTTAAAGCAATTTACACTCAGAAATTTCTAGCAAATTTCACAATAATTAGAATAAAGAAACGGCAAATTACATTGAATTAAACTTGAAATTTTTGAAAAATTTTGAAAAATAAATTCTTTTACAGTGTATTAAATTAGGAAAATGAATGCTTTGCCAATGATTCTAGACTTTTGGATCCCACTATAGCAATTCAAAGAAAAAATTAGCTTCAATATGACTGCAGAGGATTGGGACTTCCAAACAATACATCCCATCCTGCCAAAAACCCTTATATTATTTTCCATGTTCAAAAAAGCACTCTTTCATCATCGTGTCCTCAGCTCAGTGACTATCGCAGGTATTTTTTTTTCACAGGCCTACTTCAAGTGGTTTCACTAAAGCTCTCAAGAGGAAATATTAATTAGGATTCTACGAGGAATGGTGTTACTATCTGGAAAGGACTATCTGATTTATCTGGCTTGACCTAAAAATATCCCCTGCTCTTAAATTCGCTGTCACACACAACAATAACGCTCCCAGTCAGTCTCTTTCAGTCGAGTGAGTCACAGGTTCTGAGTGCAGAGGGTGAGCGTTCCAAACCATGCCTGTCTTAAAGGCCCTGACCCTGCTTTAGACCATAGAGCGAGTTCAGCTTCCATGCCAAAATGACAATTTAATCCTCACTCTCACAGGACACCACAGATACTTTTTTTTTAGACCCGCAAGAAAGAGTTATGCTTCTGAGATGGCACTATAGATTGTGTTCCCTCATCGGGTGGAGAGAGGGTATTGACAATTCTTTCACACATTTCCCTTATGGCCCTTTTGTAGAACTCCCACCACAATGTGCTATTGATGGAGCAGCTCACTGACAGTTCATTTTCCTCTTCAGCGCTGCCATCCTTACTCACCCCCTCTTTTTTTCCACACTTCGATACTATTAGTAGGCCGTGCTCCCTGTGCCTTTATCTGAGAGGAGCCCCACGCCCTATCACTGCACAAATAACTATTATCAGGTTTCCTGTTATGGGCCAGCTGCCTTCTGTGGCATTTCATATGAGATTTTTTTTTTCTTAACATCACTGAAACTTCATAGGACCGCACTGTCATATCCTGTCCTCCTGTGCTTTTAACCCAGTGATGTGTGCTTATCTGCCACCAGAGCCATTAGAAAGCCTGGCGAGGAACTAATGAAAAACAAGAGTTCAAAATGTCTGGTCACTCGGAGAGAATGAGCTAATAACTAGCTGTCAGACAGAAGGGTTAATGCAGAGGCTGAGGTGGCGCGAGGAGGTTTAGCAGATGGACGTTTTCTTCTGAGAAAGTACGGCAGACTAAGAGAGGCTGCTAAATTATAAGCTTCGGGTTTAGGCCGGTCCGATGATTAAATACATTTTCATGTCATCTGCCAAATGGAAACTGTCTGAGGAAAAACAGCAAGATGGCATTTTAAGCGATCCAGCTGAGCTGTGGCTTTTTGGATGTTGAAGAGTGAACAACTTGACTAGGCACCGACAGGAACTGGTAATTGGTGTTTTCTGTTTGGCTTTTCAGAAATAATTACATTGCCAGTTGTTGGTCAATGCACTTGTTTACCTTCAATCGCTATACTGAGTTTTTCTCTGACACCTGTCTGAATTTTTAACATGCTGACCTGCAAGTTCTGGTCGAGGTGGATCCATAAATCTTGCAGGGTTGTGCGAGATTTAAATTCTTTGAATTGCAATGGAATTTGAATTGAGGTAGCAAACAGGATGCTAGTTTATACGTTTCATTATTTTTAATTGATTAACTTTTCTGGACCAGGATGGGAAAACAATTATTTCCCAGAATGCATTATTGGTATTCAATTTCTCCTCATCCTGTCCAATTCAAATTCTAATTCAACATGTGGGGAGTGGCCTCACCTCATGATTCAACAGTTCCTTATCTCAGAAAAGGCAAGAAAGGGCCATGTTCTTCCACACTTTTATCTATGTGTTTAAAATGAGCACCGTGACTTTTCCCAGACTAGGGTGATATTTTGTTGTCAGCTGAACGTGAGGAGGAAACGCCGGCAGATCGGCACATTCCATTTCCTCTGACAACTTAACAGCCCTTGCTCCCACCCTTCCTCATTCAAAACCAGTTTGCTCCTGTTGTTTATTCTTCCACAACCCCTGACAGATGCGCTGATCCCCTGTTCTAAGATCAGAGAGCGTCTGTGCTGTTCTCTCTGGAGGGAAAGCAGTTAGTGTGTGTTAAAGTGTCAGCCTTGTGACATGCTTAGAGACTAGCAAAGTTAACTATTAAATGCTGTTGAATGTGGTTCTTTGTTATTCCGGGTTTGTTTGTAACACGTTCTCATGTTCCTCAAAATGAATGCTTAACTTGTGTCTGGTTAAACAAAAGACTGCCTGAGTTGCGCATTGAGTCTGACATCAGCACCTTGAGGTTTGTTCATGGTTGTGCTGTTTGACAGCAAAAAATGGTGCCAAGAACAATTTGACCGTGGGATGATTATGTTTAATTGGAATTAGGTCATAGATACCTACAACAAGTCATGTATCATTGTTGTATCTTCTGGTGCTTCCAACACCCTCTAGACCCTCATAAATGTGTATGCAGTACCTAAGGGATCTCATTATGTGTAGGCCATTTCTTTGATGAGGGCCTAGGAGATCTGTTAACAGCATGTCTAATCCACCAAGACATGGCGGAAAAAAAATGTCATTCAGATGTGATGTTTTGAAACTGCTTTGACTGCCAATAAAATTGATCCTTGAGATGTGAATCATCCTTGGTGATTCTCCACATGAATTCTACATTGTTATCGTTCTATTAACAGGATTTTCCTGAGTATTTCTCAAGGTCTGTTGCATCAGTAGCTTTGCTTTATATCTCATTGATTACTCTATATACAGTATGTTGTATGAAATATGTTATCTATCTATCTATCTATCTATCTATCTATCTATCTATCTATCTATCTATCTATCTATCTATCTATCTATCTGATAGTCTATCTATCTATCTATCTATCTGATAGTATATCTATCTATCTATCTATCTATCTATCTATCTATCTATCTGATAGTCTATCTATCTGATAGTCTATCTATCTATCTATCTATCTATCTATCTATCTATCTATCTATCTATCTATCTATCTATCTATCTATCTGATAGTCTATCTATCTATCTATCTATCTATCTATCTATCTATCTATCTATCTGATAGTATATCTATCTATCTATCTATCTCTATCTATCTCTATCTATCTGATAGTCTATCTATCTATCTATCTATCTATCTATCTATCTATCTATCTATCTATCTATCTATCTATCTCTATCTATCTGATAGTCTATCTATCTATCTATCTATCTCTATCTATCTATCTATCTATCTATCTATCTATCTATCTATCTATCTATCTATCTATCTATCTATCTATCTATCTATCTATCTATCTATCTATCTATCTATCTATCTGATAGTCTATCTATCTATCTATCTATCTATCTGATAGTCTATCTATCTATCTATCTATCTATCTCTATCTATCTGATAGTCTATCTATCTATCTATCTATCTATCTATCTATCTATCTATCTATCTATCTATCTATCTATCTATCTATCTATCTATCTATCTATCTATCTATCTATCTATCTATCTATCTCTATCTATCTGATAGTCTATCTATCTATCTATCTATCTCTATCTATCTATCTATCTATCTATCTATCTATCTATCTATCTATCTATCTATCTATCTATCTGATAGTCTATCTATCTATCTATCTATCTATCTGATAGTCTATCTATCTATCTATCTATCTATCTATCTCTATCTATCTGATAGTCTATCTATCTATCTATCTATCTATCTATCTATCTATCTATCTATCTATCTATCTATCTATCTATCTATCTATCTATCTATCTATCTATCTATCTATCTATCTATCTATCTATCTATCTCTGCATAGTGATCACCAGCTTTGGAACCAATCTGATTCATTTAAACAGGGGGAGAAAACATGCTTAGAAAGGAACTGGGGTCATGTAGAGGTCAGTCATGCAGGCAGAGGACTGTGCTCTAGGAACATTGGCTCAAACCTCAAGCAGGAAAGTAGGTATCACGCTGTGACTTTTGAATTCATAGCAGCCAGCATTTGCTATTGCCAATTAGCCATAAAACCACAGAAAAAAAGCTATGGCACATCCATGGTTTCTTGCAGTGTACGCTTGAGACAGCCTGGGCTGAACAACATTTTAAAACAATTTGATTTAAACATTGTAAAAACCTCCAGGCCTAAAATATGGTTGAAACAAAAATTCCATAAGATGTTTTATGAGCAATTTTTAACTTTCGATCTTTGTAATTCCATTTGCAAAGACGGCAAATCATTTTTGGTGAGATAGCTTCATAATGCTCCAAATATATGCTTGTTCCATCTGTTATGGGAGTGATGCCTAATGAAAAATAATCTGCACCATAATTACAATGGAATGCAATTAAAGGTACCATATGTTTAAAGTCACTGATTTATAACTCTTTATGATGTATTCTCTTTTTTTGTCAATATCCTGCACAGGTGGTTAATTAAGCATGCTTAGGAAAATACTCGTGGCTGATTTGTCATAAATGCAGATGCATTGCACTGTGACTGTGAAGACTGCAACAGTAGTCTGTGCTTTTTACCATATATTTTCAAATTTATTGGGGGGAAAACAGTGTATTTTGACCCTCCAAAAAATCTCCTAATGCGTTTTTTGCCCCAGGCTTGCTCTTAGAAGCTCCATGCTTGAAGTACTCCTGGGAAGTGCATGACAAAAATAATCTACAAGTAAACCGAATCAGCTCACTCAGATTTATAGTAAAGACGTGTATAGATATGAAGAGTAAGAAAGCTGATATTCAAAATAGCTAACCATGAACAGAAGTGTACCAGCCATACATATAAATGAGTAGAATCCCTCTTGACTGCTAAATACAAGTCTAGATGCAACAATAAATGTGTTTTAAGGAATCACTTCTTAGTTGATTTATTCTTTATCGTTGCATTTCTTTGCAATCTGCAATAGTGTCTGCATTTTCTGTAAACAGGCCTATGTCTCTGCGGCTAAGATGAATTGGGAACTAAAGCTATCAGACAATCATGTCTAGTTCATTTTGGAGTTGGCACAGTGATACTGAATACATTATAAAAAAGAATAAAACATCCTCATTACAGTTTTGTCAATACAGCTGGTTGAATGCATGATAAAAAAAAAGAAAAGAAAAATCCATTGGTAACTTAAAGTGAGTAAAACTTATGTAGGGCATAAATAATGTATTATTGAAACAGAGAAAAGTGTTTCTGATATGCTTATTAGCGATACAGCTAATTTCTTGGCAGATATTAATTAAGCTGATATAAGTGTTGTTCTTTGCAGTGTTCAGAACTTTTTAAAAGCTGTTGTCTTGTCACCTAAAAGTGTTCCTTACCAAGCTGTCACAAGTTAAATCTTAATGCCTACAGTTTTCACTTAAAATTGGCTCTTTACAAATACTCGATTCTGATTGGTCAATTGCATCGTCCCGCAATCAGATGCTTTTTTTCCCCATGTTTTGAGAGATGCCTGATCAGGTTTGCTTGGGATATTGTAAATAATCATCATTATTATCATTTTGTAAGAGTTGTGTTGTATTTTTTGTTACATTAATCACAATTTTGAAAACATTATTCTTTATAGTTTTAAACACGCTTTTGGAATAAGCTATTATTTTTGAAACTAAGGTTTTAAAGTTAATTCACCGTTAGTATTTCCCCCTCAATTCATTAAGAACGGTCTTGGAAAAAGCTCTCTGTTCAGTCTTCCTCAAGCTGTTTCCGCATAAAGTCTGCAGGACTCAATTCTCCCTCATTAGAGAGTGATGCAGAGGGCCTCCATGCTGTTGCTTATCTCGTTTAAGCGATTCCCCTTCTCTATTCGTGGGAAGCACCCTGCCTCCACCCATCTGCTGAACAGGGCTCTTGATTAGGGGCAGTGGAGAGTGAAAGGCATGTGACGTGTTGGCAGTCTTGCCATGTGGTCTGAATGACTCATTCTGGAGTGAGTAACTCTCTGATCTAATCAGCAACTTCACCCGTTTCTGCCACATTGGGCTGAGAGGTGGGCATGCATGTCCATGTGCTTTTTTTGAGGTAAAATCCGAAATGATTCCTTAAAGGAATAGTTCAACCAAAAATGTAAATTCTTTCATTATTTGTGCTATTACTCATGTTGTTCCAAACCTGTAGGACACAAAAGCATCATAAAAGTATCATGAAAATGGTCCATGTGACTCGTACACTACAGTCATGGTCAAAAGTTTTGGCTGTAACATAAATTTTGTTTCTCAAAGTTTGCTGCTTCAGTTGTTGTGGTGTTGATTCACATTGTTTCTAGATTACTTGGCAGAGTGATCAGATGCATTTTAAAAAGATTGCAAAAAAGCTTAATTGACCATTCGTTATCATTCAGTAATTATTCTGATTGGATTATAAGTGCAGACTGATTGCTATAAACGGAGGGAAGAAAAGTTATATGATTAATAAGTTATGATAACCATATGTTTTTACATTGTTTTAACTCATCAAAATAAGTTAAAGGGATAGTTCACCCAAAAATGAAAATGCTGTCATCATTTACTCACCCTCATGTTGTTCCAAACCTGTATGATTTCCTTTCTTCTGCTGAACACAAAAGAAGATATTTTAAAGAAGGTTGGTAATTAAACAGTTGCTGGTCCCCATTGACTTCCATAGTATTTTTTTTCCCTACTATGGAAGTCAATGGGGTCCATCAGTCGTTTGGTTACCGACTTTCTTCAAAATATCTTCTTTTGAGTTCAGCAGAAGAAAGAAAGTCATACAGGTTTGGAACAACATGAGGGTGAGTAAATGATGACAGCATTTTCATTTTTGGGTGAACTATCCCTTTAAGCAATTTTCAGGGTTTTTTTTGTTATACAAGATTCAACTCATTTCTTTTAAAGTCAGTTTAATGTAATTTAAGTTGAAGTAACTTAAACATCCAAGTTGATTGAATAAAAAAAAAAAAGTGTGCTTCCAATCAATGTGTTCTTGTGTTAGCAATGGTTGCTAAGAATACTGCACCTGAATGAACCATTTACCGGATCACCAAGAATTTTCAACTGCAGTGAATAAGACTTCAAGATGTCCCAGAGTGTCTAGAAAGTGCCAGGACAATCTCCTACTGAGGAGTCAGCTGCGGAAATCGTGTCGCCACCAGTACAGAGCTTGCTCAGTATTGGCAGCAGGGGGATGCGAGTGCAGTGAGGCCAAGACTTCTCTCCAAGAAAACCGTCAAAGACAGACTGAAATTTGTCAGGATGTACAAGGATTAGACAGCAGAAGACTGGTGCAAAGTTATTTTCTCTGATGAAGCCCCCTTCCGACTCTTTGGGACAATCTATTGTCCGGAGAAGAAAAGGCGAACGCTACCGTGAGTCCTGTCGTGGCAACAGTGAAGCATTCTGAGACCATCCATGTGTGGTGTTGCTTTTCATCAGGGAGTGGTGACTCTCTCCCAATTCTGCCCCAAAACACTGCCATGAATACGAATGATATCAAAACATCCCGCAAGAGCAACTTCTTCCAATGATCCAGAAGCAATTTGGTGATGATCCGTGCATTTTCCAGCATGATGGAGCACCATGTCACAAGGTAAAAGTGATAATGAAGTGGCTCGGAGATCATTACATTGACTTTTTTTTTATCCGTGACCAGGCAACTCCCCAGATCTTAATCCCATAGAGAATCATCAAAAGGCAAATTGTGAGCATAATAGGAAAAGAATGGATCACCCTCAGTCAGGATTTGGCCCAGAAGCTGCAAAGGTTATATGAAGAAGAAGGGTCGACACTGTAAATATTGACTCTTTGCATATATTGAATGTTTTTGACACTAAAAACCTTTAAAACTTATGAAATGCTTATTATTGTTTTTTCCAATATAGAAATGTGGAGAAAAAAAATCTACAAGTCTTCTGAATTTGTATCATACAGTAGCTTTGTGTGAAAAATGGACTAGAATAACAAGGCACACAACAACAAATAAAGGTAACACTTTAGAATAATGGTCCGTCATTAATAAGTAAGTATGCAGGAGGTAATGCATTACTTCAGTAGTTCTACATTAACACTTCAGCTACTACTATTAACTAATATGGAAACAAGCTTAACTAATCAGTAAGTAATGTTGAATTAGGACTAAGATAGTTCCTTATCAATAATTGCTTAATGAGAGCATTCTCATGAAGGACTAATACTGTAGGTAATTATGACAAATTATAAAGAATTACTAATTAATTACTAATCACAACATTAACGTGTCTGAGACGTTAGCAATTGTCTTTTTTTTTTACTCTCAACGTGGTCATAAAATGCATCAGTACTCAAGGGTAGTCACTATGCAGGAACTACTAGTGATCTGGACCATTATTTTAAAGTGAAAAAATGGTCCAGATCACTAGTAGTTCCTCCATAGTGACTAGGTAACACTTGAGTAATTAGTGATGCATTTCATGACTACATTCAGAGTAAAAATGATGACTGATTACGTCTCAGACACACGATATAATATTCTTAATAATTAGTCAGTTAGTTAATAGTTATTAATGAAGCGTATCTCATTAAGTAATTATTGATTACATAATAATGAACTATCTCCTAAATTTGATATTACTTACTGATTAGTAAAGCGTGTTTCCATATTAGTTAATGGTAGTAGCTGAAGTGTTAATGCAGAACTACTCATTAATCCTCATTAATGACGGACCATTATTCTAAAGTGTTACCCAAATAAAGACAGTTTTCGTTTTTGGTGAACTATCAATTTACCAGATGTGTTAGCAATCTCTGTCATTCTCCATATCTGGTGTACAGTATTGTGTATCTGGGTATTGATGCAGAGTCTAATCTTTCCTTTCTGTCCCCCATGTGTTCTAAAAGGGTAATGTCAGGCCTTGAGGTGATGTAGAGGGGTCATGGATGGGGCAGAGCACCACTGTGGAGTATTATGGTGTCAGCAGGGTGCTAGAGTCATAGAGAAACCCCCCTGTTATCATCTGAGGACACCAAGATGGAAAAGTGAGCTATTCATTTACTAGAATGAGACTCCCTAGCTCTGCTGATGTACTAGGGTGGATATTACATTATGATGGTGATGATTGTTGACTCTATAGACCCACTGTGAAAGTCTGACCTCAGAGAACGAGGCTTTCTGTGCTGCTTACTAATGGATATTAGGCATTTTCTAAACTTTTCAGTGTTTGAAAGTTCAAGACGCACCAACAAAGAAATAGCCTGCGGTTTCTTGGAAAAGTTTTCAGACCCTTACGTTGACCTTTTGTTCTCTGGGATTTTGGTTCAGTGCTCTGAAGTTCAAGGTTAACTGTTTTAATTTGACTTTATTTTAAGAAATCTATTTATTCAAAATAACATGGCATAAGTATTCAGCCCCTGTGTTTGGACAGATTTAAACAAATCTTTTGACATAAACCAGAGCATGGATGAAATATAATTTTTTTTTAACCCATAGCAAAAATGGGTTGGGTGAGCAATTTATGGACTCCAGGTCCCCATCTCTATTGTGAAAGAAGTGCCACTAGCAGTTTGGAGCGTCTCTGCTTATTTACGATGCAAGGGTAAATAAAGAACTGTTTCTTTGAATAAGTACAGCATTTTCTTTACTTAAGAAACACAGAGGAGCGTCTTTTGTTTGTCATCGAGTCACAGCAAAAATAGACTGTGCTTAGCGCTTTATTATATAATGTGAGATTTTGGCCAGATGACAGAAAAAAAGAAAAAAAACGGAAAAAAACGAGCGCCCACATAGCTTCAGTAATCTTCATAACCTTTAAGATGATGAAAACGAGATGTGATGATGATCGACTGCCCTAAGATGCAGCCATTCTAATTACAGAAAACCAGGACATTCACTGGACAAAAACGTCCTATTCGTTTGAGCTTGATTTTGGTAAAGTGTTAATAATATAATGACACATGCACGTATATGATCACATATAAAGCCACAATATAAAATTTATATTTTAAATATTAAAATATTTTTTTGGGGTCATACATTGTGGGGGGGGTCATACATTGTGGGGTGGCCCAAAATGTGCTTTTGCCTATATGTCACAATATGAGGTAAATCCGGCCCTGATTGTCTTTCTTCTGGAGAACAGGAGGGTGAGATTCTGAGTGTGTGCGTGCAAGTGTGAGGTCGGCACAGGGTGAAAGCTGAGTTCTTGACTCCGTTGCCATGAGGAGAGTTTATTTCAGAAACTGATTGAAAATTCCAAGTTACTGTCGCCGGTCTCAGGAGCTCCGTTTAAATGCCAGAGCAGCTCTCAATGCATGACAATCGTAGTGATTTCCCCTGGCAACACTCTTATAAAAGTGAGCACTCACCCTAAAAGTCCTCCACAAAGAGTGCAGTGAGAGCGAAAGGTCTATGGGAAAGTCAAGTTCTGAGAAATCTTAAGCTTTTATTTAAGGTTTTGAATTAGACCAGGGCAAGATTCATGACCAACACAACAGAGGTGACTAGAAGCATGGGCTTTTGGATTTAATGCCACATTGTGACATTTAGTGGATTGGCCTTAATTCAGTTTGTGGAGTGAGTGTTGGGCGAAATGGCATGTTGACGCATTTAGTGCCCCTGACCTTGATGTGTCATTACGGTTTAAAAGTGTTTGTTGAAGTTTGTACCTCACAGCGAGTGTTCTGTAATGTGTCTTTAAGAAGCCTTTGGGCCAACTTCCCACTGTAAACCTTTCTACACTTACACGCACATACATGACCACACTGGGTCTTACCTGCTTACAAACCCCCTTTATCCCCTCTGACATTTGCAGTCAATATTCTGGAGATAACGGCATGCTCTGAATCACAAAGCAGCACTGTCAAACATTCTCAAACTTGCCTTGCTCTTGCTGTCTTGGTGTATCTCGGCTCATACCTCTCTCCTCTCTTCTCATATCTCTCTCATTTTAATTAGTAAAAAATATGGTGGAAGAAATGTGAAATAAAACACTCTGCAGTAAAAGTTGAAAAATGGTCCTTTAGGCAGAAGTGTACGCTCACAGTTGGAAAAGTTTAACTTAAGCACATTCAAAAGAACAAAGACAAAAAGCAGGTTCTGGAACTCTTAAGTGAAATCCACATATGAACACAGTGAAGTTGTGTATTCTGAATTTGATTTCGCGAAATAAGGATTTAGCACATATTAAGTCTGTATTTTTTGGTTAATAGCAATATGCAGCTACTGATTGGATGGACAGTTTAATACAAAGCATATTCTCATTTGCTCATCCATTCTGAATCTAGTCTTGCAGCCTATTCTGATTAAGAACTACATGCATGTCCCTTAGTTTACGGCTTCAAGACAAGTTGCCCCGCCCACAATGAAATCTCATTGGATAGAAGCACTGCTCTTCATGTATATTACACATCAAACATGGATGAGTAGAAAGAGATTGTGACAGTTTAATGTCAAATGCTATTTGGCAAATCCCTCAAGTTCCACAAGGAAAACCATAAAAAAGCATCCACAGTGTTTTTACAGTAGCAACTGTGCATAATTGTTCAGCTGTTTGTGTTATTTCCAGACTTTCATAAAAGAGTTTTGTTGTTGTTTTTACTATTCCTCAATGCTGCTTATTACAGTTTGAAATGAAGAAATGTTTATGTTCCACCGCTCTGCCTTTTAATTGTTTTTCTGTGTACATTTGTGGTAGACGTCTTTGACCATTGCAATTGTCTTATGTGTGAGCGGCACATTTTTTTAAATGCCATGTTAAAACCCAGCGAGCAATTTTGCGTTTAAAAGACATCTCATAGCCGTCCAAACACAGCCCTGACGTCTTGGCTGAAACAAGGCAAAATCTGAGCTGTCAGTGAAAATGTAATAGACATCTAACCATAGGCCAAAAATAGACTAGTCATCAACTAGATAACATGTCAAAGAATTGAAACCAAACACCTTGTAATCACCTTTTGACTTTGCTTATATGATGGAATATCATACATCTCGCAAGATATTTGGCAAAAACGACATGTAACCAAATTCAAGGTTATTTTGGCCGGACTATATCGGGTGTATAGCTAAACAATTATTTCCATTCTGCTGTGCTGCATGTGTATTGCTGCTTTTGAACGTAAAACGTGTCCTGTGTGAATGGCATGATGGTCTGTCTGATCGATATCTTAATCAGAACATTTGTTGTTGCTGGTTCATGCCATTTAGGAATGGGTTTATGGTGGAAATTGCACAGAACTCAACCAATCAGACTGGAACTTCTTAATTTAATATAGTGTTTGCTCGTTTTGTGCACAATATGCATCATATGATCATTGAATTGACTTTGGGTGATGTTCTTACATGCCATTTGAGGCTGAGACTTTTTAGAATTCAATAATACTACATTTAAAGGAAAAAAAGAGGCTAAGAAAAAAATAAAGATGACAAAGATGAATAAAATAATACAGCAAATGAAGTGGCTGCTTGTGAAGTCTTCAGGAGTTTGACATATTGAAGGATATTGTTTGGTCTATTTGTCTATCCTAAACCTGACAGCGGCTATGAAACAACAAGAATTGATTGAAAACGTATGTGTTCATGTGAGAGAGATCGTTAATTCATTCATGCATGCATATGTGTGCAGGGTGCTGAAATTAAAAATGGCCTGTGAAATATCCCTTGACAAATGAGAATTATAGATACCTTGGGCACACAAGTTGTCTTCCTATGTCTCTCTCTCTCTCTCTCTCCTTTAGAGAGAGGGCAATTTATCTGAGTGAGAAAGAGAGAGAGAGAGAGGAAATGAGAAATAATCTTCCCAGTCCAGACCAATGGGCTGTGGCTATACGAGGCAGGTTTAAAGTTAGAGTGAAGTGAAAAACAGTGCACATTTGCATTTAAATCCATCTGACCTGCAAAAGCACCGTTCCCCATCTCAAAAACAAGACAATTACAGCCAATTACCAGTATCCATTTCCCCTTCTCTTTTTCATTTTTGAGTTGTTCATGCATGCAACAAAAAAAAAGTCTGAATGATTCCGTCATTTGTGACAATTACAGATGATCCACTGAGGCGAAGCGACTATCTCTGACTCTGAAATGGTTTAATTTATTTATTTTCCAGTCTCCGAGCGAGAGAAGCATGAGACAGAGAGGACTCACAGAAGTGCGTGTCTGCGTGTGGAAGCTGAAGGCAAAGTTTGGAACAGTTTCTGAAGCTTTTAACGTCAGTCTGAAGGCTTGCAAAAGGTCTGCATGCACGTTGCATCTGGAGCATGTAGATATTTCTCTGTGCTTCTGCTTCTCTCTCAGAACTCTCCCTCAGTTAGCAAGGTTTAGGAACAAAACGAGACGAATCCATTTGCTCGTATCAAAAGCAGCCTTATTCAATCACGCTCTGCAACACGCAGCTTTGTGCCATGATATTTATTTATTTATTTATTCCCTCTATCAAATAATTGACAGCACATTCTGCTTGGCGCCGTAGGATTTTTGGAGCTTGCGTGTGATGCCGTGAAGGTGTTGTCGCCAATGTCGAAGCAGCGTTTGATAGTCTATCTCGCCATTTTGAAATGTAAATAGATTCAGTCGGAGGCAATATATATGGGAGAGGTATAATGAAGGATCAGGGATGAAAAATAGGCTTTAAACACTTCAAACATAGCCCCCACCACCATCACCACCTCTCAGTCGCCTCTTCTCATGGATCTAGGAGCGAGAGTTCTTGTCAAATGCTGAAGGGATTTGCAAGTATTCTAGTAATCCACTTCAATCCAATGTTCTGCGTTGACAGGAAATGTGTCATGTGATTAAAGCACAGTGTTACCATGCGCTAGTGTGGTATGTTGGTGATTCGGATTGGAAAACTTTGCCATCACAGGAATAAATGAAACTTTAAAATATATTAAAGAATATATAAATAATCAAACCATTAAACACAAATATCCCCTCCAGAGATCACTTTATGGCCACTATATTTGTGGTATACAGTAAAATGCAACTCTATAATCATGCATACTGTAAAGAAAAAGGCTTATTAAGTGAGGAGAAACACTTCCCATACATTTTGTTATTGACGTCAAAGGTTGTGCATCCAATCAAATTCTTGGATGAAAATTTGGAGTGGTTTTCTTTTTAATAAGCCACTTTTTAACCTCTCTATGCAAATTAGCCCCTTCTCCCTTCAAAAATCCTTAAAATCATCACAAAGCGCTGCAATTTCCAGTCTTACTGGTTTTCGTTTTTCCACTTTACCACTCTAAATCGGAGAAAGAGGTTATTCATGTGGCCAGAGAGAGCCTATTAGCACTAATTATGAGTGAGGTGTAGTGTGGAAGAGTGTTCACTCATTACTCGCAGATGAAGAGGCAGAAACAGAGGCTCACAGAAGGAGAATGATGGAAAGGAAAGAGGGAAAGAGATTTATAGAGAGCAGCGGTATGTCCGAGAACTTCTCAGGGGGTTTGGTAGATAATCTCTCTCTCTCTCTCTCTCTCTCTCTCTCTCTCTCTCTCTCTATGGAAGCTTGTTTCCGCCACTGAATAATAAATAATAATAATTGCGACTTTTTATTTCACAATTCTGACTTTTTTTTCTCACAATTGCGATATATCAAGTCAGAATTGTGACTTTTTTTCTCACAGTTGCGAGATATGAAGTCAGAATTGTGAGAAATTAAGTCGCAATTCTGAGAAATAAAGTCGCAATTGGGAGAAATAAAGTCAGAATTGCATGATATAAAGTCGCAATTGCGTGCAAAAAGTCAGAATCATGAGATATAAACTATTCTGAGGTAAAAAAAAAAAAGAAGTCCTTAGAAGTCCTTTTTTCCTTAGAATTGGACTTTATATCTCACATTATATCTCACAATTTTGAGAAAAGATGTCAGAATTGCGAGATATAAACTCGCAATTATGTGTTATAAAGTCAGAATTGCGTGATAAAGTCGCAATTGCGAGAAAAAAAGTCTGAATTCTGACTTTATAAGACACAATTGCGACTTTATTTCACGCAATTCTGACTTTATATCTCGCAATTCTGAGAAATAAAGTCAGAATTGCGAGATGTAAACTCGCAATTCTGAGATAAAAAGTCGCAATTATCTTTTAAAATGTGTTATTTTGTGGCGGAAACAAGCTTCCATACTCTCTCTCCCTCTTTTTTTTTTTTATTGTCTTTAATGACAGCGCCTAGCTTATAAATTTCCTGAAATTAGAAATCTCACATCAATGAACACATTTTTGAACACATGTTCAGAAAAAAATATCTCTAAATATCTCTGTATCTCTAAATCAAATTAAATTGAATGAATAACAACTCTTGACGCAATCATGTTCCAAATAAACAAATTCAGAGCACATAATGCAAGCATCCAGAGGCTGTTGTTTCAGGTTATTCCCAAATGTGTTTTGTTGGAGAAATGGAATGTTACTTCATTTGATATTTTTTCAACAAATAATTACGAAGGAACAGACTGATGTCCTCAAAAAGCTCTCGCAGTACACTTAGGATCCCTGTGTACTTCAGCTTCCCGTTATATTATAGTATTTCACTTTACCTCATACTTTTCATGACCTTTTTGAACATGATTGAGCTGGAAGCTGAGAGTGTGAGGCAGCTGGTTACAAGTATCATCTATAAATGTCTGTGACTGATTGTGTCCTGAAGTACAAAATATCTTCATGAATGCAAATAACTATAGATGTGTTACCCTCTGTTTATCCAAACGTGGTTTGGTCTTACTGCAGCTACATTCAAAGTTAAATGATTTTATGAGCTCAAGGTTGTCTTTCTTTATCTTAAGCATACAGAAAAGCCAATGAAACACAATGAAACCACACTCTTCTTTCCTTGCATTATTCAGTTGCTTACTCTGTATAGCTCTAGTTTGTTTACTCTGCATAAGGAAAGTAGTGAGAGGGTTTAGGGGTCTTGTGAAAATGTATATATTATACAAATGTACACTGTAAAAAAAATCCCGTTGTTTTTACGGAAAAAAAACTGGCAGCTGTGGTTTCCAGAACAATACTGTAAAAAACACATCAAACCGTAAACATACTTACGGAGTTACATGTAAATGTAACATTTTAAACATGTATATTTAACATTGGATTTAAGTAATATGATATAATGTTAATTTACCGACCTATTGAAGTATTAATCTCTATTTTGTACCATAGTATTACACTGACAAACCAACATTCTCAGCAGTATTGAGAGTTACATGATTAATCAATGCTCATTACATGTAGACTTGTTCTTCCACAACAAAGTTGAAATTAAAATATATAGAAGGTGCACAGTGTCATTCACACAAACATTAAACACCATCATGGTAACACAGATGAAATTTTAAAAATACAATAAACATTAATTTAACAACATTAAATGTAATATAAAACCCTAATGTACATAACTGATTATAAAAAAACTAAGAAAACTATGACGAAACAGTTATTTCAACAAAAATACATCAACTGTGAAGTGTCACGCATGGAATTGTGGGAATGTCAATTTAAAAATTTTTCACTGTAAATTATACAATGACTTGTTCGTTTTTACTTCCAAAAACTGTAAATTTAACGGTATTTTACAGTAAAATTACATTAAATGTACCATTAGATCAATCACAGTTATTTACCGTATATAGTACGGAAACTTTCTGTTAACGTAGCATTTTTACAGTCTTTAACTGTTAAAATCACGATATTTTTTTAAAACACTTCTATATTCTCCATTGTTTGGTTTAAAACCCCCTTCTCAATTAAAATAGTGATTGTTTATACTGTTTCTTTGATTAATGGCCAAGACTGCATGAATTGTCTGACAGAGATGGAGTGTTTTTAATATTCTGGAGTGCAATGTACAGTTTTGCAGCATAATAAATAAAATGTTGATATTGTTATAAAAACTTTAAAATAGTAAAAATTTTGATAAAATAAAATATGAACGATAAATAAATAACTATACATTTATATATAATTGTAATATAAATGTTAAATTAAATGTAATAAAACTTATAATTTTATCATTTTAAATGTATATTTCATATATATATAAATTATATAATTATTTTAAGTAATGTGTACTTTAAAATATACATTTTATGCTGAATGTTAATATTTTATCATTTTTAATATAAAAAGGTATAACCTTTTTTAAAAATATATAAATATTATATTTGGTTTTGCAAATAACCCCCTCAGAGTGCCTCTTTCTGATGCTTTTCAACCCTACTTCACATAAGGTTCAAGGTCTTAAAACACTCAAGGTCTGCTATTTTCATTCCCATCTCCAAAGGGAGTTCTCTCATGCAAATCCATTTGTCTCTAGGGGAGAGATGAGTTATTCTTACTACTCTCTTTGTGCAAGTCTCTTATAAGTGCTTTTTTTTTGTCCCAAAACACTTTTATCGCTACCAACAATTTGGAGTATTAATGTGTAGCGCATGAGTCATTGCTTCTCCTGAATGCTTTCTGTGGCAAGTGGCATACTCTTGTCCTTTAAAGATGCATCCAAAATAAGTGGCCTTGTTCTTGTTGACTTGAAAGCAGAAATAGTACATTAATTTTACTTTAAGATGGCTGGGGTTGAAGCTAAGTGACCTAGCAATGCTATCTTTGCGCTAGTGCTGCAGTGCAGATGTCTTGGATGACACAGTAGGTGAATTAACACTAAAATATACACTGTCTCCAGTGTCTAGAGCCATTTTAGATTCAGATCCCAAGTCCTCCTGACTTTATGGGCATCATCCATTCGAGGCCTCTGTCCTCCATTGAGCTATCCAGGGAGGAGGCAGGTTAAGTATTTATGAGAGATGGAGGAAAAAACAGCTTCAGTCCAGGCAGAGGTAATGGAGGCGAGCGAGAGTGGCCGCAAACGTTAGCGGCTGACCTTTTGCCACAAAGACGCAGCATGAATTCTTCATTACTGCTCTGTGGTGACTCGCATCTCATTTTTGAATGTAACGCCTTCCAAAGAGACCAATTAGCATTGATCATTTTGTTGTAATAGCGTAGTTATGGTGGTGTTGCACGCATGCTGATGTAACTGTCCTTGTTTGAAATGTGATGGGACTCACATTAAACACTCCTTATGATCTTGATGAAGCAAAAATATGGGCAAATAAAAGACTTAATCCTAATAGATGCGTAATGATGCTGTCATTGTGTGTGTGTGTGTGTGTGTGTGTGTGTGTGTGTGTGTGTGTGTGTGTGTGTGTGTGTGTGTGTGTGTGTGTGAGTTAGTACATATAATGAAATCTTTGGCATTCATATAAGAAATATGCATGTCTAATTTTAAATGATCATCAACAGTGTTTTTATTGTTGACTAAAACTCAAAATTGTTTTCGGTAATTGAAATAAAGCTGAAATAACATAAAAAATAAATGATAAATGCTGTAAATAAATAAAGAAATGCTGCATTGGCAACTAAGTGAAATAAAGAATTTTAAGCACTAAAATGACTAAAACTGAACTAAAAATAAATAAATTAAATTCAAATTCAAAATATATATAGATAATATAATAGTATTTAAAATAACACGGCACAGGACAACAGCTTACGGTCCACTAGCCAATCAAAATCATTCTCTGCTTGTGAATTATTTTGTGTCCGGAAACCCGGTTTTAAGTTTCCAAATACGTCCAAAAACGTTGTGATCTTTGTGTACCTTCTACGTGCAGCACAATTTACTCATGCACTATGAGTAAGACATAAAATGAGGAAACATATGGAAATTATTCACCTGGAATATGAAATGTCTTTTGCCATTGCTCTGCATTAATGGCTGTGTGGAGTTTTCTCTCTCTCTCTCTCTCTCTCTCTCTCTCTCTCTCTCTCTCTCTCTCTCTCTCTCTCTCTCTCTCTCTCTCTCATATACATACAACCTCACACCTATCAGACGAACGGATATAGTATATTAATGAGCTATCATAGCACTGATGACAGTAACGTGGGTGTTTAGGACATGCATTATGTTTAATCCCAGATCAATACAGTACCATCTCAGCGCCCCACATAATTATGAACACAGAGCGGTTTTAATTACTGTCTGACTATATGAAGGATCGTATGAAGTGTTTTCCATTAGCAGCATCCTGGTGTGATTTTTGTTGTGCTAATTATTGCGGGTCCAACGTTTTAGCGTCGCTGTGTATTTTCAGGGGAAGCGATGCAACATTTGTTTTTGCACCTCAACAGTGAAAAGCCATTAAGTGTGCAGGGCTGAATTCTTGTAAGTGTAGTAACCTACCCTCTTTCTCGAGCTCAGAGTCGAGTGCTCACTGCACTCATTCACCTTTCCCTCTCCCCTCCCGTCTCGTTGTTCTCGGGGACATCGTAGAGTGACTCTGGTTTATTTTCACATTCCAAGCCTTTGCTTTGTCGAGTCTGTCACTCGCTGTGTGCTGAAGGCTGAAGTTGAAAGGGAATCTGAGGACTTCATGTTCTCTCACTCGCGCTCTCTGCCCACTGTACGGTCACACTTCACGCTGAATTTGCTTTGACGCAAAGAAACAAAATAATTAAAGACAGCTGTAAAACAAAGAAAGAAATCTCCGTTGTTACAGGGGCATTACAAGGGCAGAGAGTTTACATTGAGGTGGATGTCAAACAATAGTCATTGTATAGTGATTTTTTTTTCCGTCCTTGTGTGGAAGGGAGGTCAGAGCCGTATAAGATTGTGGGGAAAATCACTGCTGATGGTGCAATGCTTCTCTGCAGAAGGACTTTGTGAGCACATAATTCTAAACTGAGGCTCCCATCGACAAGCTATTATAAACACCAGGCTGTCCTTGAAGTCAAGAACTTACAGATCTACAATGAAAAATAGGTCTCTCGTGACGGGAATATTCCTCTTGATGATAGTCAAAAAATGTGCTTTTCAAAATATTAGACAAAAATATCCCTCAATTTCAGTCTATATAAATCACTAGGCATCTATATCACAACATTATAATAATGTACAGTATGAAAATGTGTATTCATTTTGAGATGATTTTTGCTAGATTAGTCATTAGAGATTAGAAATAGTCATTAAATGATTAGCAATTTTCAGAGGTAATCTGATACAGAGAAACTGAGCATGCAGCATTAAATCAGTGGTATTCTTAGATATTATAGTATTTATTAATATTTCAGTTTGAGCTTCAGTAATTTTCTTGTGTCCTTTTGTTTTAAAAAAAATATATATAATGACCTTTTTATCATTTTAGTACTTCAACATCATCAGCTTATTTATTTCCAAACCAACATTTCTATTTTTTTTTTTAGTTCCTCATTTAATATTTATATAATAATAAAATTAGTAAAACTTTTATTTTATTTCCATTAACAAATTAGCAAAAATGCATCACTAATATCGACCAATATGGTACCAAAATATTGTGCGTCCCCGCTAGTATTCGGATGCAAAGCACATACTCATAATTCATTTCAGGCTGTGATGGCCACAACAAAACTGTTAATCTATTTATTTAAAGCTTCATAATATGAAAAGCATTAGGAATAAAGCCATGTATTGATGCACACATCCAATTTATCTAACATCATGCGCAAAAGTAGTTAAGCTGAAAGGGGCAAAAAAAAGTTTGAAGTTTTATCATTAGCATTGCATAATGTGTCCCTTTGCCCTACCGACCTTTCACTCTGGTGGAGGCCACACAACTGGTTTTGTAATGATTAACATTGCTTTTAAAATAGATTGATCACGCTGTCTGTGAGCCCGGGCTATGATAAGGTTCCTTTGAGCTTCCCCTTTTTAAGACGACGCTCACTTTTTAATAGGAGATACCAATAACACTGAAGCCATAATTAATTTTTCATATTAGTTACATTGGAAATCTAACTTCATCCCATCCGCAGGACAGTGCTTTTTAAGTTTCCGTGCTGACACCACGGGCTATGATTTAATAATGCCTCTTCTCTTGTGTTGTGTCCAGAGGTATTTTATTAGAATGATTTAATTAGCCATGAAACGTCTCAACATCTCATTTGCCCCAAGCTAGTGTTGTACCCCCTCTCTCTCTCTCTCTCGCGCGCGCTTTCTCTTCCCCTCAAAAGGGAAGAGGAAGTTATTTTTCAGTCATAACACATTACTAGGTTTGGATGGATAGCCGCTCGGCATATTGAATGGCTGCCGAGCTTCAAACAGATGTGTCCCTGTGTGACTGGATCACTTTGGGCTGACAGCAGTTTCCGGTGCCGACCAAAGTCTTCAGCAGATCTCTCCTAGCCAGACTACACATTGCCAAGAACCACCTATACTTGGATAAGAAAAGACCATATAAAGTGTTTTTACAGTGCGTGTTACAGGGGTGGTTATGTGAAATAGATGATAACACAATCAAATGGGGCAGTCTTTGTGAACGGATGTCCAGAAAAAATGAACATGCATAGAGTGCTATGTAAAAGGGAAAGGTACAATCAAAATATTTTATTTTTATTTGCATGGATTGGGAAATTGTCCAAATTTGCTTAGTCTTGAACCTTTACAATGCAAGGTGTATAGAGACCTGAAAAATATGGGAATCTTCACCTCGATTACATCAAACTGTTGTTTCAATGACTGACAGTTTTGTTTTCTTACACAGAACGCAGTGCACAAGTTTTTGAAACAACCCTAAAAGTGGCATGCGTCAGGAGAGAACTGTTCAGAGGACAAATATTTTTGCACTTGTGCTATTATAACCTGCAATGTGATGCAATGTAGCAAGGTCTTCTTTCGCTGCTGAATTTGGCATTGAGTATCTGGCTGTTATAGCCATTGAAATGATCAATTTGTGACAAAGTAGAAATGCCAAAATGAATACTCGTCAAGCTCCAAATGAGCGCCAAATGTATCTTGGATGCCTAAAGTTTTTCCCAAAACTCCATGTGGAAACACATATGTGAAATGCTTTTGCATTAATCAACCAAAATGAACATATTAGAACAAAATCTTAATGTCTGTTTATATTTTTGTGAAGAAGAATATCATCAGCGCATCGCTTTGTCGGTTTGACACTAAGAAAAAAAAAAGAAGAAAAAATATATTTAAAAAATTATGCAAAGTACATTTTTTGTTTAAAAAATATTTTAATAAAATAAAATACAGTTTGATTTGTGAAAGAAAAAAACATCATTATGGGGCAAAACAGATTTCTGTATTAATAAAATGAAAATACAAGATTTGTTGCATTCCAATCTTACTGACACTAATGTTTTGATGCTAGTAAATCAAGTCTTGATGATTAAATGGCTTTCCCAGTGCATGCGCTTTCAACCGTGAGATGTGTGCAGATGACCAAATCGCCACTAGCTTTGCTGTGTGATTCAGTACATTGAGTACAAAAGTTCAACCTTTACAAGACCTAAATAAAGGCATGCGCTCTGCCTTTTCATAAGAGCATGAAGGCCGACACCAGACATGCCCTCACGCTGTTGTCCAATTCCAGCTATTTACTGCGAGCATTATGACGGCAACTTCCTGTTTTTGAGTCTCTTACACATATGATTACAAAATCAAATCCCCTTCTTGCACTATGCGTACGTGTGTGCATGTGTTTGTGCAAGTCTATCCTTTCTCTAAGCAACACACGTTCCTCGAGGCGACTGCAGACATGCAGAAACAGATTCTGCTTCACCCAATGCATTTTCAATGACATAAATTACTGTGTGCTGTAGAAAGAGAAGAAAGGAGCAGGAGGTGAAAAGAGGGAGAGTTTTGTAATCTAAGGTCTGCTGACAGAAATCACGTGTGCTAGCATTTGATGGATAGATGGGATCTGGATGTATATAGGCGAACAGATAGATGGATATATGGATGAAAAAGAAAATAAATCTCTTCAGGTATGCAGTTAGAACGGTGTGTTTACCTAGAGAGGCCAATTTCTTCCATCTCTGCCTTAATAACAGGCTGTAATTGAATGCAGCTTATACAGCTTTACTTATAAAGCTTTTAAAACTGTATCGTAAAGGGTGAAAATCAATTGTTGATGGATTGCTTTATCTTTCTTAAGAGAATAGTGTAAGGTGTGCTGCCTGACATTCACTCTACTGTATATATAGAAAGCAAATGTTCTAAAGCTTTCTGAATAACAACAAATGCTTTTGATAAAAAATAAAACCATGTTAATGTATGCTAGTACGGTACACATCTTACGTAAATGATTGTAAATGTTAAAAAGTGGCATCATGAAATAATTTCTAATGTCTTCAGTGTATCCTCAGGCTACTGTAAAGGCAAACATCTATGTGTTGATGTCTTGTTGAACTGACACATATAAGTCTCTTAAGATCACAAAGGCTCCATTTATTGATGATCAAAAAGTAAAACAGTAATATTGTGAAATATGCCATTTTTAGAATGTAATTTATTCCCATGATGGCAAAGCTGCATTTTTAACAGCCGGTCTTCAGTGTCACATGATCCTTCAGAAATCGTTATAATATGCTGATTTGCTGCTCAAGTAACATTTCTTATTATTATCGATAATGAAAACGGTTGTGCTGCTTAATATTTTAGTTTAAACCATGATCTATTTGTCTTTGATGAATACAAAGTTCAAAAGATCTTTACTGTCCGTTTTGATCAATTTAATGCATCCTTTATGAATAAAAGTCTTATTGAAAAAAAAAAAATCTGACCCCAAACTTTTGAATGGTAGTTTATTTACACTCATTTGTTTCTCACCTAAAGCCAAACAGCTGTTAATGTGGGTTAATGTGAAGTAATTTTAAAGATTTAAAAAGAAGTTAATGGAATTTGACGTTTTAATTTAGTTAGCTAGGATTGTGTGTCTCGTGTGGGCCAGAACCTCTCATCAAAACTGGTGACCAGAGATTGGATGAATACTGTATAGGTAATGCACAAGTACAACAGACTCTGAGATTTGTGTGATAGTATGTGCAGGTGTGAATGTGAATGTGTATGTCTGTGGTTGAAAAGCCATTTGGTTTTAAACGAGATTTCCATGCCTAAGGTTTAATTTATAGCCTCTATATCTACACTTCACTGTGTTTTGCAGAGTTAGCACTTCGCTCAGCCCCAGTTCAGTGGGGAAATGAGTTTGTCTTTTAGCTGCTGTTGAGGTGTATGTGTGTGCGCGCACATACTCGTATAATGGCGGTATTGGGTTGGTATTGGTGATTGCATTTGGGCAGTAAAACAAGTCAATGGCCTTCAAATGGCCACTTTAAATTTATAATTTCAAACCCTTTAATATTGCACAAACATACTATGCGTGCTACATGCATATACATGTACTGTTTTTATATAGATTTAGCTAAACACATTCACATACACAAAGCAATTATGTCTCTTAACAAGTCATGCTTGAATTCAGTTGTCAGTACAAAATGTGCAAATACACTTGTTTAACCATGTTTTGTCGAGTGAGACGCAGTCAACAACAAAGACTGTTATCCAAGGATGATGAAAATAAAGAGAAAGAGGAGATTAATAACAGGAGGAGGATTGTCATCAAAGCATCATCCTCCATGCTGAGTGTCCCCACCATTACCGGCCTTAACCCCTCATTTACACAGAACGCCGAGCAGCAGGGCAGCGCAGCCTTCACTTCGCCTCATAAAAGACAATTTAAAGAGAAGCATCATTACACACATGCACGCAAACACACTGACAGGAAAAAAGGCACAACAACGAGCATCCAAACAACTACTACAAATTTAACACTGACTCTCGCTTGCAGACACGGTGTACGATCGCTCACAAGCCCACGCACATGAGTACAGCATCATTACACAAACCCATCAGCTCCCACTCAGCATCCATACTTTATAGGCTTTCACTTAATCGCACCAGAGAGAACATTTTAGACAAAAGGAAACGGATAGCTTGACACTTTGATAAAGATATTATACTCATCTTTCCCCTCAAGTATTTATGTGCGCAGAGTCACTCCCTGTCTGGGGTCATCCCTCTACGCTCCTGGAATACTTGTCCTAGATTTTCATAACTTCAGACAGCCTTCATAAGTCCAAGTTTAGGACTGTGTCCCATATCATCGGTATTCACATTCAAACTATTTAAAGGGACAATGTGTAGTTTTTTAGGTATTTTATTATCTAAAATCAATATTTTTATTCTTAAATATGTCCTCAATGGTGTACAAATACCTCTGCCAATGATCTGACTTTATCCTCGTAAACGAAGAATTTATTATCTTTATATACATGGGACGGGTAGGTCCACGGAGGCTTCCATGTAGTTCCGCCATCTTGAAAAACTATAATAGCTGAGAGGGACAAAAAGTACTAGGCCAACGCGTTTCCACAACGCGTTTTCGTTCAGAGCCAGCGTCACGTGACTGAAGCCAGCAGAAGCGGAGGAGCAGAGCAGTGAGAGGCGCTTGTCCTCGTCGTCGAAAAAGTCCAAAGTAGACCGTAAAAACGAAACGTGACCGGAGATTACAAAAAACAAGGGTTAATGTCGGGATAGCTTTTTCCAGGTGGAAAGAGCTAATGCAGGAGAAAGCTTTCAAAAGAGACGCTGAAGTTGCCTGCTTTCTTCTCGACAGGTAAGTCAATGTTACGGTCTTAATTACAAGCTTTTTTTCATTGCTTGGTTGTGTACTTTATTATATAGACAGATGAAGTGCTATTAAAAGACATCCTGTCATAGCTTTATGGTACGTAACGGCTACCGTAGATGCAACACGCATTTGAAAAAGCGAGGCGCTGGAGAGCGGTATTCGTTTGAATGCAAAATACAATTTCACCACTAGATGGGAGAAATTCCTACACATTGTCCCTTTAATATATATATTCTACAATGCAATATAAACAGTTCCTAGATTGCAATTCCTAGAGTGCAACATTGTCTGTCCACCAAGCAGCCTTGGTTCTGAAAGTATTTTTTCCATTCTTTTTATTTTATTTTATTCTTTTAAAAGTCTTCATTTAAGAGTATACGCCATGAGCCAAACCATCCAGCTGTGAATCACAACATTACAAACTTTGATTTGAAGCAAAGTATTGGAAAAACAGACAAAAAGACAAAGTTACAAGACTTTAATGAACAATCCCATGAAGCATTGCAAACAACTTAATCAAAAAAATATATAATGGATAAATATAAAACTAATGATTAGTTGAGGTATGCTGTTGATTTTATAAACATATATAGCAATGCTATTTTACATTTATTGCAAGGTGGGCTTTAGCACAAAGTATTATTTTAGTGGGATTTGCTTGTTTTGATTATCTGATTGGTGGAGATCATATAGTTTCTCACACAGTTAAACACAATTATTTAAGTATTATCAAGTATTATTATAGTAAGTAAAGAACTTAGCGACTGTAGTGAAAACCTAAGACCTCAGAGGACTTACTTAATGATATTGTCACAGTGTTCGTCTTGTTGCTATTCTGATTTGGGTAACACTTTATTTTACAGTGTACTTGTTACATATGTTACATGTACTTACCATAGTAATAACAATCAATTATGCATAATTACATGCAACTAACCCTAAACCAAATCCTAATCCTACCCTAACCCTATAGTAAGTACATGTAGTTGCTTAATATTACTCAGTACTTAAATATATAATTACACTGTAACAATGACACCTTGAAATAAAGTGTAACCCTGATTTGTATATGTTGTAATGGACTATTTTATTTGGGTATGGAAAATGTACTGGTAACATAAACATAGCTAATACATTTTTCGGTAACACTTTAGAATACTGTTCCTTCATTAATGAATAATTACACAGGAACAAACGAGTAACGCATTATTAACATTCTAGTAACTACTATTAACTAACAAGAAACTCTGATTAACAAATTAGTAAGTAGTAGCGTTCAGATGAATGTAGTAGTTCATTATTAGCTAATCAATAACTACTATTTTGTTCATACCTCCCAGAGAACTAAACATTATAATGCATAATTTATAATAAAAGGTAATGGTAACCCAGTAGTAATGACTCAAGTATTACTACATCATTCTAAAGGAACTACTAATTATTTGGATCAGTATTCTAAAGTGAAAAACATGATAACTACCTAATATTGACTGAAGTCATTGTAAGTTTTTGAGATTTTTGTAAGATTTTGAATAGTAATTCCTTCCAATGGATTTGGTAACACTTTAGTCATTACTAGTGTGTTCCCATGATCTTCACTTTAGAATACTGATCCAAATAATTAGTAGTTCCTTTAGAAAGATGTAGTAACACTTGAGTCATTACTATCAAAAACCTTACAAAAGCCTAAAAACTTACAATGACTTCAGTCAATATTAGGTATTTATCATGTTTTTCACTTTAGAATACTGATCCAAATTATTAGTAGTTCCTTTAGAAGGATGTAGTAACACTTGATTAATTACTAATGAGTTACCATTACCTTATTATATAGTATGCATTATTAATATTAATTATGAACCTGTATATAGTAGTTCTTAGTAGTCTTCAGTGAGGTATGAAAAATAGTAGTTACTGCTAATAGTGAACTACCACATCCGACTGAACGCTATGACTTACTAATTCGTTAATCAGAGTTTCTTGTTAGTTAATAGTAGTTACTACAATGTTAATAGTGCATTACTCATTTGTTCCTGTGTAGTTATTCACTAATGAAGGAACAGTATTCTAAAGTGTTACCCATTTTTCTTTTCTAAATTTATGAAGAATAAAAGTGAGGGTAAACGATAAACCAGATCAAATATGAAAAAGTGAACGGAGGAATTATTAAGCTCGAAAATCTGCAGTAAATGAGAATTTGATTCTGCCTCCTTTAAAGTTGAAATATCCCCTAGCGCCATTTCTTTGTTTAATTTTCCACATGACTAAAGCTGAATCGGAGAGAGTGTCATGTTGGTTGTCCTCAGCTCTCAGTATCTGGCAGCTATCTTACCATCAGCACATTCATTTGTGCTCTTTTTTCAGCTCTTTTGTGCTGCTTAATATGTGCAGCCTTGTCATATTGCAAGCTGATTCAGTCTTTGATTCAACTTTTAATTGTATTAATATTAATATATAATAAATTGCTAAAAGGGACGTTGATTTCAAACCGGAAAGAAGAGTTGATTTTGGTTAGGTTTGCACTACATCGATCAGAATCTCTGTGCAGAGATATCAGTCTGCTTCAGAAGACTTGCAATATGTTGCATGAGTCATATGAACTGATTTTATATTATTTTTGACCTTTTCGGAGCTTGTCAGTCTGTGATCCGTTCCACTATGGAACATTTCTGTTAAAATTCTTTTAATAGTCCCTCTTTTGTGTTTCATGGAGAGAAAAAAAACAACAACGTGGGTTTGGAACGGCATGTGGTTGGCTAAATAATGACAGAATTGTCCTTTTACCTGTCAACTGTTCCTTTAATTTAGTGTCCCCGTAAGGCGGTTTGAGCACATTAAACCACACTGAAGAAGAGTCGTGTACCAGCAGTGTGGACAGAGTGCTTCTGTCTCTCCGTGTCAGCGAAAAAAATGTCAAATGAATTCCATACCCTCCCTACGGGAATAGGGAATCTTTCCATTTAAATGTGAACATCATCTTCTGCAAATTGAGAATCCAATTATTTATTTAAAGCTAATCCCGCCCCAATAATTTGACTTTTCCATAATTTAATGAAAGTGCCGTAGGAGACCCTTTGCTTCTCTACTGGTTAAGTGCTGACACAGGAACAGAGAAGGAAAAAGGAGCTGAAGGAAAACACCATTTCTTTTTTTGAATCGCTCACCTCTGAGGATAAAACGCTTGTCTGTTCTTTGTCAGCCTGACGATGTCAAAAGAAGTGAAAAATGATTCAAGTCCTGTATTAAAGAGCCAAACAAGTCACAAAACTCACAGATAGGCTATTATACACACAGATCACAGCTCATGCGGCGTGTCCTCAGGTACAGTACACAATGGCTCCATTAGCGTTTATCAATTACAGGCAAAAAAAAAGTTCATACAAACAGTCCACATAGACGGGGAGAGCATTTTAGTTGTTAAGCAATTGTTGCTGCATTACCACTAATGGCCCTCCGCTTACACCTTTAAAATCCTCAAATGGTTTTGCAAGCATGGGCTGCCAAGATCTCTCCAGAAAAGATAGCAATCCCTCTTCAGGGACCATCGATTAAGACAAAATATGATATGAAGTGGAAACACGGAGTACGTTTTCATCCACCTCCATGCCTCCTGCTTGGCTTAGCGCTGAAAGATTTTTCCTGCTCTGATAATTTAAACATGATCCATTTTGCAAAACCTTCTTGATATTACACCATTTGAGTTGAATGAAAAAATGAAAAGTCTAAGAATTGGGGACAAAAACGAGAAAAAGGAAAAATTGCGTTTCAGGAAGAAAAGGAAGAGTGTGTGTAAACACCTGTAAAAACAGAACTCCTGACCCTCTGTGACCTTTTACACTGTTGCCTCAGGGCATTTAGATAAACCATGTGTAAGCAAATAGCTAAAGCATAATCAATAACCCGCTAATCTGCTGTCATGCTTCATGAGTGTGAAGTAGAGACTGAGGCAATGGCAATCAATGTTGACATTTCAAGCAACTGTTTTGCCAGGTATTTTGTTTACTTTTGGTCTGTAATAGTTACAAACGAATAAAATAACCAATAAAATAACTTACTAATAAAAGTCCCAAAAGTGGTCAAAACAACACTGTAAAAAAATCAATAAGTTATGACAACATGTTTTAACATCGCATTAACTCGTCGAAATAAATTAAGCAATTTCAACCTTCATGTTATACAATTTTTTTAAGTCAATTTAATGTAATTTAAGTTGAAATTACTTAAAAACTGTACTTAATTTTTTTTTTTTTTTACAGTAAGGATTGAATGTTGGAATTGTCTTCAACAACAAGAAGTTATGTGCTGTTTTCCAGATTTGAACACTTACCAGATAAGGAAGTTTGATATATATTTTTAGGTGCTTTGACACTCCCTCCAACCAAAAGATACTTCTGAACTCCTGTTCATATTTGACATTGTTGTCACACTGTCTGGGATCCAGGGGAATGTAAACTGTGTTAGACCTGTACAAACAACATTTGCAGGCTCAAAAAAAAAGTACCTCGGTATATATAGCAGCTGTCATGATCTTGTATAAAACTCTGAATGTTTTCTGTGTGATCGATTATTTCTTGCACACGTTGCATGTAATGTTAAACTATATTAAACTTATGGAAGAGGAACATTAAAGTGGGTTGTGGTGAAGCTTTGCAAACGGATCACACGTAGGACTATGGGTTTACATTGTAAGCCCTGCACATCAAACTCAAGAGAAAATCTGGGAAGTTGAAAAAAATGTTTTTGAACATATGCACTATTCCGTAGGTGTAAGATAACTCCTCTACCAAACACTCAGAATTAAAAAAAAAAAAAAAACTTCCTGCCATTTTAACAGTAGCGTATCTTCATAACAGGATTTTCCATCCTTATTTCTCAGAATGTGGAATTTCAGACTAAATCTTGTTTTTAGTTTATGGATTTGCTAACTGCATAGCAATACTACTGCCCTACGTTATTTGCATGCAAAGTATCATAACACTGCAAGGATAGTGCTACAATCTCCATAATTTATTGCTTACCATGTTTCTCTTTACATGCTGTTCTGGTGTGACAGGAAATTAGATTAGACAAACTGAACCAATGGTTCACCTCCAGGCTTTCGCTGGTTTCAAACTCGCATTGCTATCTGTGCCTGGAAAGAGACAACAAGTGCTGCCTCTACTTGAGCAACGTTAGGCAAGACATGAATTTAAACATCTGATCTAGTCATGCTGCTTTTTTCCGCTATCGCCAGAGTGGATAATGTGTCAAAATGTCTACAACCTCTAAAAGCAGTTAATGTCCAATATGCTATTTGGGATGCTGGCAGGGTTTATCAGACGCAGACCATTTTTATAAACTGGAAGCTCACGCAATTTCACAGCGCCGTAACCCCACATTCCCTATTAAAGTTGGCTCATAACATATTCTGCTTGTCGCCGCGCTATCCTGCAAGTTCAGGGCTGGAAAAGGAAATCAGCTTTTTTTCCTCCCATGGAGCCGGCAAATTAACAGTTTAATTTCTTGTAAACGTGTGTTGGAGGGGAATGAGGGTCTTTGTATGTTGGAGAGAGTTTGAGCTGCATGTACTGTATGGCAGCTGGCAGCATACAATATATACTCAGTACTTTTTAGTCTAAGCGATGTCACGCGTTTTTTAGGCTGAACATTTTCTTGTCACATCCAGCAAACATCTCCTCACTATCCGCTAGCTGCCTGTCCCCTGAACACACTGTAAAAAAACGTGGTCTCTGTAGACCGCCCAGGCTCCACAAACGGCAACAAAAACAAACTGGGCCAGCCTGGACCAGGAAACATAACAAACTGTTCCAGCCAATAACCGACAAGAAGGATTTGGGGTTGGGGGTTGGGGGGTTAGTGCGCGTGCACATGAAGGGGGGTGTGGGGAGTGGAGGAGAGAGAAGCATGAAGAGGGAAGCTAGCTAGAGGAGAGATGTCCTAGACAACGACTAACGTTAGAATTATATTCTCTTGAATTTTGATATGACCGGCAGACGACCAAAGAGACGACGTTTCGATGAACAAATAGCAAAGAAGAGGGAAAAGGAGAAGGAACGCGTGAAGTCCCGAAATTTCACTGGAAAAGCCTGTTTCAGGAAGCACGGAAGGGAGGGGGAGAGGTCGGGATGAGGAGGAGCGAGGGTCGAGCTAGCCTCCGTTTTGTTTGAAACGTCAACAAGAAGTTACGTCACCCGACATCGCTTTGAGCACCTTTAATGTATCAACATAAAATTGCCAGGGGAAATGTGGTATTCAATCATATATGACGTGGAATAATATTTTTTTTTTTCTCATTGTGATTTATAAGAAGTGTAAAGATAATGTTGATTAATGAACAGAAACATTGAGAAGAGATACAGCAAGGTCCACAGATCACAACATGAAAGGTTGTTTTTTGGAAAGTTAAAACAAAGAATGACATGAAATAAGAAATATTTCAGATTCTGCGGTATTTCTAGGTCACTAATCAAATAAATTACCTTGTGATGTTCAGTAAATATTTGAGTTCATGGTGCTTGAGTGCTGTGTCACGTCTTGTTTTGGTTTTGCTTCATGTCAGTCATGTTTCATGTCTTTGTCATGTGATTCCCTGTTAGTCATGTGATCCTGCCATGTGTTCCCTTGTCTGATGTGTCATTGGTTCATTGTTTCATTGTTCACAGGTGTCCCTTGTCTAGTCATTAGTCCTTGTGTATTTAAGCCCTCATGTTTGCCATGTGTCCTGGTCAGCCCTTGAATGGGTAGAAAATAATAAGCCAAGTAAAGTGTTAATAGGGTTTAGATTCAAGTAGTGCGCTAGCCAGTTTCAAAAACATGGAGTCAGAAGCAAGACAGGACATTATGTTGGAAATAGCCCAAACTCTTTACAGAATCAATAAAGTAGGAGTAATAGTGAAATATATCTGGATTCCAGCCCATATAGGAGTAGTCGGAAATGAATTGGCAGACAAATATGCAAAAAGTGCAACAAAAAAAAGAGGTAAATATGCCAGTAAATTATAGTGAGGTGGAAGTTAAAAGCATAATCAAAGGAGAAATGAAAAACAAGTGGCAGGAGGAGTGGAATATGGAAATGAAAGCGAGAATGTTCTACGGTATCCAGAGGAAGGTAGGAGGAATATGAGAAAATAATAGAAATAAAAAAGAAGAGGACAGTATTTTGAGAATGAGATTTGGGCATACTGGATTAAATAGTACCCTTAAAATAATAGGAAACATGGTGTGAGCAGTGTAATAGTATTGAGTCATTAGAAAGTGTAATTATTAATGGTCCTATAGGTACAAGCAGGAAAGGATGATTCTGAAAGATAGGCCAAGTAAAGAGAAAATTAGCTTTGAAATGAAGAAAATATTACAACTGAATTCAGGGCATGTGGGGTATAGAGCAATATTTAGTTTTTTGGAAAAAACTGGGCTTATTAGATACGAGTTTAGTCATTAAAATTGTTAATAATGATGTGAATAATAATGTATTATTAATAATAGAGTTGGTTGGTTGGCTATTTTGATCCACACTCCATTTCAGAAGGTGCCGTTAATGCACTTTAAAAAGTTGTTTGCCAAAAGGCATTAAAAATCAGAAGAAGAATGTGTCCTGGTCAAGTATTGTTTCCTGTAACCTCTGTTGGTAAGCGTTATGTTTATGACTATGGTTTGAGTTCGAGTTCATGCCATGCCTTTGCTTTATGTTTAATACCATTTTGTAAATAAACTGCGTTTTGTAAATTACCTTCAGTGGACCATCTTTACGTGCTGTTGTCAATGAAGCAAAGGAGGCCAAACTAAATGTTTTTTATTATTAATAATAATTTCAGTTCAACTTGATATTGCTGATATTCTGATTTCTAAAGAAAAGTTTGACAATGAAATGATTAGGTTGCATGTGTATTTCAGTATGTCTGTTTACACCTTTCTTTTTCTCACACACTCTCTCATTGTGAATATTAAAAGGCATGCCTACATGTAAATTCAGGCTTTATGACTTTGGAACAACTGAAAATAAATTAATTTCTCACCTCCACACAAAGTTGCTCTCGGTAGACCGGCTCACGCTCACTGTGATTTTTGCCAAGTAAGGCATGTTCCTGGATCAACATATTTTGTGGAGCAACATTCCTGTCTGAAAATTGTCCTATCGCTAACCTTACCCCCTAAACTTAACCATAATTGATCCCTAAAATTAGAGGGAAATGATCGGTGACTAACACTGATGTAGACGCACTTGGTTGTAAGCGTATGAGTTAAACTGTCCCTCTAATCTGATTGGTTGATTGCAATGTTATTCCAACAAAGATGTTGATCCAGGAACATGTTGTACTTGGTAAAATCACGTTCACCACCGGGGGACACCGAGAGTGCACCTGTAAAATACATCTTTTGTTACAACGACTGATATCAAAACAGTTGTCGTTGCATTCCAGACTGAAGTAATTCCCCCAATAATGATATGATGACACACTCACAGTGAATTAAATTACTGTTTAAACATGACTAAAGAGAAAACATATTGACTCGAATGCCAAATGTGATAACATTCAGCATCCTTTTATTGATTTAATGTGTGATGCAGAACAATCTAAATCACTAGATCAATCTCTGTAACACAAATTAGAGTGTTGCAGTTTATGAATTGTTGTTTTTTTCAGTTCAATGACATGCTGTTCTAATTAAGAAAACTGCACAGAGTGAAATCAAGCTTCGGTTTTAAGTCTTAATCCACTGTGCCAGCACTAAAGACATGTTAAGTGTGCCTTGCACGTATTACACAAATACCTTTACTTTCTTCCAGTATCCTCCTCCTACATCTTCTTAAAAACAACAATCACAGTTATAAACCGTTAATTCACTGAAGCACTGCACAGTCATTGTGAGATGGGACATGAAAAATAATAACAGATTAAAACGTCATCGTAATTAGAAGATCTTTGTTTGGATTTAGCCCTGTTGAACCCTCAATAGCATGCCATTGCCGTTTTCGTTTCAATATTTTCCTCTTCCTTTTCCATTCTTTTTATTAGTTACTCATAACCATATCTAATAAAGCAGGCTAGTGGTGCATTCTAGGATGGAAAACGAGATTACCTGGGACAAAACAGACAGACAAAGCAGTGCGGTTAAATGGCTAACTCAAATTGCTGACATTTAATCAGGCCTTTTCAAAGGATATGTTTCCGCTTCTGTTTGGGTAAAAAGATGCCTGTCAAAAAATTATCCAAAAGCTGCCTTCCATTTTTCAGAATGAATCTACGATTACAGTTTAGTTAGATTAGCTCCCGGTTTCATTTTGATGGAAACTCATATTTGATCCTTTTTAGATTGCATGAGTGCAATATTGCTTTGAATGAATTGATATTAAATTATATGTTGGCAACAAAAAATCATATTGAGTTGATGCTTGATAATACATCTCTGCTGTATTATGTGTAAAGTATTGCATTTTACTGCTCATAAAGCTTTATTATTCAAACGTTTGTTTAGCTTCCACTCAGTGAGCGTGAGATACGCATTACACTAGTATTTGCGTGAGCAAAATATAATATATCCAGCTATCCATCTTCCTCCTTTATCCTCTTTAGGGTCATGGGGGAGGGCTGGAGCCTGTCCCACCAAGCCTCAGGCTGAAGGCACTGAATACCTTGGACAGGTGAATATAATGTTAAATAATATGTAAATATGTCTAAAAAAAAATATTTGCATGGACAAACATAATCTTTTTTTTTTACATAATCATTACCACCTCAACATCAGCTAATGTTTTCTTTATATAAGTTAAGACACAAGTAAACATTCTAGCGACATTTCTTATCAGAGTTGATCGTTCAAAAAGGTGTATGATTTGGTTTATTCTCCAGAAATGATGCTACTCGAGAAATCTCATGTAGTGACCTTTTCTGTCACATTCTTGGATATATTTAACTCTTAGCTGTTAGAGTAAGTGTGAAACAAAGGTTAAAGAAATGTTAAAATAAAGCGATAATTTGATTTGAGCTGTCAGCATGTCCTCATTCATCACCAGTACATGTTAATGGATTTTATACAATTCTGAAATTCATCTGAATAATCTGTTCTATCCACTATAGAAATTGTTTGATATTTCTGACATCATATTTGCTAACGATCATATTTTTTTATACAGACTTCAAACAGAAACAAGTTTGGTAACACTTTAGACATTCTATGAGTAACTTTGCCACGACATGTCAACTAGCAGTCATTAGATTATTACTGTCTGCTTAATATCTTCTAACACTTAATGATGCTCCCCCAACAGACATTACTGACTAGAAGTAACTTGTCATATTGGCCTGGCCAAGAATATTGACTAGATAATGTTGTGTATTGTGATGATATTTGCTAATAAGCCTTTATTTATTGATTTATTTTTATTTTGAACTGCCTTCAGTCCCTCAACATTCAACCCTCACCCTGTTTCATTTAAAGGGTTGGCATTAAAAACACATGAAGTATAAATGAGTGAATCATATTTATTTATTTTATATAAACTGAGTGAAACTTTGATGGTTCCTCAATATACACTCGAAAATTATGTGCAAAAATGTTACCTTTAGGGGTGGTATAACAGCTTATCGCTGAGGCAGTACCTTTAAAGGAACAACTTTGTACCTTGTTTACTCCTACGGTAAATTTATTGATAGTGTTATACCTTAAGGGTCCATATTTACTACTCAGAAGCAAATTCGGGGTAGATAAGTGACATCTTTTTACCTTTAAGGGTGACAAGCTGTTGGTACCCCTAAAAAAAGCACAAATTTTACACGTATTTATTTTCTGACAGTGTACATATGCTGGTTATGGTCCTGGTACTTTATGTGCGAAAATATGATTGCTTGGAAGGTTCAGCATAACCTTTTCATATGAAATGATTGAAAAATCCTGAAGATTTCAGGCACAAATGGCACAGTTTCCTGATAAAGGGCTATTTACATGGCAAGTGCTGATTTCCATCACCAAGAGTGTGTGTGTGTGTGAGAGTGAGCGAGAGTGAGAGAACTGCCTATTCTGGTTAGAATTCTTAGAATTTAGCCCATGGAAATCTCTCACATGCAAAAGTGTGCCAAGTGCATCAAAATGTAAGATAGTTACAGTAATGCAAGCATCTAGCAACATTAATGTCAAAAGTGGGAGAGATAGGATCTCCTTCATTTTAAGGCATGCTGGCAATACTTAAATGAAATATTCTGTCAGATGTTTATTATATTTTGAATACCCTGTGGTACAGATTGTGTGTTTGTGAGTGTGTGTGCGTCAATGTGGGGTTAAGGTGAAGTCAATGTGCTTCTTTCTGTTAATGCACATATGGTTTAGACAAGTCATTTAGCAGCCCACATTTTCTCAGTTTCCAATTATTACTAATTTACAGATTATCATATTTCACAGAAGAAAAACTTGATTTATATTCAGCACTTGCCTCGGATATATTACTGTGTGTCAGGAGAGGAAAGGAATGAATAGTGAATAAAAAAACATGTAATGAAAAACTGAGATTTTCTTTTTGTCATTTCTCTCTGTGTTTGAATACTCCGCATTGGGAATTTGGGCCCCAGCTGAATTATATGGCAAATTTTATCTGTTACCATTAATACGATGATGAGCCTTTTCAAGCAGTAAGAAATGTCTGTTGTTAGCTTGCCAACATTGTCATAGTGTGTCATTTTGTATGTGTGTGAAAAACAGCATCGAATGGCGTTTCCCTCTCTGTTGTGTGGTTTGCTTTAAGAAGAAAGGATGTGTATAAATACAATAATTTTGCTTCTCTCCTAAAAATGCTTCCGATTGTTTTGTAATCCCTCATGGAATTGCCATTATAATAATATTTAAACTTTCAATTGAACAATCATCCCATCAGATACTGGATCGTAATGTAATGACTGTTTTTGTTCATCTGATGATAAATTGATGCTGCTGATGAAAAAGGATGCAGGCAGAATGAAAGCAGAACGAGAGATGAGAGTGCTCACTCTGTCACGGAGAGACACGGGAAGAGAGAAATGCACGTCAGGAGGACTTGTGCTAAGCCTCAGTGGGCAAAAGGAAGTTTGTAATTATCCTGACAACAACTCAAATAGAGGCACAATCTGTCTCTTGTTCGTATTCAAACCATTATGGCGCATTCACGTCCCCTTTGTTTACCCTTGATACTGATCATATCGCTGCTCCTTTATTGATTTCATTTAGCAGATTCCCTTTATTTGCATTGAGAAATTAATTAGTATTTCTGTTTTTTCACTGCTGCAAGTTTAGCTTGGTAGGCTATACAGTATCTGTCAAACATGATATTCAATAGTGGTTATATGATTACATTGAAGTAGCCTACTACATACAGAGACTGTTGCTGAGAGCGACCCATTGTAGTAGTTAATGTTTTCAGCCATGATGAATGCGTCTTGCAAGATTTTAAAAAAAGATCATGACCAATGCAATGCTATAGTAGAGCATCATTAATCTTCATTGACATGACAATTTACTAACACTTGAGGACAGATATGTGTGGTGTAGTGTAGGGATAAACAATTCACACTTTAGTTTAGGGTCCAATTCTCACTATTAACTAACTCGTAACTATGACTTTTGCCTCAATGAACTTCTAATTACTGCTTATTAATAGTTAGTAAAGTTGTTAAGTTTAGGTATTGGGTAGGATTTAGGGATGTAGAATATGGTCATGCAGAATAAGGCATTAATATGTAAGCAACAACTAAATCAGCTATCATCTGAAAAATATTGCAAGAATTAGATGCTTTGTTTCCAGACAAGACTTAGAGAAACTTGTGCATGCTTTCATCACCAGAAGGGTGGATTATTGTAATGGACTCCTCACTGGCCTTCCCAAAAAGACCATAAGACAGTTGCAGCTCATACAGAACGCTGCCGCCAGGATTCTGAGCAGAACCAGAAAATATGAACATATCACACCAGTCCTCAGGTCTTTACACTGGCTCCCAGTTAGATTTAGGATTGATTTTAAAGTATTATTACTGGTATATAAATCATTCAATGGCCTAGGACCTCAATACATTGCAGATATGCTCACTGAATATAAACCCAACAGATCACTCAGATCACTAGGATCATATCATAGCTATGCATTTAATGAATGAGCACTGTGCCACTGTTCGTCCGTCCGACTGTACTGTACTGTACTGTATTTTTTTTTTTCTAAACTGTTTTAATTATTCTATTTATTTTTTATTTTTTATTATTCTTCTATGTAAAGCACTTTGAATTGCCATTGTGTATTAAATGTGCTACATAAATAAACTTGCCTTGCCTAATAAACAGCCAATATTTTGGTAATATGCATGCTAATAAGCAACTAGTTAATAGTGAGAATTGGACCCTAAACTGAAGTGTTACCAATTCAAGTTACCAAAGTTCCCAATTAATTTTAATGAGAATAATAAAGATAATTTTCCAGTGGGGGATTTTTGGAAAGAAAAACATGCCTACAATTCATTGTGTGTGTTTGCACTTCAAACAAAGCATAATTGCAAATCTCTGTTTTTCCACCGAAAAAGAAATCTGCAATGGCTACATCACACATTACTTCTCATGGTCATTTTCAGCTCGACCTAATCAAAATCCTTTCTGCAGACCATGAATACTGCCATATTATTTGTCCTTGCGTCATTATGCTCAGGCAAGAGTGTGTGTATGTTCTCATGCTGGATACAGATGTCCCACATGTGTAACAGAGCTTGAAAGAGCAACTTAAATGCCAGAGGTGAGCTGCTGCACATTATTGAAAAGCCAAACATAATTTGCCCCAATCAGGCTGTTGTTATTGCACACAATCAGCTGGGACAAGAACCTAAGGATCTTAAAGCACCTGAAGACTTCTAGCACACCAGGGGGTCTGTTTGATGCTTAGAGTCCTTCACACAGGACAAAACGTACTATCACTACTAAATGTATTTTCATTATTATTATTATATATTTTTATGATAATCTTTGATATGCTTTGCTCATCTTTTACTTTTTGGGAGCTTCATGGAAGCATTTACACAAAAACATAATCTGTATGTGTATATATGAAGAGTTCAGATGCAAAAAGCCTCTAAGTGCCTCTAAGTATATTTAAGTTCAGTAATTTCACTTAAATGGCAATGAAAATTACCTATGAATTGACATTTAAGTGAAATTACTGAACTTAAATATACGAGCTTGATAAAAATGATCTTTCTAGAAGAAAATTTCAGGTGGCACTTAGATGCTTTTGCATCTGAACTCTTCATATATATATATATATATATATATATATACACACACACATACACTTTTTATATATTTCAGTGCAAGTTGCCTTCAGTTAAGACAGCTCAAACATGCATTTTATATATGCATGTATTTGTATATGTATATAATATGACACATTTTTGAATCCTTGAAAATGAGTGCTGTCCGTTTTATATCCGTGGAGTGCTTTTGTCATCAATAGTTTAAAGACAACCTTGAATGTAAAAGCAACAACGTCCAAATGAAGACAAATTGAAATGCGGTTGTGAGCTGACTGCAGTGAGCGTACTTTTAAGAACTAGTGAGCATCCAACAGTGGCACAAAAACAAGAAAAAGAAATGATGAATGCATTACGAAATCTAGAGCTCCAATTTTCCACTGTCTGCATTTCTGCTCATCCAATTAATTTGCTTCGCCTGCTCTTTGGGCGTCGTGCCTCGAGGAGACAGCGAATCAGAAGACAGCGTCCCTGCTCTTGGCTTGAGTCATTAACGCACTGTACTGAGAGATGCAGTGCCTAATGCAATTTATGAAGCTAAAAACAAAATCTTAATGAAAAGAGATGGGCCTTATCATCCTGTGTCTCAGGTCTACATAGGGAGGGATGTCTCATCTACTATATTGCCAGATTGTGCTTGCATATATATGGCTTTGTTGCATATTTCTGACATGACATCTGTTATTTGTGCTTTTGGCACATTCTGCGCCTCGTCATGCTCTGAAATGTCATTGGCCTGCCTGTTTTCATTCCATTGACTGTTTCTCTATATCTGGTGCTTGGAGACGTTAAACAATTGTTTAGCTTTGAGTACTCTTTGAGAACACTCTGTTCTGTCTTTGTTCTCTGAAAGTTAGACAAAATAGAAAAAACACATTTCAGCTTTGTCACTTATTAATGATGCAAACTGAAAACATCACCAAGTATTATAACGGAATAAGTAAAATAACTTAATCATCAACATCATGCATAGAGGAATTATTTACTGACAAGATTTTTAACAATGTTCAGACATTTCTGAATTTAGAGCTTTATTATAACATGTACGTTGTCCTACCTAGTTTCACAGACGGGGCTTAGATTAAGCCAGGATTAGGCCATAGGTCATTACTGGTGTTCATCTTGAGGAAAAAAAAACAATGGCAAGTTGCTTTCAGTTAAAACAGTTTAAACATGCATTTTAGTCTGGGATTATTTTAAGCCTCATCTGTGAAACCGGGCAATTAAATAATTAAGACACCCGTTAAAATATAAAATATCACTAAATAATGAGCTATACAGACATTGAATGAGAGATGGACACTTTCAGTAAATCGTACATAAATTTAAGAGTGTCAAAGTGAGAGTTATTTTTTTTATTCTGTAATAAAAAAAACACTTAAAGTCGGTATGAAATGGAAGTAGCGATTGCCTTTTCTTCCCTATTGTGATATATATTTGAGAGAAACTGCTTCTCGAGCTGGAAAATGTAGGGCGGGACATGATTTTGTCTATCGAGAATCAATTGGATCATTGTGGTTTGCTATTGCTGTGATGTCATTGTGAGTGACAGATTTTCCCGTCATCAGAGAAGAGAAGAGATGACGCTGCAAGAAGGAGGGGAAGTTATTTTAATTAAAGAATATGAGGGCACATGAAAAAAAAATTATGTTCACAGATAAATCATTTATAATAAATACTGCAGTATTCCGTAAAAAAAAAAAAAAAAAAAAAAAAAAAAAGGTCTGTTTTGATTTCATGGTGACTTTAATTTGAGACCTGAGACTCAAAATAAGAGCGTCACATAATTTTTATAGTTTACTTAAATTATTTTTTAGCTATTTATCATTGCCATTGACCTACATTGATTGGAGATATTTCCACCACATTTCATAGTGCTTCCACTGCATATGAGTAATTTTTTCCTCTGCGAAATAATGTAATTGTAAAAGATTTCATTTTAGGGCAAAATCAACAGTGACACTTAATTGCCTTGTGATAAATACCTCTGACAAAGGGCGTTTGTGCGGCACTACTTCAATGTTGCGTGTCACAAAGTAACGCAAATGATGATGGAAAATGCCCAGTCAACACCACCAATCATGACTAACGTCTCCACGAAGGTGTATATCGTACAATCTGACATAAAATGAATATGGTACAGTCTTGCTTTGGCTCCTGCTCAAACTTTCCCCATGGCTCATTGTGCATATCTGAAAAGCAACTATTTTAAAGGACTGAAAAACTGTACTTTGTGCACGGGACTTGATTCTGTATTGGGTAACACTTTAGAATACGGTTCCATCATTAATTAATAACTACACAGGTGCAAATCAGTAACGCAATATTAACATTCTAGTATATAACTAACAAGAAACTATACCTTACAAAACAAGCCTTACAAAAACCTCAAAAGCGACTTCAGTCATTACTAGGGAGTTAACATGCTTTTCACTTTAGAATACCGTTCCAAATAATTAGTAATACTTTGGTAATACTCGAGTCATTAGTGGGTTACCATGACCGTCACATTAGAATTGATTAGCTAATAGTGAACTATACCTCAACTGAGCGCTATTATTTGTTAATCTGAGTTTCTTGTTAAAAGCAGTTTCTAGAATGTTAATATATTGTTACTCATTGGTTCCTGTGTAGTTATTCATTAATGATAGAACAGTATTTTAAAGTGTTACCTTATATTGTTCTCTGCCCTTCAATGGGATGATACTGATTAAAATTCAGCTCAAACATTCTGTTAAAAAGTTCACTGTAGTCTGTTCCACTTAAAAGAGTTTTGACCCCCACTGGCAAAACATTGTAGGCTTCACTGCAAAACAATGTCCCACAATGATTATAAAAACTGCATGTCCTAAGGTCTTCATAGCTAATATCATACATGAGTTAAATTGTAGCTGGGGTGGAGAATGAAAAACTAGCTTAGAGAGGTTGTAGAGCGTATAATGCGTTCAGTTGGAGAGAGATAGCTGTGCACAGAGGTCTGACCAAGGCCTTCGCTTCGAGGTCGCATGGAAAAGAGAGGAGAAACAGCATGCACACAGCATGAAAGATAGTGAGAAAGAGACAGGGAATGATATAAAAAGGCAGAGAGCTAATGACAAACGTTGGGAGACATAGATGAATGGAGAGAGACACGGGAGGAAGGAGATATATTGTCTGTGTTATCACAAGGTCAGGGTTTAAGCTGTGGGGTACTTATTCCATCACAGAGAGCCTGCTCGGTGAATTCTTCCGGAAATGGACCTGAATTTATCATCAGCATCTACACATACGCACACTGTCATGTTTGTGGGATTTGACCATTCCTGAAGCCAACTGTCATTGTATAGAGCATTTCTCTAGACAGTTCTCTTAAAGGGATAGTTCACTCAAAAACTGTAATTCTGTCATAATTCACTCACCCTTGTTTCATTGCTTCCATGGAATACACATATTGGGCCCTATCTTGCACCCAGCGCAATTGACTTTGTACACCGACGCATGTATCATTCCTATTTTGCACCCGCGCACAGCAGACTTTTCCCTCCACAGACGCACGTCGGTTAACTAAGAAATACACTTGCGCTCCCGGGGGCGGTTCAGCGCAAAGAGGAGGCGTGTTCCGGCGCAAACGTTCCCTCATGAACCGCCACTAACCGAAAAAAACTAGTTTAAAGTCAGTGGCGCGTTGCGCATGTTATTCATATGCTATTTTAAGGGGCGCATGCTTGGCCATAATCAATGTAGCGTGTGCATAACGCGCATACACTTTGATTCTCTACATGATGTTTTATTAACAAGGTTCGGGAGGAGCACGCTCAGATAATTAACACAAGTGGAGAGCACTCAGCAATCAATGGTAAGAGGTGTGTATATATACTCAGCAGTCTCACCTCATTCCGTTCTCATACCCAAGGCGTCACTTTCAACCATGCTTCAATATCTGACGCTCAAAGCACCCTTTAGCGTCCATATGAGACGCATAACCCTACCACAGACCTAAACCTACCCAACCGAAGCGTCACATATTGACGCTAAAGGGTGCTTTGAGCGTCAGATATTGACGCTTCCGAAAGCGTCAGTTACATGACGCCTAAACCTACCCATAACCGAAGCGTCACATATGGACGCTAAAGGGTGCTTTGAGCGTCAGATATTGACGCTTCCGAAAGCGTCAGTTACATGACGCCTAAACCTACCCATAACCGAAGCGTCACATATGGACGCTAAAGGGTGCTTTGAGCGTCAGATATTGAAGCATGGTTGAAAGTGACAAAAAGTGACGCCTTAGGTATGAGAATGTGTTGGTTTTTGCAGCATCCCTCCACCACCCCTTCTCCACACTTCTAGTCCTAAACACTTACATACGGGGGGAGTACTCTGGGTTCGGGCCGAACTCCGAGCTCGGAGCCCTCCCTCCGGACAGCACGCCATATACGCTTTAAACTTACCCCTTCAAATTATATGTAAGTGTGAACTCGTGAATAGGGGTGTAACGGTACGCGTATTCGTATTGAACCGTTCGGTACGAGGCTTTCAAGTAACATTACGTTGGTTTATTTTGACATTATGAATCAAATTGATGCCCTCAAATGTTAATCTGAACTAAAATAGACCTACTACAATATTAGGCTACATTTCATTTTTTTCAAGGAGCTGGTTTGTTTTATATGCTCATAAGAAGAGTCTATTATAGCTCCATCATTGCTCAAAGTAAAAAAAAAAAAAATCATACTTTATGTTAGTTTTAATTAAAAAAAAGAAAACATTCTCTGGCATTTCTTTCTTTTTGCTGTATCGAAAACGTACCGAACCGTGTCACAAGTGTATCGTATTGAACCGAACCGTGAATTTTGTGAACCGTTACACCCCTATTCTCTACTCTACACAGAAGCAGCAGTTTTCATTTTTGCAAATCATACATTATTACGATAGATAGATAGATAGATAGATAGATAGATAGATAGATAGATAGATAGATAGATAGATAGATAGATAGATAGATAGATAGATAGATAGATAGATAGATAGATAGATAGATAGATAGATAGATAGATAGATAGATAGACAGTTTATTATAAAAGCATACATCTAGCTTACACATTTACCCAAATTATCATACGCCTGTTTAACCGAAGCTAATTTGGGTGTGTTTCTCCATCCCCAATGTCACTTCTCTGTGTTTTACGGCCCTGACGAGAACGTCGGTCTCCTCGGCTGTGAACCGCTCCTGGCGCGCGCCTGGCAAATCCGCCGTTATAATAGCAATCCGCCATGGAACAAGCGCGCCTGCTCTTAAAGGGAATGTGAGATGTCGCTCTGATTGGTTTATTTCACGTTACGCCCAAACCACACCTATGAATAATGAAGCTACTTCAGACCAACCCATTTTAGATTTGCGTCGGGCGCAAGAGTCATTTATCCCGCCGGTATAATAGCAACAGCGCCCGAGACCCGCCCACAAAGTTACTTGCGTTTCGCGCTTGATACTTGCGTTTCAGACCGTTAAAATAGGGCCCATTGTACTTAAATGTTCAAACTACAAAAAGGATACATGTATCATACAATGTTTAGGAATTACTGTTTTTACTGTATTTTTCTAAATACAGAACGTTTTTTGAGCATGACTTCTAAAACTTTTGACTTTTGAAGGCACACATTTTATTTCTTTTCTGAGCCATATGAAGCCTGCTGATAAAATGTTATAATTTGAACGGCTGATGATTTTGGATGAGGTACTTTATCTCTTTAAATAAACTCACACACACATTAAGGCTGAAGAGTTTATTCTTCAACGCAACCTAGGACTGGAAAAAAAAACAGACGAATACACTAAAGCTAAATCTTGTTGCATGTTCTCACCAAGCTATTTTAAGATTATTTTGTTTCCTGCCAGCTTAATCAGGTAGTGACAGCCCTTGGGTGGTGTTCTAATCCTTAACTAAGACAGTTAAAATGCAGGCAGAACTCCACCATGGTTGCCATCAGTCATCTTCTCCTCCCTGTTACTGGCCTTGTGGGAGCTGTGGCTGCCTTTAGCACACAATCATGTGCAATTTATTATTCCATTTTCACAGGTGTGCTGCCTGCAGTACCTGCGGTGCAAAACAATGTGTAGTAAATGTAGACAAATATATAAACACGCATTACCCTCCATTTCCCTCCCCTCCCCAAAAAATCTCTCTCCATCACTTTCCAAAAGATTGCGTTTATTTTACAGTTCAGGGGGCAAAAGCAGCTGCCAATTATAAACTTGATTAAAACACAGTTATGCAAATCAGATGTGAGCAGCCCATGTAGCTCTGAGCAGCATAGTGACACAAACCCACTCAGACTCTCTCAATCACAATTACCTTCCTGTGATGCCTACAATACTGATTAGACTAGGAGAACAAAAGCTACAGCATATTTGAACGCAACAAACAGATGCTAGCAAATATTCAAGAAGGAACACAACATCGGTTTACCTTCCCCTTTCCTCCCTCTATGCCTTTTTTCATCCCTCTTTCATTTAAGATTCATTGTGACAGGATCGATCCCACTGCTTTTCTTGATTAGCATTAGCATGTTGCTTTGGCATGCTGAGATAATGTGGCTGCTGAGCGAGAAAGGGTCCTTTGCCCTTCAAAAGAAGTTAAAGTGATTGTTTGGCAGCAATATAAAATCATTCACCTCAATATGATCATTGATATTTGTCAAATATAAATTAATTATCAAGAAAAATGATACATTTTGGCTTGTTTTCTATTAGCCTTCTGAAGTACTTCTGAACGACTTAAACCAGCATATTGTGGTCTTGCCATGCAGGTCAGTCTGGTGAGTTTTTATGGTTTTAGAGGAGATTAATCTTCTGCAGAACACAAAAGAAGATATTTTGAAGAATGTTGAGGTCCAACCAATAGTTAGGGTGAACTAGGCTATACCTTTAAAGGGATAGTTCACCCAAAAATGAAAATTCTGTCATTTATTGCTCACCCTTATGTCGTTCCAAACCCATAAGACTTTCGTCAAGTCCAAAATTGCATCAAGTTAATGTTTTCACACACTCTGGTAAGGCTTAGATATGGTTCTCCTAAGACCTTGGTGTAAATAGTTTTTGTTGTTGTTGTTGTTGTTGTTGTTTTCAAACCAATCTAGGATTTACAGCTGCTAAGGCGTCAGACAAAAGCAGCAATACTTAAAAAGTAATGCACTCTGCATACTCTCTGAGAGAGAAAAAAATGGACCATTCTGGAAATTAACATTTTAACTCTCTCTTGCAAAATTCACCATAAACTATTGAGTAAATCACCTCAGTATTGTCTTAATTTACACTTCTTTCCTTCCACCCTCTCCTCTCTCTCTCTTTGGATGAATCTAAAATTCACCCAAAAATCTATGTGGTTTAATGTGAACAATTATCATACAACACTATACATGTTTGATATCATTTGAAATGTCTCAGTGCGACTGGTACAATGGTATCATCCCCACAGAAGTAAACCAAAAGGTAATAAAGGTTTTAAGAGTTTAAAGATATTTTGCTTATGTAGTGGGTGGATAATGCATATTACCTTCTGTCCTCAGTAAGGTGTAAACTACCCAAGTCTGGGACCTTGATTAATGCAAATTCCCATTGTTAGCTCATGTTTCCATTTTAAAGAGGTTTCTGTCTCGATCCGAGTATTTAAAGAAATGTTTCAAGAGGTTCGGTGAAAGCCCGTCAGCCCGTAATGCAGACACACAGAGCATTTGATGTTATGTATTGATTATCTTTGGACTGATTATGTAATTGGCATGATACATTTACCTGACTAATAATAAATTGTTACATTTGACTTGTGTCCGACTGACACATTGGCATTAGTCATGTATACTTAGATAGTAGAGGCTAATACTTGGTTTTCCGTTTAGAGCAACAGTGTGTTGTTCTAAATAGGGTGACCCTCAACCTCTTATTATTGTAATATTATTCTAACTAAGTGTACATGGGAAACCATGGCATGATTATACATAGTTACCATTAGAGGAAGTTAAGTTTTGGTCAGCTTGGTATGGTACTGGTCATGACCTCTGGTTAGATATAGTCTTACCCTAATTCAGTGTGTTCAGATCTATGGGGACTAAATAATATATTCTAGAATGAGCAAGTAGAGTATGGCCGTCCAGACTATTAGTCAATCGCCTCTGTCTAATGACCAAGACTGACGAGTTTGTGATAATGATATCGTATACCCGGCCGGTGCGAGACTCAAAGTGTTAAACGGGAAACCTTCACCCACTTATCGGAAACTGTTGTTGGACCGATTGGGGCGGCCCTTGCACTTGAGACTAAAGAATTAGTAGTCGTCTTCTTTGTCCCTTTGCTGGAGAAAGTGATCCGTTAAAGCGGTCCAAAGACAAAAGAAAAGAGAAGAAGGGAGTGAGAATAAGCAAAAGGAATTAAAATGAGATTAATGTGTGGAATGTCATAACAGTAGTCAGCCATTTAATTTTCATGAGAGGATGAATAGTGGAGACTTAAGAGCACAGCAACACAACAATCACTTCTGCATGCTCCAAAAAAAGGAAAACACTTATAGATCACGGTCTAATTTCAACTTGACACACTTTAGATGTGATTTTAATTTTTTTTCACAGTGCACACCTAAGCATGACAAATACAAACACCTCATAGTTTATTTAAAGACATTGCAATTGTTATATTTTAGACTAATACAGTACTTGAAAAAAGAGGTTTATGAAAGTTGTTTACTTAAAATTTTATTTAATTTAAACCAATGGTTGAGTTTGTTCATATTTGACACAAACATGGGTTGAAACAACCCAGCATTTTTTAGAGTGTACTATTATTTCAATCAAATGTACAGTTTGTTTTATTTGCAGTTTGTAGTAAATTTCCATACATAACCCTACTCTCATTGATAATAAATCATGATGTAGCTATGTATATTTAATGCGTGTTCTCACATACAAACAGGGTGTCCATATTTGTCTCTGTAGAAAAGCAATTGCTTTTTTGTAGAAATGTCTGATAAATGCTTTGGCTAGATTCACCATACAGCTCGTCATCTGAGAGAGCTATGATTTATGTTCCACTTTCTGCTCATCTCTGTCCGTCTTTAACTTCTCCTTTCATAGCTGGAGCTGCAGAGAGACTTGGTTTCCAATACCACAGTGAGCAAGCCACAGGCTTGTCAATAAAGTAATCATTACCTCTAAATTGAGTTTGTGCGCCTGGCTGACCAAAGACACTTGAAAGGCGGTGGCTACTGTGCTCTAGATTCAATATTTTGATGCGGCACATCACAGACTATCTCAGCTGGTTTAAATGTTGCGGTAGGTTTATGTATGCATTTACTCCCATGCACGTACTGGAGAGAATGCTTGAGAGTAATAACTAAATGGCAACAGAGCTTTAGTAGCTTTAATTACATTTTAAGTAGCTTCATACTAGGTCAGCTATTTTCATAATAGTGGTTTTTCAGTAACAAATAATGTTATCCAACGAATTGCGGTGCAGCACAAGGAAATGCAACATCACTGGTCGAGTGACATGCGAAGTGCATGCAGGTGAGGGCCAGGGGGGATGATGGGAAATGTAGTGAGGAGGTGGGTGACTAGCTGGTGACCGTGACACACATGTGGGTTTATTATTTACAACGGGTGAAATTAAGTCAATGTTTTGGTTCAGCTCTGGCTAAAAAGAAGTGGATCAGATTTGGGCTGACAAACACAATCTAATCTGGGCCAAACCTCAGCTGTTTACTTGGGCCAAATCTATGCCAATGGAAATTTGCATCAGAAGCACTGTACGCAGACCCATAAATACGCGTAAAAAACATATTTTGCAAACGCAGTCCAGTTTGATTACCGCATTTAGCCAGGCAGTAAAGTTGCACGCGAAATACAACATGAAAAACAGTGATGTTGCATTTCCTTGTGCTGCACCGCTAGTTTTCAAAAAAAGAATTGCTACTTTTCAAAAAAGAATCGCTACTTTTCAAGAAAGAATAGTAGCGATTCTTTTTGAAAATGTATTGGTTTTTTTAAGTAGCAATTCTTTTTTGAAAAGTAGCGATTCTTTTTGAAAAAGTAGCAATTCTTTTTTGAAAAAGTAGCGATTTTTTTTTTTTTTTTATGTAGCGATTTTTTTTTTTTAAATGTAGCGATTCTTTTTGGAAAAGTAGCGATTCTTTTTGAAAAAGTAGCGATTCTTTTTTTTGAAAAGTAGCGATTATTTTTGAAAAAGTAGCAATTCTTTTTTTTTTATGTAGCGATTCTTTTTTTAAATGTAGCGATTCTTTTTGAAAAGTAGCAATTCTTTTTTTTAAATGTAGCTATTCTTTTTTGAAAAGTAGATTTTTTTAAAGAATCTTAAAATCTGTAAAAGATTTTTTGAAAATGTCCTCACAAATTCATTCACTATTTGAACTGCTTCCATTTAATGGGAATGCCATAAACCCTTCAGAAATGTGAAAAACACACATTTTAGACATTTGGTTATTGTACTAGCACATTTTGTATTATTTATACACTGTAAAAAATTTGTAACACTCCCAAATCAAAAATTTCAATTGACCGATAACATCTCAATTTTTCAATTGGCCCAAGTGAAATTCTGTACATTCTAAAATTAAATGTACAGATTTTCACTTGGGCCAATTGAAAAATTGAGATGTTATCGGTCAATTGAAATTTTTGATTTGGGAGTGTTACAAATTTTTTACAGTGTATACAAATAGAAATATATATATAATAATCTTATATATTTAGTATAGTATGAATCTAATAATATCTAATATCTACTTTCTGCCTTCAGAAGTTGTGGATCGGCCATTTGTTTGAACTTAATGATAATAATGAATAACAATAATGAATGCAAATGCAAAGATATTTTATTAATGTTCAATATATACAGTATAATATATAATAGAAACAATCTGCGTATAACAGGTGTTGTGGAGGTGATTCCTTTCACATCATTCAACCACTGACCTATTCAAAAGTAAGAAGGCGGTTTAATTTTTATTCTGTGATCTGCCCTTTAACAGTAATATTTAGCTTCAATAACTCATCTGTTCAATTCCTCTCCATGGTTTAAAAGGGTAAAATTGTCTTGCTTTTTCTCTGCAAAGACCACAAAATAGCATTCAAGCATGCATCTAAAAGAGAAAAATTAGGCACAAAGCACACAACAATAAGAATAGGGGCAAAAAAAAGGGAATATACACATTTAAATGGATTATTTCTACTGTCATAAAATAGCAAGATAACAGACATTTTTACAAAGAAATATGTCTCACACAGAATATTTAGCAATCAATGTGACACTTGAAAAAAAAATGTCCCTTGAAAACAGTTTTTCAATCTTATTCACACGCACATTAACAGAATATCCTTAAAACCATAGAGACACTGTGATACTTCAAGGTTAGCATGTGATCAGACAAACAACATATCCTTTTAATTCATGACACAGAGATAAAAAATCCATCCATGCTCCACAGTAAATGACCGAAACCAATTCTAATTGGTCTATATTCGTCCTGAAGATAAGTGAAATAGAAGCACATACCGAACATCACCCAGAGACCTTAGAGGAATTTATAAAATGGAAATTCTTTATTTATTTGATCTTTTTTTACCATTACCATATCTTACCATTTTCATATCTATCCATCAGATATGGACGTTTTGAAATACAGAGCGTGTTTGGACCATTGCATTATGACTTTATAAGCCGGGGGTTACCCGCAGAAATGTGACCCCTACATATAGAGATGGTGTGAGTTGAGAGACTCAATTCAGCCGAGAGAGCAAAGGGCAGAGGAGAATAATGGGCCCACTGAGGACTCCTGGTGTTGCCCCTTTACAGTAGTATATTGGTTTTCTTTCTCAAGCATCTTAAACATGTCTCAGAACACTCAGTATTGTAAAGGTACATAACGCACTGTCGATTAACATATCACAGGAGCCATGTGACTCTCAGTAATGACTTCATCAGTTACCTCAGAGGTGTCCTTGTCACTGATCTCAATGTTGGCTCATTGATTGCCTTGTCTTTGACCTCATCTGTTCAACTCATTGGCAGGTAATTGAGTCTTCACCTTATCACTCTCATTTTAAACTAGATAAGATGTCTGTGATGTTTACCTTTACATTATTCATTTGACTCAAATTGCTCAGAAGCAATTTACAGGTCATTATATACATTTTATCAGTACACCCAGTGTTTCACGAGTTCACACTTACATATAATTTGAAGGGGTAAAGATTAATGCGTATTTGGCGTGCTGTCCGGAGGGAGGGCTCCGAGCTCGGAGTTCGGCCCGAACCCAGAGTACTCCCCCCGTATGTAAGTGTTTAGGACTAGAAGTGTGGAGAAGGGGTGGTGGAGGGATGCTGCAAAAACTGTCAATGGAATGAGGTGAGACTGCTGAGTATATATGCACCTCTTACCATTGATTGCTGAGTGCTCTCCACTTGTGTTAATTATCTGAACGTGCTCCTCCCGAACCTTGTTAATAAAACATCATTTCGTGAGAATCACTACATTGACATTTACTTACTTTTATAAAAGCAGATGCTTTTATCCAGTGCTGTATTGTCAAGCTATATATTTTCCCAGTATGTGTGTTTTGTTGGTGTAAGAACTGATTTTCCTGTTAAAACAAAATGCACCCTGCAATAAAGCCATAAAATGCACCCTGGTCAGCAGATAGCAAAGACAGAGCACAGAACCTTGTCCTGCCCAAACTTATCTCCTTGTCCCCTTGTTTGACTTCAACTCATCCCCCCTCTCCCTCCTCAAGGCACTGAAAGTTCATTAAGAATGTCTATATAACACATATGGTGTATCTTGTGAATATGTTGTTTTTTCTTTTCATGTTTGGTGTCATTTTAAGGATCACAGTGCGATTGGTAAAATGGTCTTAATTTCATTGCAGTCATTGGTTTAAAGAAAAAGATTGCGAACTTAGGAGAATCCTGTATCTCCTCTCTGGCTGATATCTCTTTACGATATCTCCTGAAACCAGGTGCTACCCCCCTGGGGTACATGGATTGGCCCAAACAACTCTAAACAACATTTGTTTAACCCCTGTTGTTCTGGTCTGGTATTTAAGGTGAGGGGACAGAGCAATCTTTGGGAATCTTTTACCAGGAGAATCCCCCGCACAGTAATACATGTCAGTATTTTCCTGTTGGAAAACCCTAACACATTACTGTGTGTCTTTGTCAGGAAAACATTACTTACTTTTAGAGTCATCTTTGAGTAAATGATGTCATATATTTTTTGAATTGGTTTTTAATAATTTACTTCTGTAATTGGCATGAGATATTTTTACCTGACAAATAAATGTTAACCTTGATTTATTCTGTATTCTTCTGAAATCATTATTTCCAGTAGATTAATGTGTAGTCTGGTGTTTCCGCAAATTTTGTCCAGAATAGATCAAACTGGAGGCACTTTGAATGGACCATGGGGCACATCTTAGGAAGACCTCCTGATTTCTGACTATTCCCTGACTTAGCATGTTGTACGCTGCAAATATTATAAAAAATTACACCTATGGGTCTGCAGTGAGCGGCTGCATAGGGTAAAATATTTGCACTGCACACTCTGACTATTTCAGGACTGGCTAGTTTGTGATCGTGAGCGCGCAGTCGCGACGTGACGTCTCAAAGCGACACTAGGTCCGTGATGAACGAATAATTGAAAGTATGGGATAATCAGAATAATCAAAGATCTAAATTAATTCATAATCAATATTTATGATTATTTTCTAATCAGAAATACGATCTAAATTTGATTATCATTTGAAATTGGAGTCAGATTACGCATAGAGCTAAAGTAATACTAAAACTAAGTTCCAATAAATTAAGTGAACTTCACTGGATCGCTGAAAAGACATACACGCTTTAAACCTTCGCCAGACCGTTGGATTCCGTCGTTGGGCTAATGGATGGTCCTTACATTGGTATTGCCATCTCCATGTTCAAACTCTTTAGATATGGTGGCTGTCCATGCCATGGGAGATGCTCAACTTCACCCCATTTAGGGTATAATGTTTGAACCATTGGTCCTCCATGGAGCACATGGTCCTCCATGGTTCGGTAGTCTTTGGCCCATCAAGCACAGTATATATATATATATATATATATATATATATACAGTATATTGGCAATACAGCCCAAACCATCACTGATCCACCACCGTGCTCCACTCTGGCCAGCAACAGTCCGGGGGTTAAACCTCTTTGGGGCTTCTCCACACCAGTGAAGGTGAACTCAAAGAATGTTTCACATTGTCCACAGCCCAAGATTTGCACGATTGGAACAAATGAAACCTATAGCAGCCCGACCATGAATATTGACTCTGTAGCGCTCTCGACGAACAGTTTTGGTGAACAGGAGAGTCAAGGTTTTTTTTAGGTTGCATTTAATTCTGCAGTGAGTTGGGTTGCTGTGGTTTTATGTTTTTGTTTTGGATACAATCCGGGTTACTTTCAGACAGCTTCCTCTTGCTTCCTCTTCCAGTTACTCCTGTCCTACGTGGTGGTATGCTGACATTACTCTGGATGCCATAGATATCGACACACCACACAGACTTGCTGTCCCGGTCCCAGATGAGCCAGTAAAAATGTGTCCTCTTTTGAATTCTGATATGTCTCCCCATTATGTTGTGTGGAATGTGGATTGCAATATTTTATGTTCAGATGTGCTATTGCTCTGCTACATATACAGGTGCTGGTCATAAAATGAGAATATCATCAAAAAGTTGATTTATTTCAAGAATTCAACTTAACAGGTGAAACTAATATATTATATAGACTCATTACATGCAGAGTGAGATATTTCAAGCCTTTATTTGTTATAATGTTGATGATTATGGCTTACAGCTTATGAAACCCACGAAATCAAAATACCAGAAAATTAGAATATTACATGAAATCACACAGTAATTACACAGTAATACCATGGTCATTGAACCAGGTTTTGGTTCTTTTGGCAGTGTGGGCAGGTGCAAATCCTGCTGGAAAATGAAGTCAGCATCTCCATAAAGCTTGTCTGCTGAAGGAAGCATGAAGTGCTCTGAAGATGTCCTGGATTTAATAAAGCACAGTGGACCAAAGTCCTCTTTTCTGATGAGAGCAAATGTTGCATCTCATTTGGAAACCAAGGTCCCAGAGTCTGGAGGAAGAATGGAGAGGCACACAATCCAAGATGCTGGAAGTCCAGTGTGAAGTTTCCACAGTCTGTGTTGGTCATCGGCTGGTGTTGGTCCACTATCGTCTACCAGGACATCTTCAGAGCACTTCATGCTCGTCGGTTTCATAAGCTGTAAGCCATAATCACCAAAATTATAACAAATAAAGGCTTGAAATATCTCACTTTGCATGTAATGAGTCTATATAATATATTAGTTTCACCTGTTAAGTTGAATTCTTGAAATAAATCTACTTTTTGATGATATTCTAATTTTATGACCAGCACCTGTACATTTACTCCAAACTCACTGAAGTGGAGGACAACAGGTATGCCATTAAAGGGAGTTGTATCTTCTGAAATGACTATTATGACTATAATGACTACCATATCAGTCTGTGTCCAGTTTGTTTCTCTTTACTATTGCAATATCAGATGAGGAGATTTCAAGTATCTAAGAATGCTCAGTTACCATTACTCAGTTACCATTACCCATGAACCCACTGGAGGCAGGCAGAGGCAGCAACAGTGGAGTCCATAATGAACAAGTCTGCACATCCTCTCTATAATGAGCACTGTAATAATCTGGGAACACCTTTAGCCACCAGCTTATTCTACCATGATGCTGTAAGAAGCACCACAGGTGATCCTTCCTGCCTGCTGCTATCAGGCAATACAACACTGTCTCCTCCTCTCCCCACAGTCCTCGGCCACACATTACACTTGACAGTAACCCCCATGAGGAGTGACAACATGGCACCGCACCGACAGTTGTTCTCATTTCAGGGCACAATGGCATTACCAGATAATTCACTCGCATTTCGCATTAAAGTGTAATGCAAATGCATTTGTATTTTGCACACATGCCATGTCAGTGTACACTGTTTTGTCTTGTATGCATTGTGGTGTTTGTTTTACTTTATGTTTGATGCATCTGTTGTTTTGTGCTGGAATTGCTCCTTTATCTATTAATTCATCTTATCTATCCAAGTGGAACAATACAAATTCTATGAATAACAACAGTCAATTTATTCTTTGAGTACCTCTTATATCAGCAAGAACCACAAAGAATTTGATTTTTTTTTTTTTTTTTTTCAGAATTAGTCTCATCACTGCCTGCAGTTTCTACTGTCGTCAGCAGAGGTCACAGTTTCCCAGATACTGCTATTTATATAGAGATATAGATATAGATATAGATATAGATATAGATATAGATATAGAGGAGATAGAGATATATAGATGAGATATATATAGAGATAGAGAGAGAGAGAGATAGAGAGAGAGATAGAGAGAGAGAGAGATAGAGAGAGATAGAGAGAGATAGAGAGAGAGATAGATAGAGAGAGATAGAGAGAGATAGAGAGAGAGAGAGATAGAGAGAGAGATATAGAGATACACAAATTATTGTGTATATACACAACCCTTATTTATTTTATTTTATAAATGTAAAATATACATAATATTATAACAATTTTCATGTTTATTTCACCAGGATTATAAAGTGTATTTAGCCACGTAACAATTTTGGTAATGGTTGTTTTAATTTAAACCATATAAAACTAATAGAAAATGAAACATCTCATAAGATTCGGTTTTGATTATTCAACCTTATGAACCTTTCAAGGACTATTTTTTAATGAAATGAAATTAAATTAAAAATAATGAAATTAAATGATAAAATACTATTAGAAACCCAGTCCACTGGTTGATTATATGATAGCTGACTAAATGACTATTAAAAGATACTTTTGATGTCCAGCCTGATATCTGACTTTTATCAAATTGATTGCAATATCAAAGTACCTGTTGCTGCAAACAAAACATTGCACCCGATGAGAAATGAGATGTGACCTTTTGTTGTCAACATGCATTAAACAGTTTTTCTCTGAATTCAAGCAGAGATCTATTTACAGTAATAGTGGAAAAACCTGCCACCTGCATGCTTTTCTTGTTAAAAATATTGCTGGGTTATGCAGTAGTAATGTATCCGTACACAGCTGTATACAAATTGGATTAGCATTTGTTTTGCTCAATATAACAAAAAGCATAAAATATTAACATAATGACTGAATCGCAGATAAACCTATCAGTAAGAATATAATAAATATGTTCAACTTGATCTGAAGCAAACCTCACACTGTTAAAATAACAATACACTCAATAGCCAACGAGGTTTAAAATGTGCTTGTCAAGGATGATAAGACAATAGCACCCTGTCTCAGTGCATCACAACCCTTTACACTTGCTGTCATAAAAGACGGCTTTCCACTGCGCAAGCTAATATTAGTGTTTTTGTTTGTTCCCATTTGGCTTTCCAGTGCCATACAACATCCAATCCTGGAAACTGCTCCATACTTTACCTCGTACTGGGTTGACCTTTGAGAAACAAATTGTTTGTGGACCAAAGTTTATAAAGTTTAAAAAAATGAATTATTCATTTTTATTAATAAGTTTTCAAGGTTAAGACTTGAGACATGACTAACGTCATGATTGCACCCCAAATATTATGTTACATATGTTATAGGCTTAGTCAAGATTCATATTTGCTAGGCGGGTTAAAGTCAAATGTGCACTACTATTTCTATTTTGCCTGCTACAATAATTCTCCTCTGTTTAACATGCCACTATTTTTTATATATGTAATATTGTTCGCGTTTTGAATTTCCCTTTGTGGTTGATTGTTACAGTGGCTGCCATTTTGTTGTTTGACACTCTAATTTCCTCCATTATACTCAGTAATATATTCATTATTAGTGCAGAAAGATTCTGCACTGTTATCGCAGTGTTCTGCTCTCAGGGAGTTTATTTAAATTGTTCACCGTGAGTTTAAAAGGTAATCAATTTTAGTTTTAGGAAAACTTCAAAACAGGCGCAGTCCTTTGCAAATAAAACAAAAACCTGATTTATGCAAAATAAATGTAAATGCATGGTAATTGCTATACTTTGCTTTTTAATTGAGATATTAATTCTGCTGTCAGTGTAGAGCATTTTAAAGAAGAAATATAACTTTATAGGAGTTATCTCCTTTTTTTTCTTTCTTTATAATAAAGACATTCAGAGGAAGAATATAAAAAGCCAGAATGTCTAGCCGGACTGGATAAGGATTAATGAATTCCATGTTGGCATATAGAAAAAAAATTTTGAACAAAGATATTATGGTGCTGGTGTTCCTACTTTTGATATCCTTTTGAAAGCCTTCCAGTCACAGAAAATTTAAACATTTAACGAGTGTGTTTGCACAGGGAGGCTCAATTTCAGAGATTTTATTGTCACACTAAAAAAAATAAAAATAATTATTATTATTTTTGCCTTTATTTCCAGTAAAAAAATAATAATATTTGAACATCTTTAAAAAAAAAAAAAAAAAAAAAAAAACTAAAATTGCATAAGATTTCCTTTTTTTTTTTTTTAAATAATATTTGAATTATTGAATTTTTGTACCTCAATATTTTTTTCTTTCTTATTTTAAGCATGAACAGCAATTAACAATACAATATAAAGTGAGGTTTATTCTTAAAAATAAGAGAAAAATGCAATGCAGAATAAGTCACACTAACATGGACGGGTCCCTTCTAAATAGTACTGGTCTGAATCTGATTTACTAATGTCAGAGTCACTAACGTTTTCAATTTAGCTTTGCAGGTAAGGCGGAGAGAAGGAAGGGTTTACCTTTAAGAAACCCATTACCCGTTTGTCCACTGTGGCAAGGTAATGGAGTGAGTGCATTATAGCAATTGCTCACACACCCAAGCACCAGATGTCAGGAACCCCCTCAAGCACAGCCTATCAACCCCCCAGACAAAGTGCCTTAAAAAGTTTCTCCGACAGGCCAGCCCCAACTGGATATATTTATATGTTTTATTAATAAGTATAGATGTTAGTGTTATGTGAGTTTATATTGAATTCCAAATGTGCCATTTCCTCGCGAGGTGGACGGGAGGAATGTGTTTCAGCCTGTCTCCTGCCCGTTGAATTAGAACCTTCTCGGCACACTGCGGTTTTGCCTTGGTGCTCGTGGACCACAAGGACCTCGCCTGTGTGTAGCCACACATCCCATTCCTTCCAGGATCCCGCTCCATTCTCATCAGGGAGATTGGGACGAGATAGAGGGGTAATAGGGTGTGAAGAGAGGGGAAATGCACCACATCTCACTGCTTCTCTAAAGGGAAGACTGGATTTTTCCATCTGCCTCCAGATGCCTGTCAGATTATGGTCTGTTTTCCATGTCTCCGGCTAAACATTGGAGGACTGAGGTTGGGAATCTAATTAAAAGGGTTTGACTCACACCAGACACCACTATGTTCATAGCGCAGGCGGGAGTTGGAGAGCCAACGTCTGTATCATGGGATGGAATTGTTTTCAAGCAGTTGTTAAAGGATAATTCCGGTATTTAGCACTTTGAGTCTCTTTTCTGGTTTGTTTTGGTGGTGGACATAGAAATTTTGACGATGGGTCCTGTCTCGACTTTTTGACTCGTTTATAATCGCCTTTGACCGCTTCAGAGTGGCTGTCTTATGCACGAACATGTCCTTAAAACAACCCTTAACGTTCGTTTTCAAAACCGTGCAACTCACCGAGTGGTTAGTGATGTTCGTTGATGATTAAAAACAAATATATCGGTGCAATGTATGATTTCAATCTGTGTTATTTGCTATATTGGAACTATTTTTTCAGATACCTCACAACCGCGTATAAACTTCCGCTCGATATTTGAGTCTGAAGCACAGTAATATCAACGAGCAATGAGTCCTCCAACAGAAATCAATGGGATTTTTCAAAATGCCAAATAAAACACGACAGAAACTGTATTTCGCTACGCTTCTTGTTTTGGAACATCAACCAATGTTGTTTTCGTCAACGATGACGATAACGAAATGATTTCGTTGACGCACCTTTTTTTTATGACGATAACGCGACGATGACTAGCTAAAAATGTCTCTAAGGTGACTAAAACATGACGAGACGTCGAGTTTTCGTTGACGAGACGAGACGGAACGAAAATGATTATAAGTCTGACGTTCACAATGCATATGTCATTTCTGCCTATTTTGCGTGAAATCTGTCTGTTTTGAGCTAAAAAAGTATCAGCAATGCTGCCGCTTCCTATCCTTGTTTTGGGTAGGCTACGGCTACGTCCACCACCCGGCTGCCGCCATGCCGCACACCAGATTCCACACAACAACAACACACCTGCGGCTGCGGCTAGTCACTCACCACACATCTTCGATATGAGAGGCATATCGGACTGGACAAAAGCGAAACGAACTGCGCGAGCGAGCGACAGTGCGCGAGAGAGACCGAGTGTGTCTGCGCGCGAGAGAGACCGAGTGTGTCCGAGCATTAGTTTAGTAGGCTAATTGGTACAAAGTAATATATAATTATTATATAACTTAGATTATAACATAAATTATTATTTAACTAATTATATAATAAAGCCACAATTCCCAAAGTAAGAATGTTTTTATTCCTGGCTTTTTTGGAGTAAAACAGTGATTCCACTGTTACCACTTTATCTGTGTGTAACGTTGTAGTAGCTCAAAGTTTTTTGCTGTTTAAACTGTAAACCATTCCTTTATTACTGTGATTACTGGTGAAAATAGCCAATGTGATGAAATTTTAGAAGAGCATCAATTCATGGAAAAAATATAACTTGAAATATGGGGATAAAAGGTTTTTGCTCAATGCAACAATGAAGTACAGCTTGGCAGCACTGCATCTCCATCAATGAGAAAGTCTAGTTTATTATACAAAGGTTTTAAGGTTAACTGTTGTTTTATGAATTGCAACACTTGCTACAACCTGTCAAACCTAAGCCCATTTCCAATACTTTTTAACCTAAATTAATTTGATAAAGACTACTTTTTTTTTTTTTTTTTACTAAAATTGACTAAAACTTGACTAAATCTATCAAGTTTATAAGTGACTAAAATGTGACTAAAACTCAAAAGCATTTTCGTCCAAAAGACTAAGACTAAAACTAAAAGGGCTGCCAAAAACAACACTGACATCAACGAACATCACTAACCACTCGGTGAGTTGCACGGTTTTGAAAAGGGTTGATTTTAAGGGTTGTTTTAAGGACATGTTCGTGCATGCCCGTAGCCGGACCCATCGTCAAAATATCTGTGTCCACCACTCTAGTTCATCCAAAACAAACCAGAAAAGAGACTCAAAGTGCTAAATACCGGAATTATCCTTTAAGGAGTAAATCTGAAAATGAATCATTTCAAGTGCAAGTCATACATTGACAAAAAGTCTTGTTTAATACAGTAGTACTGGGCTATAATTTTAATCAGCATTGACAAGCAAACAATGCTTTGTTTTGTTTTGGTTTCATTAAAATGCTAAATCACAATGCTTCATAAAAGCTTCTAAGGTGGTCTGAACTACTTTGTTTCTTCTAGCTAATATTCACAATATGCGGAGATAAACATGATAAATGAAAAAGAATCTGTAAGGGAAAAAAATGCTGTTCTGCAACATCCCAGAGTCTCATCTGTCAGTGAGTGATAAATGTGATATCTAGAGGCTATATGCTAGGCTAGCTCCTTTTGTACCACACAAGATTAATCACTTTGAAATCGAAAGGGAATACTACAGATTTTATGCTGGTTGATTGGTGTCGAGATTGAAAATATAAATATTTAAGCATAACTATAACTTTTTGTAAATTGTTATGGGTAAATATATCCCTATGCAGTGCTGTGGGAGCAATGAGTGTTTTGAATGAATGAACAATCACAAGTAGGGCGGCAGCATCAAATGCAAACTGAATGCAAGCCTACTGTGAAGACTAACTAAAATACTCACTAATTTGTAGCTATAACAAAGTCAAATACATTTAGCTAAACTAAATATTTTATTAAAAGGCGTAAATAAAATGTAGCTACAGAATCAATGAATCTGAATCTTTTCATTTAGACGCCCTGTCCAAATGAACCAACTGAACTCACTAGAATGATTCGACTTTCCACTGTGAATGAGAGTTTTTTATTTTTATTGTTTTGTCCAATTCAACATTTTGAGAGTGAGAGCAGCATTTCACTAGGAGGAATCAGACCTGTCAGCAATCGTTTATAACGAACTAATTCACTAGAATAAATCGGACGTTCCAGTGAATCATAAGAAAGAAAAAAAAATTGGCATGAAGAAAGTTAAGCCTCGAAACCACTAAGATTTTTAGCATTGTGATATTATTTGTGTGACATTTAAGCATGTTTTCCCCCAAAATATTCTTATTATAATAATGTAACTTTTTTCTACTGTTTTGTCAATGCACATTCTCAATGGTAATTCTTGTTACTGTAATATATATATATATATATATATATATATATAGGCTACACATACATATATATATATATATATATATATATATATATATATATATATATATATATATATATATATATATATATATATATTATATATATTACTTTATTACAATGCAATACTGTAATTCAATACTTTTCATATTAGCATGCATTAAAATGAATGTTTTTTTTTGTGTGTGTGTTTTTTTTATTTATCTATCACACTACCTTAATGGAAATTAAATTTGTTTTCATATTACTGATTTTTTTTCCCCTTTTTTTCACAATGGCAAAAATTGTAATGATCTTAAGCTTCATTTTCTTTAGGCAAAACATTTATTTATTTTTTGAGAGAGAGAGAGAGATTTTTTCAAAGTCAAGTCGCTTGCACAATACAATGTATCATTCAAAACACTGAAAAAAACCCAGCTAAAAAAAGTAGCTTGTTCTGGAAAAGCAGCTGAGCCATGTGTCACACACACTATGTAGTATACTTAAGTAAAGTTCAAGTATATTTTAAGTACATTTTCTGTAGGAAGTATTATATACTAATATCAATACTAGAGGTATAGGCCTACTTGTAAGTTTACTATTTCAAGATTATGGACTAAATTGGCCCACTTTTTAGGGTATAAAAGTATACTTTTAAGTGTACTTTAAGTGTTACAGGTTGAGTACACGACTAGTTTATAACTGTGTTTTTCATTTGTACTGCAACTATCCTACAATTGAACTTAGCCTATGATCATTTACTAGTTAAATATAGCAAATTTTTTAGTTTACGATTGTAGTTTTATACTGTAAGCATACTTTTAAGTTTTCTTTAAGTGATCTTAACATCATACTTATAGTTTGCTATATGTATTTTTATTTTATTTTTTGCACTTTGAATATATTATATGTTCCTATTTAGGAAGGCTATTAATTTTACACCCGCATTTAAAAAAAAATCTTTTTTCACAAAACTTTCATGACCCCCAGAACAATTTGTTGTATGACTATCTGAACATACCGATATCAAAAGAAAGAACAGAGCCTTTTAGTTAAAAGGACAAAAGAAATATTCTAGCTTCATGCATTCTTTTTCATCAACATTATCGAGAATGTGGTTAAGTTTCATAAAAAAATTTTTAAAAAGCAACATTTTGAGCAAGAAGCGGAGAAAATTGTGTTTTTGTACAAGGCTAAATCTGTATGGGATTCAGAATGATGATCAAAGCACAGAAGGAGTAGATCGAGTCCATCAACACCCCTAAAGCTTCACAGTCGTTTCCTCTTCATGGAGGAATACATTTCATTCAGTAACGTTAGGCAGTTTTATTTATATGCTGTTTAATGTTTAATGATCGTGTTAGCTTATACGTGCGTAAGCAATGCTTATAACTGCAGAACCACACGTCACAGCAGTCTGTTTTCTTTATAAATCAATATTTTCAAACAATGTATGCAAGTAAAACTATGTGAAAAAAGTGTTTAAAAGGCGTATACACTTAGAATACTTAATCATAATTTAAGTAGATCTCGATCAAAATATTGAGTACAAATAGAGGCTAAAAATACTTAGACTTAGACTAGATAGTGAATGTTATACTGACATACTTAGACTGTCAGTATAAGTCAAGTATACTTAGGTGTAATTTTTTGTATATTTCTGAGAAGCTACTTATTTTTAGTTTATAAGAAGTATACTAATAGCACACTTATAGTTCTTATAGTTCACACTTATAGAATAAAGTAATTTTTTGTAAGGGTCCCCACCACTCCTTAAATGTAAATGCCAAAGTTGTTTTACTTATAGTCTTTGGTCCCTATTTAAGAAAAGTAGTGATTCTTTTTTGAAAAGTAGCGATTCTTTTTTGAAAAAGTAGCGATTCTTTTTTGAAAAAGTAGCGATTCTTTTTTTTAAAGTAGCGATTCTTTTTGTAAAAGTAGCGATTCTTTTTGTAAAAGTAGCGATTCTTTTTGAAAAGTAGCTTTTTTTAAAGAATCTTAAAATCTTTAAAAGAATTTTTGAAAATGTCCTCACAAATTCATTCACTATTTGAACTGCTTCCATTTAAGGGGAATGCCATAAACCCTTCAAATAAAGGTGAGCCATTATGCAAGTCATGTTTAATCTACATGTACTGTTTGCCCTCTAACACCAACCAGTGTGCAAAGATACTCTAAATTTAAAGCATAATAAAAAGCCTCTAAAGGTATAGGAGACAGATAAGGTGTGTTGGAACGGAATGAATTATAAACAGGCAGAGATAAGCAAAACCTTCCCCACAGGGCTTTCATATCCCGCAGTTATTTTCTACCAGCCTCTGTAACATGAATCAGTATTTTGAGACTCTGTGAATCATCGGAGTTTTCCAGACATGCTCTCGGGGAATACCGAATGTGTCACGCTGTTATTGCTGTCGGTTTCTTGATTATGCCTTTGAGTGATGGACAGCTGCTACAACTTCCATTTGTGAAACAATAACACAGACATGTACTGAATCACCACGCACATGTTTGGATGCACATCCTTTTCTGCATATTTTACAGCTAACATTCTTGTAAATCTGAAGCAATGTTATCAAACCGATATTCCCGTCATAAAGCTCTGGGGTCAGGAAAATGAAATGACAGGTGCCAAAAGCATGGGTTATTTTGGGATGATTGATTTATCATGACTCAATCAACCATCAGCTCCACCCCTCCTCTCCTGTATCTCTGCGCAGATTAAAAAGATAGAAAAAAATTGCGAGTGTGTGAGGTGTGGATAGAACGAAGGGTCAGATATGATGGGAGTTCGTGTGGAGTAATAGAGATGTATTATTTTGGGCGATTGGAGAATTGCTTTTTATCCCTGCTGATTGAATTCGAGGCAGGGAGATATTGATCAAATGAGCCATCTTTTTTCTTGCCTCTCATATTACACTTTCCCTTCATTTTCTTTGTTTTTTCCTTTTGAAAAGAGACACTATAGATTTCTTGATTCATTTAATTAAAACAACACTGACCCAGTGGCGTTTTGGAGAAAAATACTTTTATTTCTACTTTCGTTCAATTACAGTAATTCAAGTTTGATCCGTCCATTGAGTTGAAGGTCGATAGGAGCGTTCTTTTAATAAAAAAAAGCATTTATTTACAGACTTTTCCCCTCAAGCTCTGTTTAAATGGACATTTTAAGGGATTAACCCATGGCTCCTAACTCATAAAGGTATTACACCCTGAAATGTAAAAAAACAAAAATTCTATATACTAACGGCATACACATTTTTTTCTTTATCTTCTCAAATACAAGAAGACCATCAGAGGTCTCTGTCTTACTAGCCCATGTTTCACACCGTCGACAAAAAGTAGAGAATCTTTCAGTGTGTGTGTGTGTGTGTGTGAGAGAGAGTATGTGCAGCTGTCCACTGACAAGCCTATCGCAGCATGAATTCATTTATTTATTTTGACAATAACACTATTTTACATGTTCTGATTTATAGTATTACAAATCTTGTACATGTGCTGTGTATTTCCTCGCAAATTTCACACTGATAGCGGGAGACAAGAAACAAGAAGAGACAGACCAAGAAAAGGAAAGAGTGGAGCTGATGGAAGAGGGAAGGAGTTTGCTAATTGATTTGGATGTGTTTCAAAAGGGAATGCCAGCACCAACTGGGATTGTGGCGACACGGCACAAGTCGAGTGAAGACGGAGAGGAAAAGGAGAATGTGACAGGAGATGATGCAGAAGTGGAGCAAAGGACGAGGTGATGTAAAGGGACATTACTAATGGCAAACTGAGGAAATGTTGCGAATATCCAGAAACCAAAATCTAGAAAGATTTCCAAATAAAGGGAAAAAGAACCCATTTTATTATGTACTTTACTCTTGTGTCATTTGAAACCCATCTTTTTTTTTTTTTTTTTTTTTTTTTTTTTGCAAAACAAAAGGAGACATTTCGAAGAATTGTTCCATTCGCGAACTGGTGCATAATTTGTCACCCCAGTTACAGTTGTTTAGGGGAGGAATTTCATGATTACCTTTTTTTTTTTTTTTTTTTTTACATCTTATGTTTTTGCACAATTCATATGAAATCGCCACAATGTAAAATTTTCCTGTAAGATCGAAATCCCATGCAATTACAATGAAGCTTTCAGGCTTAAAAAAGGATGCAAAACCATCTTGTAAAAGAGCAACCAGGACATTCTTCAAAAACTGTGTTCTGCAGGGGGAAAAATAAAGTCATACAAGTTTTGATTAAGACTTGCACTTATGTACTTACCAAAGTATGGTTAATATAAGGTAACTACATTGGTTAAGTTTAGGTTTAGGAGTAGGTTCAGAGTAAGCCCAGTTATTGTAGTAACTATAATAAGTACATATGTACATGTGGAATGGGACGGTAAAATAAAGTGTTACCAATTTCCACGCTGTCTCAGTATTTGTTGTCATTATAAGTACCGCATGAGTTAACTTGTACCTCAGACTTAACACACACTACTAATCACAGATGTGATCTCAGTGACCTTTACAATATTTTTCCAATATTTCTATGATGTTACTTTTATTCTTTTTCCTCCCTCTCTCCTTCTTTTAGAAGTACATCCTTCTCCAGGGCAATCTCTGGAGAGAGATAGAGAGAGACAGCAGAGTCTCTGAGTGGCAGAGATAAGCCGGCATCAATGCTACAGGTTTAACCACAGCCAGACACAAACCAAAGAGAGACAACCGCGGGGCAAACAAACGATTCACCCAAACATGTTTGACGACGAGACGCTCGCTCTCCGGTTACATTCCTCACACTTTGAAGTGCAAATGACATTGACAGACAAACAGGCATGTTCAGGGACAGCTATATTTATTTATTTATTTATTTATTTATTTGGACTTACTCGGGTACGGGATGAGAAGAGAGGCCTGATGTTCTGAGATGATTAGATGTTCGAAGGTTGAGTTGTAGATTTAGCTGACTGCTGCGGTTAGATAAGGCGATTGGCATGGCATGGAAGGTTGGTCCTCCTGACAGACCCTTTCATTCTGTTGAATACGGGCATTCATTTGAAATGCATGAATGTGTGAGTTGTCGATAAAGAGCGAGAACTGTAGAAAAACCTAAACATTGCCTCAAATCCAACATATTGCATCATCATTTTATTCAAAGAAGCTGTACAGGTGAAATGTCTAATGACACCACTTGTATTACCAAACAAGTAATGACTAAAGTAATTACTTCTTTTTTTTTTAAACAGGTTTTGTGAATAGTCCCCCTGACTGCCATTGATTTAAACTTATTAAATCAACCTGGAATGTGAGAAAGTATTTCACATCATCTTTATGAAAGTATAGTCAGAAAAAGAAAAGAAAAAATCTACTTTTTGAGCTTAAATGACAACAAAGAATGAAACCAGGTTAAAAAAAAAATGTATATATATACACACACATACACTGTATAAATAACTGAATTGCATATATATTAAATATTATGAAAACTATTATGAATCAAATAATATTATGGTAGTGAGAATTGTTATAGCGGGAAATTGAATCAATGTGATTTTAATAATAAAAGCACAGGTTGCCTATATAAAAATGCAAATAAATATCAGTTCCCACTCTAAATATTAGTAAAATGACATTTTTTATATTAATCTAATTAAATGTATTAATAATGTTTTATTGTGATGGCTATATTAGTTACATTATATATAATATATAAAGCCCGCACCGCTTTAAAAAGGTTATTTTGTCTTGCTTTCGAAGCCGCCCGTCAGGGTGGGTTTTTCCTTTCAGTAATTAAATAATTAAGCCCCGGCTTCTGTGGTGAGAGATAAGTGCTAGAGGGAAAGTTTTAGCATATTAATTAGCAGTGATTTAGTATCTGCTCCTGCTCCAATAAAGACCTGAAATCAATCGCCCCCTCACAGAGGACGTACTTAGTACCAGTTCTCCCTATACACACACTACCTAAGGGACATAGCATATAAACATCGTTTTTATATCATGCTAATTACAGTGCAGATTCAACTTTAACGGAGTCATGTGGAAATGTCTTTTTTCTGATACTGGTCACTTAAACCCTATTGTAATTGTTAACATTTCCAGGGATCAGCATTCTCCCCTAAAAGTGATCAGGCAGACCAAACTGTAAGTCGGGTTGTTTTTTTTAAAAGCTACTTTTGTGCACTAGTTCTGTAGGCTTTTTGCCCCGATCAGAACCAAACCAGTGCAGCAAGATTCTCTGGAGTCTGGTTTTCAATAATTATAAAAAAAAAAAAAAAAAAAAGTATTTCCTTGGTAAACTGCCTGTATTAGCTGTAAATAGTCTTTACCATCTATGATCTAAGTGAATACATGACTGCTAAATAAAACATAATGGCCCGGTTTCACAGACAGGGCTTAGACTAAGCCAGGAATAGGCTTTAGTTCAATTAGGGCATTCAAGTAGCTTTTATAAATGTGCCTTAGAAAAAATTGTTACACTTTATTTTAACGTGTCAGTTTTACAGTGTAATTAAGTACTGAGTAATAATAATTAACTACATGTACTTACTATAGGGTTAGGATTACAATGAGGGTTAGGTTTAGGGTTAATTGCATGTAATTATGCATCATTTATAGCTATTACTACAGTTATGTGTAACATATGTAACAATGACACTGCAAAAAAAAGTGTTACCAAAAAAAAACATTACTGGTTTGCATCTTTAGACAAAACAATGGCAGTGACATATTTTAAGATGTGTTAGTGCAAGTTTTTTTCAGCTCAAACATGCATTTTAGTCTGGAATAAGCTTAAGCCTTGTCTGTGAAACAGCTATATATTCGCTGCTATATTTGTCTGGACTCGGACATCATGCAGTGCAGCAGACAAATTGCTATGTGGCTTCCCAACGAAGCTATCATCTGAAGCAGAGAAACAAAGAAAGGAAGACAATGTGCCCAGAATGAAGTAGTAATTTGTAACATTTACTTATTTAGTCTTGACAAACCAATAAAGTCATAAAAACAGAGTCCAGATCTCTGGGTTCAATATTAGTAAACTGTGTTTCTTTAGAAATGCCCCATGATGAAATGTAATTTTCAGTTTGTGTCAGTAAACATCAATAATCAACACGTTCTTGTGCATGGTTTAATGTGTAACACATTCCTGTGCAGTCGTGCAAGTTGTCCTGTGAATCCTGCCAAGTGCTTTAAAAAAAGAAATAGTGTAAAGTTGGTTCATTTAGAGAATTATTGAATCACGTATTTGGAAAATCATTTCAGCTGTGTGATATCTGACAGCTAGATGTTCATAAAGCACTTCCCGCACTTTCATAAAGCATTTATTTAGCTGTGTCAACGGAAATTTGGATTTAATTTAAATTGTCCTAACTGGCAGTTTAATGTTTTTAAAGGGTTTTTCTTTACATATTTACAGGTGCTGGTCATAAAATGAGAATATCATCAAAAAGTTGATTTATTTCAAGAATTCAACTTAACAGGTGAAACTAATATATTATATAGACTCATTACATGCAGAGTGAGATATTTCAAGCCTTTATTTGTTATAATTTTGATGATTATGGCTTACAGCTTATGAAACCCACGAAATCAAAATACCAGAAAATTGGAATATTACATGAAATCACACAGTAATTACACAGTAATACCATGGTCATTGAACCAGGTTTTGGTTCTTTTGGCAGTGTGGGCAGGTGCAAATCCTGCTGGAAAATGAAGGAAGCATCTCCATAAAGCTTGTCTGCTGAAGGAAGCATGAAGTGCTCTGAAAATGTCCTGGATTTAATAAAGCACAGTGGACCAAAGTCCTCTTTTCTGATGAGAGCAAATGTTGCATCTCATTTGGAAACCAAGGTCCCAGAGTCTGGAGGAAGAATGGAGAGGCACACAATCCAAGATGCTTGAAGTCCAGTGTGAAGTTTCCACAGTCTGTGTTGGTCATCGGCTGGTGTTGGTCCACTGTGCTGTCCACTCAACGCAGCCGTCTACCAGGACATGTTCAGAGCACTTCATGCTTCCTTCAGCAGACAAGCTTTATGGAGATGCTGACTTCATTTTCCAGCAGGATTTGCCTGCTTAGGCTAGAGTGCTTATTAGGACCCCAAAATCAAAGCTTTATCTAAAAAAAACAAGGGTGATGGCTGTTTTGGACATGACTGGAGCATATGTTTCTAACTGAGGCCTGATTGTCCAAGAGGTTGAAGTTAAAAAACTCCTACGGTTCCCTGATTTCCACTGAGAGTGATTATGTGGCCCTTATGACTTATGTGGCCCTTTAAACATTCATGGCTCAACAAAGCTTCATGAGCCTGATTAGCCTGGCTCACACTCCACGGCAAGTCCCTTTTTGCCACATAAAATGTTTTGGGGAGGCAGTATAGGCTAGTTTTTTTGTTAACCCTGAATCCCTTCCAATTACGCCCAATCAGCCATTTCGCAGTGTGAGAGCTCTGCGTGTCCCATGGTAATCAATCTGAAAAATACCTCACCGCTGGCATGCCGCTTAGCTTGGGACTCATGCCGTCTCTCCCCCTCTCTTTTGTGAAATTGTATTTATCATTTTCCATATCGTTCCTCCCAACCACTTTGTTGCATCCATCTCTCCACTACAGCACGCCACCTCTCTTAATTTGAATTTTCCATGCTGTTTTCTGGCTCTCCGCATCCGTTTCCCTCGCTCTACATCATCATGTCCTTCTCGCTCTTTTACTATCAGAGCTGTCATCTCTCTTTGTCTCCAAACACACTGATAGTGTTCCCAGTATGTTTCTTCAAGCCCATTACACAGACTGTGTGTGTGTGTGTGTATGTGTGGGTGTGTGGAGAGATGCGATACGAGAATGCAGTTGCACAGTTTGGAGGGTCTAACAGCTGAGACGCTGTTAGATAGGCCATTTGGGGAGGGCGATGAGAGCTAACTGGTGTTCATAAGATGTGGCTGTCAGACACGATGTTGATGAATGAGTGTGTACAAGAGGTGGCTGAGCAGGATGGGTTTTAGGCAGTTGATAGAGAATGTTTGATGGTTGCTGAGATGAAGTGCAGTTGTTTCAAGCCGATTGTCGATCGGTAATGGGTTGGGTGGGCTGATATGACTCAAACAGACAATAGAGGAAGGCCTGGCAGAGTTATTTGCAGTGTGCAAAGGGCAATATGGACTGTGAAAAAGGACCGAGAACTAGTCAGGTGCAACCTCACTAACAAACAGCGTGCATGGAAACGCTATGAAACTACTGAAGAAAGTAAATCGATCAACACTTGTTGATGGGGGAATTATATTTAAACCAGTTCGATGTGTTTTGGCACACACACACCTTTATCAAGATTTAAAGATTACAAATGAAGACAAACCTTTTAATTAGAAAACAATAGGAAAGTCCAACCATCGAATAAAGGCTGACCTTTTCTTCGAGGCAGTTCCTTTGACCTCATGATTCTCATTTGCTCTGACATGCACTGTGAGCTGTAAGGTCTTATATAGACAGGTGTGTGGCTTTCCTAATCAAGTCCAATCAGCATAATCAAACACAGCTGGACTCAAATGAAGGTGTAGAACCATCTCAAGGATGATCAGAAGAAATGGACAGCACCTGAGTTAAATATATGAGTGTCACAGCAAAGGGTCTGAATACTTAGGACCATGTGATATTTCAGTTTTTCTTTTTTAATAAATGTGCAAAATGTCAACAATTCTGTGTTTTTCTGTCAATATGGGGTGCTGTGTGTACAATAATGAGGAAAAAAATGAACTTAAATGATTTTAGCAAATGGCTGCAATATAACAAAGAGTGAAAAATGTAAGGGGGTCTGAATACTTTCCATACCCACTATATATATATATATATATATATATATATATATATATATATATATATATATATATTAGGAGTCAGTTTTTTTAATACTTCTATTCAGGATGCATTAAACTGATCCAAAATGAGAGTAAAGACTTGCGAGCACTCTGCCCGGCCGGGCGGAAGTGCTCGCAGGCGCCGGCGAGATCGTAAACAAAGGCGGGGGAAGCGCGGAGGACTAAGAGCTAAGCTAAAGCTAACACCACACCGGCTCTCTTTACCCAGCATTTTCCTTGCCAATGTACGGTCGCTGTTGAACAAAATGGAGGAGATTCGACTCAACATCACATACAGCAAGAGACTTTTGAACTGTAATGTTCTAATTTTCACGGAAACATGGTTAAACAGCGGAATACCGGACAACGCTATTGAGCTAGCGGGACGCCATACATTCCGGGCGGATAGAACATTACATGGCTCCGGTAAGACCAGAGGTGGTGGATTGTGCATTTACATTAACAAAGCTTGGTGCACAAACTCTGCTATTGTTGGGAGACATTGTTCAGCTAACCTTGAGTTTCTCATGGTTAAATGTAGACCGTTTTATCTACCGCGGGAGTTCACTTCCACTATTATAACTGCAGCCTATATTCCCCCGGATGCTGATGCCAAGTTTGCTATGAAAGAACTTCACGCAGCCATCAGTAAACAACAGACCGTTCACCCGGAAGCTGCGTTTATTGTTGCGGGTGATTTTAATCATTCAAACTTAAAGTCAGTGCTACCGAAATTTCACCAGCATGTTTCCTGTCACACCAGAGGAAACAAAACCTTAGACCATGTTTACACAAACATGGCTGAAGCTTACGTCGCGACACCCCTCCCCCACTTGGGACAGTCAGATCACCTTTCTTTGTTCCTCACCCCCAAATATGCACCTCTGATCAATCGCGTGAAGCCATCAGTGAAGACCATCAAGGTGTGGCCTGCGGGGGCAGATTTCTCACTCCAGGAAAGGTTTCTACACACAGACTGGAGTATGTTTGCTTCTCAAGCCACCAGTGGCTCTCACACGGACATTGACTGCTACACCTCCTCTGTACTGGATTACATTAATACCACCATTGACAGTGTTACAACCCAGAAGCAGATCACCACATACCCAAATCAGAAGCCATGGATGAACAGGGAAGTGCGACTCCTATTGAAGACACGCAATACTGCCTTCAGATCAGGAGATGCACAAGCCTATAGCACATCCAGAGCAAATCTGAAAAGGGGCATCAAAGAGGCCAAGCACTGCTACAAGCTTAAGATAGAGGGACACTTTTCCAACGCTGACCCTCGGCGCATGTGGCAGGGCATTCAGGCCATCAGTGACTACAAACCCTCTCACTCCACCCCCGCAGCCACTGATGTCAACTTCCTGAACGAGCTAAATGACTTTTATGCTCGCTTTGAAAGAGACAACAGAGAAACTGCCACCAAGCTCAAATCCTCAGCTGACCACCCACCGATCACACTCTCCTCCACAGATGTCTGCAATGCACTGAGCAGGATCAGCGCGCACAAGGCTGCTGGACCAGACAACATCCCTGGACGCGTACTCAGGGCATGTGCGGAGCAGCTCGCTGGGGTTTTTACAGACATTTTCAACCTGTCTCTTGCCCAAGCAACTGTACCAACATGCTTTAAATGCACTTCCATTGTGCCAGTGCCAAAACACTCCAGCCCGAAGTGCCTTAATGACTACCGCCCTGTAGCACTCACACCCATCGTAATGAAGTGCTTTGAGCGGCTGGTCCTGGCACACCTAAAAGACTCTCTACCATCCACATTGGACTCACACCAGTTTGCCTACCGTAGCAATAGGAGCACAGAGGATGCAGTCTCCATGGCACTGCACTCTGTGCTCACACATCTGGACAATAAGAACACTTATGCACGCATGCTGTTTGTTGACTTCAGCTCAGCATTCAACACTGTCATCCCAACTAAGTTAATAGCCAAACTTGGCGACCTGGGCTTCAACACCTCCATGTGCAACTGGATTTTGGACTTCTTGACCAACAGACCCCAGAATGTTCGATCAGGCCCCAACTGCTCCACATCCATCACACTCAACACTGGTGTACCACAGGGCTGTGTGCTAAGCCCGTTCCTCTACTCCCTCTTCACCTCCGACTGCAAGCCTGTGTACGGATCTAATTCCATCGTCAAGTTTGCGGACGACACTACGGTGATTGGTCTCATCAGCAACAACGATGAGACTGCCTATAGGGAGGAGATCAAGCACCTGGCCACATGGTGCACCGAAAATAACCAGCTCCTCAACACCACCAAAACGAAGGAGCTCATCGTGGACTTCAGGAAAGTGTCAAGAGGCACACACGACACCATCCACATCAATGGAATGGCTGTTGAGCGTGTCTCCAGTTTCAAGTTCCTGGGGACCCACATCTCGGCGGACATGACCTGGACAACCAACACCTCCAGCCTGGTCAAGAAGGCTCACCAGCGCCTCTTCTTCCTGAGGACACTGAGGAAGAATCAGCTTTCCTCCACTATCCTGGTGAACTTCTATCGCTGTGCAATAGAAAGCATCCTGACCAACTGTGCTACAGTGTGGTATGGGAGCTGTTCTGTTGCAGAGCGCAAGGCACTGCAGCGGGTGGTGAAAACCGCCCAGCGCATCACTGGGACTCCACTACCTGCCATCGAGCACATCCAGAGGAAACGCTGTCTGCATCGAGCTCGCAGCATCCTTAAGGACTCCTCTCACCCAGCCCACAGACTGTTTTCTCTCCTGCCTTCCGGCAGGCGTTTCAGGTGCCTCCGGACCAGGACCAGCAGACTAAAGAACAGTTTTTTCCCCAGAGCTGTCTCTTTATTAAACTCTAACCCTCATTGATCCCACTCCCCTTATATACTGATTGACTCTCCTCTCCCTCCTCACACCTGCCTCCATTTTGTTATTTGCAATACTATAATGTTCATTTGCACTGCTGACTGTTATTACAGTAACAACTGTTTACATATGCATCTTGCACTACTACCTTGACTGGAATATGCTCATTTGCACTGCCGACTGTTTATTTACAGTACCGACTGTTATATATACATTGCAATATCGTACCCTAACTGTAATATGCAATTACTTTCCACTGCACTCACTCGGATAGCTTCTGTCCAAACTTTATTTGCACTACTTTAAATCCATTGTTATACTGCTCATTAGCCTAACTTATACATATATCTATTTGTAAAATTCTGTTTATAGTAATATCCATCTGTATATTATGCTCACATTCTGTTTATAGTAACAGCCATCTGTATATATATTCATAGTACATATCTATCTGTAAAATTATGTTTATAGTAACAGCCATCTGTATATTATATTCAGTACATATCTATCTGTAAACATTCTGTTTATAGTAATAGCCATCTGTATATTATTATATTCAGTACATATCTAGCTGTAAATTCTGTTCACAGTAATAGTTATCTGTATATTATATTCATAGGACAATCTATCTGTAAATTTTTGTTTATAATAGTATTCAACTCTATATTTATTCAGTACATATCCATGTTCTGCACTTATGAACCACTGTATATCCTGCACTTGCTGCTATTGCACTTCTGGTTAGACCTAAACTGCATTTCGTTGCCTTGTACCTGTACTTGTGTAATGACAATAAAGTTGAATCTAATCTAATCTAAATTTCAAATAAATGCTGTTCTTTTAACCTTTCTATTTATCGTCAGATCCTGAAAAATATGCATCATGGCTTCCACACAATATTAGGACAATTGTTTTCAATTGTGATAAAAATAAGAAATGTTTCCTGAGCACCAAATCATCATTTAAAAATTCATGTAAGCTGTAACGACTGAGACAAGTCAGACACAAGTATTTGTTATAGTTTAACAAATGATATTTAGAGCTCACTCTGGGATCTGTGGCCCCATTCCCCCTAAACAGGGCAAGAAGGTCTTAGTTACCATGACCACGATCAGATAAGTTGGCTTTATGACTCTTAGCAATGTGAACGGGGCCACAAGACCTACAGATATTAGAACAGACTCTCCTGCATTCATTTATCGATGAACTGATTAACATGAAATGAACATGCATCCCAGAACTTTTTGTGGATGATTTACTATCTTGTGTTGTGTCTTTTGATACTATTATCTCTTTGATACTATGTATTTTATTATAGAACCAACGGTCAAGGTATCCTCACCTATACCATGTTTGGTCTCTATAAATTGGTACTTTGAAGATCGAAATGATTGTGTACATGATATGCCGATAGCCGCGCAACATATTAGTATTACAAGAATCTTTCTTAGTTTCGTCATCAGAAACCAATCCAGCTGCCATTGCAAATGAGCACGCTTAGAACAAAGATTCATAAATCAACCACAGAGGAATCTTCCCGCTTGGAAATTCCACCCTTCTCATTGGTCAAGCAAACCCGGAGAGGTGGGGCCTTTCTCAGGCTTTATTAGAGACAAATCCACAGTGACTCCCCTCTCTCTTCTCTTCTGGCCTCTACTGCGGCTTCTTCAGGTTGATTGTCTGTGGGGACCCAGAAATTTGTAAAATTGTAATTAAATTTAAAAATATTACTGTTTTACTCTATTTTTGATCAAATTATTGCAGCCTTGATGAGTATAAGACTTTTTTTTTTAAATCGTATGTTATAGATTAACTGTTTCAAGGCTGAAATTTCAGAATAAACTGCTTATAGCACTGGTAGACAGATGAGTCCGTTCTTAATGCTTCTGTCTTCCACATTTGTTCTCGCAATTGATGCCACTATCCTTCATAGCTGATTATAGCTTTAGGGTTAGACTTACTGCAGTGGGAAAGGTGTTATGTTATGGTGAGTGCTCAACCTAGACAGCACACATTACTAGCCGCTATATGCCAGCATAGCACATTTTTCACAGCTTGCGTATCAAGGGCCTTTTAAGCTGTCAGAGCACTTTTTCTATCCAGCAGCACAAATCTGCAGAAAGGCTGAATTCTAACCTCAGTTTGATACCGTCCAGTGTGCTAAAAGCGATTGAAACAAGCCCTATTGGCCCTATATGGCCTCTCTCTCTCAAGCACACAAAGGCGCAGACTTCACGGGCAGCCAAATATACCTGCATTCTTCCTTCCTCCAGACATTTTCTCAACAAATGCCTATTTGGTATCGTGGATTACTCCGATCCTCTCAGGTGTATGTGCACACACTCGCAAGAAATTGGGTTTCATGTCTTTTTGAAAAAGATTTGTGAGAGGAGGTGAGGATATTTAGCAGGGTCATATGCAAAGGGCAATGGTGCTCCAGAGAGACACTTGGCAGGCAATCGTGAGTCTGGAGTGAATGGGCCATGGCAAGACATTGCCGCAGTTCACAGACTTGGCTGCACAAGCATGTACGCACACACACACACACACAAAAGTGAGAAAAAAAAGGCACTTTAGAAAATCTGAGATACCCAACATGGCCAAAGGTATGTGAACACCCCATTCTAATTAATGGCTTTGGCTATTTAAGCTTTAACAAGTGCATAAGTCAGGCATACAGCCTTAAACATTTATAGTAGAATGGGGAACTTTTTTATTCTTCTGTGAATGAAACAGGGTCTCAGAAACAGAAATGGTTATGGGTATGGTGTGGAAGACCACATCTAAACCTCACTGAACACCTTTGCAATGAACTGGAGCAGTCAACTGTGAGCCTGACCCCATTAACGAACATCAATGCCTGACCTCAGTGATACTTTTGTGTCTGAAAAGAAGTAAATGCCAAGTGAAACTGGAAGCTGTTATAACAGCAAATGGAGGACCAGCTTTCCTCTTCATGCCCATGGATATGAAATTCAACAAGCATGGGTATGTTCTGGTGTACACTTTCTTTTGGCTACGGATTGCAATACAATATGCATCTCAGCCAATGGTTATCAACTCAAGAGAGTGTTTAAGGTTACAAACATAAATTATACTAAATTATTTGGTTCCCTGACAGCGGTATAACTTTATTTCTCCCATGCCAACTTATTTTACACCTTATAACAATCTCTTTGCTGTTGTAATCTCTGTACGATCTATATATTCTTAAATCTCCACTTCTTACTGACAAATGGAATAAAGTTACACAAATATTAAGTCTCTTGGCATTACAGTGCTAGAACTTTAAGAAACCATTTACTCCCTGAACTGAAAAATAGGGCTGTTATTGGCTAAACTGCACTTTTTTGTTTGCAAGTTTTTTTTTATGCATAAAATGAAATGGATTTGGTTTGGACTATGGGGCTATATTTCTTGTAATTCTGATTAAGGTTAAATAGCTGGCAAAGTACTTGTGATATTTTTAAGTCAAAGACTGATATTTAACTTTAATGGTGTGGTTTTTATATCACACAAGTACATAATGTTGAATGTATTGGCCAGTTATGATTTAATATGACCTTTTGTAAAATATGCTCAACTGAACTTTGCATATGTTGTTGAGTAAATCAAACTGAACTGAAAACTGAACCCTGCGGAACATCCCATTTAATAATTTCAGCATTCGTTGAAAATTGCCAGGAATTACAATAATACAATCAAGTTAATTACAGAAGCCTTCATTTGCACTGTAATCATTATTTTAGCCTCGTTTTCCTTAAAGCTACACTGTGTAATTTAAGTTGATTCTTTGTAAAAAACACTCTCTTTCAAAATGATATGTGCTCATTAATGTGTAATTACTTCTACCAACTAATCAAGTATTCTCGTAAGCGTAGAATCTGCCATTTAGAATACATACCAGCGAGTCGCTCGAATGGCGGCAGCCATGTTGCGCCTCCATCTTGAAAATACATTAGCCAAAGAGGGACATACCTGGAAATTCAAGCTTTGCCTTTCGCGTTTTTACACTCAGTGGCACCGTGACGAATGCGAGGGGGAGATTACTCCCGACTGCCGGCAGATTTGAAATAATACGGCCACCGTAGGAGTTAAAACGCCCTCGGAGTGGGAGGGGCTAGAAAGTAATATTCAGTTGGTAGTCATAAACTATTTCACCGCTAGATGGGAGAAAATCCTACACAGTGTAGCTTTAAAAAATATAGTAACATCCTTAGAATGACTTAACAACTTTTAGAATTAACTTCACAACTTTTCCCAAAAATTTGACAGGCTTCAACCTTTCAGAAAACTACCCTGCACCGCACAACTAACATAATTTCCCAGCAGTCCACACTATCCTTTCTGATCATGTCCTCTTTTTCATATGTAAATTTAAAGCTGAAAAGCTGACAGCTAACACAGTGTTTTAAGCTCAAATGTAAATTTCCTTTAAGTAACTCCCAGAACACAGAACAAGAATGCTAATTTCTTTGACTTGGAAATTCATAGGGGTTATTTCATCCATAGATCCCAAACTCCCAGCCCAGGGATCGGCTGTTGGGAATAAAGCGAGGCCTACCTCAGCCATCGCTCCCACAGGCGCAAAAAGGCAAAAATTGGGGGCTGAAAAATTGTACCTGTCATTCTCACACATGTAGGACAGCTTCTTTTTGGCATTTCAATTAAGCTGGAGATGGGGAATCTCACCTAAGCTGTCGGTGTGATCGTTGCTTGGTCTCCGGGAGGATTTCAGCACTCTCGCTCAGTAGCAGGACATTCCTCGCAGACTTCATTATTGAACTGCTGCTCTGTGGCTTACAGTCAGAGCATATAGATAATGACAACCTACAGCTGAATCTTTCCCCTCTGTAGAGATATTATTAAAATGTCATATCTGTTTGATGAAACATCATATTTTAATACCCGTTGCACTGATAAATGTGGCTTTATTCCCTTTGCAGCTATAGTGAGACTAAAGTGAAACACATATGTAGTCAATATCTTCTGTACACAAATACATTTGAAACATTCTTGTGCGAACAAGTACATGCATTTGAAGAAACTGCACAAGTGATGCTATCATTAAATATACATGAACATTTAAATGTACAATTTACTTGGTTAAATACCAAAGACACATTATAATAATGCAAGTCCCATTCTTTCAAGGTATACCACGTAACTTTTGGCCCACTAGCAGTTAAAAAACAAAACTACATGCATTTTGCAGAAGAACATTGTTTTAATTGTGCTTTGTGACTGTGTGGATGAATGTGGTTATTCTACTGCTCATAAATCATTCACTACTAGGCTTAAGAGATATAATCAGTTTAGATGGAAAAAAAGGATCTCAAGCTGACTAGCTGAAGATGTTACTGTAGCTATGCCCATTAATAGACCCAGTACTTCATTGAAAATATATTCCAGCAGAAAGCCACAACCACCATAATAAAAGATAGATAATGCTTTACGATGAACTCTGTTGAGCTACACATCTGTTCAATAAAACACCTTACTCACCTGTTGAGTAATAAAAACACCATCTCTGTGTCCCTTTTCCAAATACAGTTCTTGCCATCTCCAAAAAGCCAAGCCAAAGTTGATTCTCGTTTTATTACGAGCTCAGTCGCATTGTGTTTTTTTTTTTTGTCAGCAGACTCTCCTCAGTCAAAGTAGCTGGAGCAAATTTTCCAGAGATGGGCTGCATCCGAAATCGCATACTTTCCTGCTATATAGGCGAAAAACAGTATGTTACAAAAGTATGTCTGAATTCACAGTAGGCATAAAGTTCTAAAAAGATTTTTCAATATTATAGGGGTGGTTGATTATGATTTCACATTTCTAACTTTAGCTAGTGTGTAATGTTGCTGTTTGAGCATAAACAACATCTGCAAAGTTACGACGCTCAAAATTCAAAGCAAAGGGAGATATTTTATTTTAAAGAAATTGCTTTTTTAAAGACTACAAGAAATGGCTCGTAGGGACTGGGTTAGTGACACCACTAACCCTAAAATTTACATAAACCCCGCCCCCGGAACACGATTTATAGATTATCAAGACAGAAGGTAGCTACACATAAGCTACATAAATTAATCGACTAACCATTCAGAAATGTTGTCTCTTCTTGAGTCTCTCCAACTTTGACTCCGGTTTGAACATCAAAGGCTAAAAGTTTTTGCCATTTTCAGTGCATGTCTGTGTGAGGTAATCGAAGCTGCCAAGAACAAGCCGTTGAAGCTCCGCCTCCTGTGCTGGGAGCAGCAGCTCATTTGCATTTAAAGGGACAGACACAGACACAAAACCATGCTCACCCTCAAAAAGTGACAATTTTAACATGCTATATAAAATATCTGTGGGGTATTTTGAGCTAAAACTTCACATCGACACTCTGGGGACAGAGATTTATTTTATAACTTGTGAAAGGGCATTATACCACCCCTTTAAAGAATAGCAGAGTTCACACCACAACTATAATGATAACGGCACAAACAAACCATATTGGAATCCCTTTCAGAACGATATTATCCAGATGATGAACAATAAAAACAATCAGTAAGACAATCAGAATCCATCCTGCTGTAACAAACTCAAGCAATTAAAGCGGCAGACAAGCAGAATAGAAGAAGGCTTAGAATAAATAGAGCAATTTCATCCGCTGGTGTGGATGCTAATATAGTAGTTATATTTCTTGGTGTAAACAGGCCTTTACAGTGTACCTTTTCAAGTTACCATAAGTATCTTTAGTCCATGTGATTCCAATTCCTTTGCGTTTCTGGTCCTATGTACCAACGGAGAGAGAGAATTTGCTCTCCTGCTCAACCCGGCGAGACGTGTGAATGTGTGGGAGTGCAGAAAAAGTAGATGCATCTATCAGGCCTGGAGCAGCTGTAATAATGTTCAAGATGCAAACTGTGCATCCGTCAGTCTGCCAGTCAAACCCTGGTAACATCATAATTTCAGCCCAACAGACGGCGCAGTTTCACGCCAAATCTGAAGGAACAGACTCACAGAAGCTCCCCTGCCCACTTCTCACTAACTTCGCCTGTCATCTTCTCTGTAATCATGTCTTGATTTAGTTATGTTTCCATCATTTGTTCCTTGGTGCATGTGCATCAAAACAAAAAGCCAGGCTCTGGTAAAACATATGTGTGCATAAATAAATTCATATATACATGACCTGATAACAAAGCAATGTTGCAAGTCCTACTCCAATTGTCATGAGAGAGAGTAAATCAGAGACAAAGAAAGAGACATGATGAAGCAGCAGCAAATAAAAGTGATCTATCTCAATTTCCTGTTGTCTTACAAACTATTTCAGAATAAAATGATTACTCAAACAGGATTTAGAGGAACCCACAGTGAGGGCATGACATATCCCACTCTCCGTCTGTCAAATCCAATAAGCTTCTTCCTTTTTTCTCATATGCTGCTGTCCCCCCATTTAAAAACATCTCCAGACATCTCAACATCTCCAGACGGATGGTGTAGGGAGAGATGAGAGCTTGCTGTGGTATTCAAGGCACACTGCACAATGTTTCAATATCTTTATGTGACATATTTGTGCCAAAGTAAAGCTTATCTCTCTCGTCCTAGAGAGATAAGCTGTATGTACAGGAGAGGCTTGTCTTCAGTTGGTCTGCTGACACTCTTCCATGATCATTGAGATGATGAGTCGACAGATAAGACTACAGCACTCTTCTACAAGGAGCCTGCACTGCTGTGGGCATGTTTCCCTAAAGCTTTTTCTTTCATGTGTTACGATATACACTCAGGTTCAAAAGTCGGAAACTACATTGAATATCTGGATTAAAAAATGTATTTAAACCTTGAAATATTCATGGCAATTTTTCTGTTCGACTTTCAAAATGATTATCCTGACGATATAATTTGTTAAAAAAATAAAATAATTATAAAAAAATAAAATAAAAAAAAGACTAAAATGTAAATATTAATAATAATAATAATAATAATAATAATAATTAAAGCTGCAAGCAGCATTTATCGGGGTTCAAGCATTTAAGGCCTTTAAGCACAAAAGCATCAAAAGTTATTAAGTTTTATTTAGCAAGCATGTAACCACTGACATCATAGATGGAAAAGACCATTTACAGCCAATACAGGTGATTTACCATAGGAAGTACATGTTTTTTTAAAGCTTTTTGCCAGCTATGGCGCCACCGATCGGGCGAAAAACCAGGGACTAGTTCGCAAAAGTAGGTTTTGGACAAAATTCGACAGCAGGAAATTTTTCCTATTCCTATTTCCTAAATCGAAATGGGAGATACCACATCAAATGTTGTCCGCCTCAAGCCAGGGATAACAGTGGTGTAAGACACTTGAGTCTTGGACAAACGGTCTAAGAGTTATGAGCGATTTTGTACTTTTGGTTGCTGTAGCGCCACCTATGGGCCAATCGGGGTCATACTCTGATAGGTTGTCCCCAAATTGAGGCCTACCATCTGGCCAGGTTTCAAGTCTCTAGGCCTTACGGTTTGTCCTGCACGATGCGTTTTACGAATCCTTACAATTACAATAGGGTTTCAGCATTTCATGCTTGAACCCCTAATAAAGATGTATTGATGTCACAGTCTAGGGTTTAGACTGAACATGTTGAGTGCCGTTCAGTTGAATTGAGATCACTTTTTAAAATTCCAATTCAGTTCCTGAATTTGAATTGAGACACCAAACAGGAAACAGAACTAAGTACAAATTTGAATGTAAGGAAGTAAAATTAACATAAATTGATGCTCAAATAAATAAAACTATAGTTTCTAACTATAAAGCAAAGTTTGTAGACAGACAGACAGATAGATATAGATAGACAGATGGATATATAGACAGAAGGATAGATAAATAGACAGATAGGTGTTCAATAGGTGATAGCTTTCACATAATAAAGCTTTAACACACTCACACTCTCTCTAATATTTTCTTATCAAGCACACAAACTGGAAATATATATTTCCAGATTTTCACATTATAGCACTTCATTCTATGTGAGGTTATGTTTACATTTCCAATGGTGTGAAAGGGAATATTCTATAGTATACCATGGTCTGTCTGAATACTCTATTCTGATTGGCTGGAAGGTGTGCAATAAAACCATTTTATGCACAGGTAGTTCCAAGTCTGTTTTATCACCGTTCTATATTAAAGCAACACTAAGGAACTTTTCCTCTTCGGTCGCCCTACAGGTTGGAAGCGGAATTGTCCATTACCGCTGTCGTAAATAATTTCGCCTCCCGCAACCTACTGTCGTGCACGCTCGCTGTTTATCCAGCACCGGCTTTGGAATGAACGATGTCCACACAGACAGGGTAGAGTATGTTGCATGATTTCATGAAAGAATGATGTATTGCGACATCAGAAACGAAGAAAAACTAAAGAATGACTATTGTAACGCTTGACGTAAAGCAAGTCAAATTTGTAGTTTTCTTATGTCTCATTCGAACTACAGAAACGCGACCTGGTTTGGCAAACTTGTATAGTGTGGTTATAGCAGATATAGGGCTGCAAAGCGAATCCAGAAGTGCATTTCACCCTGTTACGACTTGAACCACTGATATGATTTTGGAAACATTATTTTAAGGTAAAAAAATTTTCCTTAGTGTTGCTTTAATGCACTGTTTTCATTGAAGCGCACATACGTCACTCGCACACAGGACGCTGCCCTTGCGTGCGCACGCGACTTTTAGCAATAATCGCTACATTTAGCAATGAAGGGGTTACATCGCTATTCTTAAAGCTACACTGTGTAGGATTTTCTCCCATCTAGCGGTGAAATTGTTTATGACTACCAACTAAATATTAATTTCTAGCCCCTCCCATTCCAAGGGCGTTTTAACTCCTACGGTGGCCGTATTTCAAATCTGCCGGCAGTCGTGAGTAATCTCCCCCTCGCATTCGTCACGGTGCCACAGAGTGTCAAAACGCGAAAGGCGAAGCTTGAATTTCCAGGTATGTCCCTCTTTGGCTAATGTATTTTCAAGATGGAGGCGCAACATGGCTGCCGCCATTCGAGCGACTCGCTCGTATGTATTCTAAATGGCAGATTCTACGCTTACGAGAATACTTGATTAGTTGGTAGAAGTAATTACACATTAATGAGCACATATCATTTTGAAAGAACAAAGTGTTTTTTGCTAAGAATCAACTTAAAAAATTACACAGTGTAGCTTTAAGTAATTAAACTCACAGCTTCAATGTTAATAGAGAGAGACGCTGAAAAGACGCAGGTACGAATCTCTCATCTCTCTATAATTAATTCAAATAAATGCTATAATTAATTCATTCAAATTAATGTAATCTAGCGCACTACTTCATCTCTGTGTCTGATTCAAAGCGGACAGAATACTAGATCTAACAAGCCATAACTGACGGAAATAACCGTAAATGTTACCCTTCCGGTCAAATATTACGCTGCAAACATCAATAACAGCTTAAAGTTGTCTATGCTGGCAAATGACCAAATGTATACGCGGGATGATGCACGGTTAGGTGAGCATTAAACGATTTTAATGCACTTCGCGTCGGGCGGTTCTTTGCCTCCACGTTGTGTATTAAAATCGTTCATGCACAGCTAGCCGTGGATTATGCCTTACATATAGCCTACTCTTTCTGCAATATTCTATAAAAAAAAAAAATAAATCTTCATGCCTTTGGGGTGCACATTTTATCTTTTCAACATTAATTTAAGAGCTTCTCCAGAATCTCTAGACTCTATATTTGGTTTACCGTTCAGAAACACTTGGCCAAAGGCACATTGGGTTTTATTTGGTGGGGAGGAGGTAGCGTTGTTTGTTGTTCCACTGTTGCATGTTGAGTGCTTCCCCTTCAGCATGATACACATTCATTTCAGTTGCATCTGTATTCTATGGACACTCCAGTTTCAAAAAGATTAGAGCGAGCCTGACCTGCCCTCTCTGATTCTTGTAATCTTTTTTCTTGTGCGTGGGTGCTCTTTGATGCCATCAAAATAACAGACAATAATAAAGAAATTTGTGAAAAAAGAACAACATGTACACTCATGATGTGTATTCTTTATGTAGCACTCAGGTTAAAACCTCCCTGCCATGAAAACATGCGGTGAATGTCAACTCGTATCTATTATACTCTGTCCTGCCTGTCACGCAAACAGCAGAAAATAAAGTCAATAAAAAAATAACCATAGCTGAAAAGCTATTTAATTATCATCATGTATGCATGGATTTAAATTCTATGCAAAATAATTGCACAAAATCTGATTGCATATATTCAGATTATGACACTTATTAACCATTGTGGTGGTCTTTTTCTTTTTTCTTTTCAGAAATAAGTATTCCAAAACACACCATGGGAGTGTGAGGCGACGGAGCAAAGCATGATATATTAGCCCATGTTTTGTTATAGCTGTTTTTACACACAGCACATTTAAGACACAATAGTGCCACCTATATGTAGAAGATAGTCAGCACATCACAACAGGACAGGTTATAATATTAGGCAATATTTAGATTTCCAATGTGTAACAGTTATATGGAGGACTAGGATTGCCACTAATCAATGTATTAATTAAAATTAAAATTAAATAAAACATTTAAGTGTGTATAAACCGTTTTAAACTCCTATTTATGCAAACTGGCATTATTACATTTAACGATATTTTTAAACATTTACTAAATATTTTTAAATTATGTTAATTGTCCACTTCAAAATGGCTTTATAATTCACTTTAAATGTTTTTAATCAATTGCACATGTATTCCCTAATATAGGGTTAAGATTAGCTTGTTTTTAAGTATCAACCTTCCTTTCTTTTTATCATGAATACACATCACAAATATCACATTTTTCTTTGCCTCAGTTGATGGCAAGCTTGAGATGATCATCCTTTCCTTCAATACACACTAAATCTGGACAGTATGTAAGAAAATTGTTTTGTACAATGAAACCTGTAAAAAAACTGAAAAGTGTCATTACCTTGAATTTGGAAAACTGCCACATGAGAATGGCTATATTGTGTATGAAGATGTATGGAGTTGGGGAAGTGTTATTCAACATGCTCTGAAGTCCAGAAATGACTTTATTAGAAAAGTTTAAGAATGGCCTTGAGCATGGAGCAACATTTATATGCATGTTCTGGCTATACCGAGTTGTGTCTGTCTACACAAGAGCAGCGCTATAGGGATACAGGAACACTCTTATACACTCTTAAAAATAAAGGTTCTTTATGGGCATCTGTGGTTCCATGAAGAAATTACTTCCCTGGAACCTTTCCATTGCACTAAAGATTCTTTATAGTGAAAAAAATGGTTCTTTTAGATTATTAAAATGTTCTTCACAGGAAAAATGTGTTATTTTAACCCCTTAACTCTCACCCCCCTTTTTGAGAATGGACATTAAAATGCACTATTCAAGCTTAAATGGTTTTAATTCGAGAATGCTTTGGGAGTATAGACCTAAGGTCTTGTTTTAAAGGGAAAAAATAGCAGATTATTGCTGAAGTGAAAGCACTTCAAAAAATTAAAGTATGAAAAAGTTATGGAAGTTTAAATTTACATTAAATCAAATATAATTTATTTCATTCTTTTTTTTGTATATAAAATATATATTTTACAAAATATTTTTTACTATAAAATCAAAGCCTTATATCTAACAAAGTTGTGTTCCAAATTTGAAGTTGATATCACAAAAATTGAAGTTCCCATGAGATTTTGTTTAGGCGCAATACCAAAAATAGCCACCGGGTGACATTGAACTTCATTGAATTTAATTGTATGCATTCTGCCGTAACAAATTAATACATTTCTGTCCAAATATCACTTCTGTCACAAAATATGGAACCTTGAGACTCAGACCTTTCTGACAATATGTGTTTTGTCAAGATTAGAAAAGATTTTGATAATAAATTATGAAACGTCCAATTTCAAAACAGTTTTCGCAGGATGAATTCTGAGATCGTAAGCTTTCAAATGATACCTAATTTATGATAACTACTAAAATATGTAATGTAATAAAAAAGGCGATAAAAAAAGATACTATATTTTAGAGGATAATATATATATATTATACTTTTTAGAAGATAATATTATTTTATATTTTTTTTTATTGACAAATACTAGATTATATGTTTTCTTATGAAATTTTAGCATGAAAACCAACATTTCAATTATTAAAAGTGTGTGCGTCGACTTTTTGTGACAAAGGTCAAAACTGTCGATTTTTTGAGGTGCACTCTTGTCATAAATTCATCTATTTCTGTTCCTGAATAATTTGTAACAAAAAAAAGAGTCCTAAAATATCTATTTAGGAGTCTTAGACCTTTCCAACGATATATAGTTTGTCATGAATGATTAGATTAGGATTTAATTGTAACATAGTGAAGTAAACTTAAACGTCCCGTGACACTTGTTTACTGAAAGGTTCTTTAGTGAACCCAAAATGGTTCAATGGTATCGTTACAAAAACGGTTTTTAATTAAGGCTGAAAGAGTTGTTCGGAAGCTTGATTGTGGTGACATTGAAGTAGTTTGTTTATAGCCTAAGGTTCGATTTGTATTTCTGACGGTTGTATTTAGGCTTCAAAATTCATAAAAGTTGTGTTGATCTTGATGGACAAAACGTTAAGTAGGCCAATCATAAACTTTTGTTGATCACAGAGCTTATCTTCTGTGATAATTCAAAAGCCTATGGAAAAATCCTCCCTGCACCACTCAATAGCCACGTATAGATTTACAAATGGAGTTCAGTAAAGAGTGCTCATAATGCTTTATTCTAACTCTTTCATAATGCTCTATTATGCCTGTCGTTAGTCACGAGAGTTCACAACACTGAAGCCTATCTGAAGAAATAAAGCAAACCAACCATAAAATCATATGCATAAAATCATTATTCGTTAAATACACAGTCATATTATAGCACCAACATGAATGGTCCGTGTTGAAGTCCCCCGTTTTCCGTTAAAACTCTTTTGTGAGCTGACAAATTTAAAGTCTTACATGGGACTATCATCGAGAGCAGCATTCATAAATGTACTTACATTTTCCGTTATATATCAAAAATGACAATGAATGACATGTTGCGGAGGCAAACGCAAACCTGACATATGAATGCACACAAAACGATCCAGAAGTGAACTGAAGAATAGATCATCCATAAAAAAAGCCCACTCATATTCCTGACACAAACACTGGTAATATCTTGACGGGAACATCGGAGCCGGTCAATGTCAGCAGAATATCTGTGCGAGGTCATAAACAGTCCAAAACATTATGAAAGATTGTTATGAAAGTGTCAAAGCTTCCTACATTTTAAGTGCAGCCATAAAAAAATAATGCTTGCAAACATGTTTAAAAGCTCAGTGCTGCTATTACTCAGTTAAAGGGCGTTTAAAACCAACAAGATACTCCCATTGTTTGAGTACATGAGTGGAAATAAAAAAATAAACAATAAAAAACGGTCTGCTTTTAAAGCTAATACAAGAGTTTGAACATCAGACATGGGTAATATATTTCTATAATCTTGGGTCTCTGTGTTAAAACCCAAACCCTTTTTGTTTATACCTTTGAACTTTTTCCAACCAATCAGAAGAGACGTAAAAAAATGAATACGCTTCTTTTCAAATCAGTAGATTCACTTATAAAGAGCCCTGACCTCTTAACGTAGCACCGGATTTAAGAGCTCACTGATTAATTCCCTTTTTTCTGGTGTCACTGTTTTTTATGATTCTCCTCTTACACATTTTTCATTTAGAAAGCTATTAAACCCAGGACAACTGGTGCTACAGAAAAAAAAAAAAAAAAAGATAAAAAGTGAGGGAAAAAAAACAGACCACTTAAACAGCCTCCCTGATGCAAAATTATAGACAACGATTCTGTACAGATGCAAGTCAGCATAGCAGTCGCTTTAAGAGGCAGATCGTACAACAATGAAGTCTAGCACAGCACAGCTGGTTACATGTTAAAGCTCTATGTGTTCATTGGATGATTGAATCTAAACTGTTTTTTTACATAATTTGCTCTTTTACTTTTGAAATTGTAAATTTAATCTGTGGCTACTACATAAATTATTATATTTACACATGGTTGCAGATACAGAAATGTTGTACACTTGGGTGTAATCCACTTTGGGAGATGTATGACATCATCAGGGCAGACTTAAAGGGATAGTTCATACAAAAATGAAAAAATTCTGTCATCATTTACTCATCGTTCCAAACCTGTATGACTTTATCTCTCGTGTGGACATGAAACGACATGAGGGTAAATGAAATATGACAGAATGTTCATTTTTGATGAACTATCCCTTTAGGTTCACCTGAAAAGCAATACAGTAATTCTGAATGCCATTTGTGCAAAAAAATTAAATTATATATTATATATATATATATATATATATATATTATATAAAAAGAAGAAAATAACAATAATAAAAAGGATAATAATAATAATAATAAAATAATTTCCTGAAATGCCTCAGGAGACTAAAATGACTCTTTTAACACATTTTTCACAAAAGAAAGCAAGCTGCAGTAATTGTTTGAAACCTAGCTCAAATGTAACTGTTAAAATAACATTAGATCAGAGAAGTACCTCTAAAGTACATCAGCTTGCGTGCACGTATACACTGTACATTTATGAACGAAAATCCACGTCTAATCCACAGTCAAAATGTTAGTGAAATAAAGACAATTTACACAACTTAAAAAAAAAATGGGTTGAAACATGCCTACAAAATTAGTGACAACGCTACAATAAAGTTCAGTTTGTTTCGATTTGTTAATGCATTAGGTATCGTGAACTAGCAATAAAAACATTTACAGCATTTATTAATCTAGGTTAATGGTATGTTCACCAAGGCTGCATTTATTTAATAACAGTAAAAACAGTAATATTGTGAAATATTTATTACCATTTAAAATAGGCGTTTTCTATTTTAATACATTTTAAAATGTTACTTATTCCTGTGATGGCAAAGCTGAATTGTCAGCATCGTTACAGCAGTCTTCAGTGTCACATGATCTTTCAGAAATCATTCTAATATGCTGATTAAAATTTTAAATTTAAAATTAAAATTAAAATTTTAAATTTAAATGTAAATTTAAATGTAAATGTAAATTAAAATTAAAAAATAAATTAAAAGCATTTCTTTTAATTATCAATGTTGGGGAAAAAAGTGCAGCTTAATATTTTTGTGGAAACATTGACTCTTTTTCAGGATTCTTTGATGAGTAGAAACTTACTAAAATGTATTTTAATTGATTTAAAAAAAAATAATAATAAAAAAAAATAATATATATATATATAATTTAAGTGTTTACTGTTGGATCAATTATGCATCCTTGAAGAATTTTGGACAGCAATATGTAGAAGTGATTATTAACCTAGACATAAGTATCATTATCAAAGTTCTAGATATCAGAATCAAAGTTCATTATACCCAATGTATTGAATATATTGAACCTTATTGTAAAGTGCTACGTATTTTGTAAGTAAATCACAAGTTGACATTTGTGTAATATCAGAGCAGCTTTTTAATATGAGGCCTCTGCTCCGAAAAGAGAGAAAAACAAGAAATTTTGGGACTGATGAGATTTTCAGTGTATTTGGTCCACAGTATGACATGTATAATACCAGTATAGTTGCTTTTAGTTAAACGTGACCTGCTGGTTGAGAAACAGCACCTGGTGTGCATTACTATGCTTGCAATGCACCATTTTTTACTGAAGCCTTGTAGTGCATCCTGTTTAGTTCTGACTCTGGTTGGCTGGGAGGCTTTCCAAAGACATGACTGGTGGTCCATTGCTGAATAGAGTTGCATTTGTGCCTGTTATTTGCTGGTTGCAAAGTGTAACTGTTCATAGTTGTACCCTGCCAAGACTGTGTGCACACTTGTACCGGTTTAGTCGAAAAGCACAATGCTGAATTCTGTTAGTAACTGATCTCCCAGGTTATCGGCCTTCGAAGTAGCTCTCCGCAAAATAAGAAGCTGAATGGTTCCTGGTTAGAACTGGGGGTGTCAAGTGTCACAGAGTTGCAGTGACTCCACTTCACCAGCAGGTGGCTGAAGTTCACAGGGTTTTAGTCACAGTCCATGGCTCTGTAAAAACGGGAGCGAGTTCGTCAGTGACCTAATACGTTTGTTACAACTCCGTCCATTTGAAGAAGGGTGATTTACAGTTATAATTCATCTGCACTCTCACTTGAGGATAAAAACTCAAATCCCAGAAAGCAGCTGAGATGACTTGCCTTTTGATTAGAGCAGTGTTCAGATATCAAGTAATCAATAAAACGCTTAAAATTAGAACAAGCAAATGTTCTGGTCAGTGAAATGTCCCAATATACAGGCAGACGAACCACACAAGTAAAAAAAACAATGGTCTGGTGCTTGTCCTTGAATGACCAAAGAATGGGCGATAAAAACGTCCAGTACTACAACAAATGAGTGAGAGTAAATACTGTGAGTGAATCCATCTGTGTGTGTGTGTGTGTGTGTGTGTGTGTGTGTGTGTGTGTGTGTGTGTGTGTGTAAGGTGCAGAGACCGGTCAGAACTTGTTCTGTTTTAGCTTGTCAATGTGGTAGCAGAGCTTGAGAGCCGGGCCCAGTTTGAGTCCCAGGTACTTCATGATCATGTCACTCTTCAGGAGAAGAAGAGCATCCCCATCAATCTCCTGAAGAAGTAAATCACAATGTCCACAACAGAATGCTTACAAGTACACATGAAACAATGTTTTACAGCGTTTAAGGATATTAGAATATTCTGAGTTGGAAAAACACATGCACAAAAATCTGGCCCCAAAAACTACATTAGATTTAACAGAGTGTTAGCAGTCCAGAGTTGAAGCAGAGCTTAACAACTAAAATGTTGATGAACTTTGCACAGAAGTAGTAATTGCAGAATGCTTTGGCTCCACTTGCTCTGACTTGAACTGCTCATTCTACCTGGATAACATTATAATAATCTCTATTTATATTATAATGATGATCTCCCCCTCTATTTCTTCACTTGTAGCAAATGTGGTGAACCTGCAGTGCTTTCCAATTACAATTCACATGATAAACCACACAACCACCAAACTCAGAGCACATACTGAGATGGATTGGACGTATTTCCATAATTAAATCACAGCCTTTTTTGCACTTTAATTGTGCGGCCCTATGTGGAAGATTTCATTAGATGGTGTTAAATTGCACTTTGCTTTTTGTTCTGTTTTAAATAAGCAAAGATTTGAAATCTTTTCCATTTAACATTCAGCTCAGGTGGTTATATCACCAATCATGTGACCTTGAATTGATCTGGTTTTCTAACTTGAGACTGAACTAATGTTACCTACACAGGGATTAGTTATCTGACAATATGTCCAACACATGGTGTTTGTTTGCCGCTTGTAAATAAATGTGTCAGTCAGACTCACATGTTTTCTGAAGAGATCCACGTGCGGGCCCAGCGCTTGAGGATCTGCATCTTTGATAAACCACACCACCTCATCCACGCTCCACCTGGAGGGATCCTTACTGGGTGGGGGCTTCGCCTCCCCTCCATCTGGGGATGGACTGTAGGCTAGACAGAGAGAAATCAGGTTCAGACAAGGCTAGGATTATCCTTCTTGGTTGAAGCTAGAAATATCACTAACACTTTCTATGAAGCCTGTATTTACAATGCATTTTAAGGGTATGCTTAATGCATTATAATACATGCACAAACAACCTTATAATATGTTATATATTTTAAGAGTACAAACGCATTATAAGGCAATATGTGTGCCTTGTAATGCATTAAGAATACCAGTTTGATGCATTATAAATACAGGCTTTATCTGGTGTTATAATGCATTATACTCTTAAAAGTTATAACCACAAATAGCCAAGTATTTTAATGTATTGTAACTATTGTTATGATTATTTATCAGATGATACAACACATTATAAAGTTGTTTATAAGGCATTATGCATACCCTTAAAATGCATTATAAATACAGGCTTCATAGGAAGGGTTACCAAAATGTCATATATGCAGTAAATGTGGTTCTTAACCTTTTTATACTATATTTTTTATAAAAATATAATGGGACGGGACGATTACCGGTTTCACTATAAACCACGATATATATATAAAAATATAATGGGACGGGACGATTACCGGTTTCACTATAAACCACGATAAAATGTACTGCCGGTTAGTATTATCATTTAAAATTGAATTATCATTAAAACCGTGTTTGATTATCGCGATTTTAATAACTCACTTAATAACAGGCTGACGCAGGCGCAGCGCGCAATGTTGTTGTTTTTTTATTCGAGAAGGAATGGCGGAAGGCAGATTAATGTTTTAAATCTTACATGATCACAAAAATATTATCAAACTCAGTAAACAATAAATCAACTCTGATTTCATTTTCAATACAATCGAAAACGGAGACGCAAGACGGCAAGTTGTATTTGAATGAAATGAGAGCGTCCGTTGTGATGCATGTGCGCCGTGTTATAATGCGTTGTTATTGACGACGGTCATTTTAAGGAAGGAAATGCCACAGAATATAATCTTGCTTTAAAAAAGTGCATAGAGCTGCTTGTTTTATTTGTTGTTTGTTGATTTTCAAATATAAAACTTGTTGAAATGTTTTCAGTGTGAGCATCAGTTATTTTTGAACACTTTCATCTCGTTTTAACAAAACCGTGACAATATTGATAATCACGATAATTTTGGTCACTATTATCGTGATATTAAATTTTCATACCGTCCCATCCCTAATATATTTGTTGTTTAAATAATTTGAAGTCATCTTGAGACCTCCTAGTGGGCTCCAACACCCCCTTACTTGAGAGCCATTGGTACTTTACATACCATTTAGTTTTCAGTTTTTTGATTATCTCTTGGTATCTTCTCACATACATCTCATTTGATTAACATGGTTTTAAAGTACTGCAGAAACTCTTTTTCTGCTTTATTGTATAAGTGTTAATTTCCTCTCTCTTACCACTTCTGTTTCCTTCCTGGAATGTGCTGGGACTGGCTGCCTGCCTGCACACACCTCCAGAGTAGACGGGGCCAGAACGAAAACCATATGCAGGTTTACTCGCCGTGTACGGTGAGGACATCGCTCCAAAAGCCGAGTCGCTGGGGTCAACAGAATAGCGCTTAGGGTCCATTGAGTCGCCATGGTAATCATCCACCATCGAGTCTGCTGCACAAAAGGAAAAGCAATTTAGGGAAAATAATGCATGTTAAGCATTTGGCTCAGGATAATTATTGCTTTTTTTGAGTGCAGATTGGCCTGTATGGATTCATCCAAACCAAATGATATACATATGCAAATGATAAGCAAACACATCTTTCTATGTGTTTCTGCATTAAAAAGCAAACATACAGAATGACTAGTGTAGTGCGATTCACCAAAGTGGAAATCTTAATTCATTAAGAAATTCATTCTTTTAATGAATTACACATTATGAGATTGTATTATTAGTCTCTTCACTGAATAAACTCTCTGAATACTTTGTCATGTCTGACTCAAAATGTTAGTTGATTATACAGACTGTTCATTATACTGACTATTTGTTCAATAAATTAAAAAAATATATATAAATTATTTTTTTAAACCTGAAGAATAAAAAAAATTAAATTAGTTCAAATTTAAAATTAAAATAATATTTTTAATGTAGTCAGAATGAATTATAGGTAGCTGGTAGACAATGAGATCACAGCCGTCTGTAGGAAACACTGATAAACATACAGTGTTGAGGAACGTAGGCTCCCCCTGGAGTGGGTTTTCCTCTCTTAACCACGGTTAACCATTGACATGGGATTAAGTCACAACACAACCTTTGCCTATGTAGCTGAGCGCTGTGATATTGTGTCATACTGAAGTTAATGCTCTAATCTCTAGAGCTCCCAAACCACATTCATGGGGGGAAAAGAGAGAGAGAGAGAGAGAGAGAGAGAGGTGGAGCCAGCAACACTCAAACCACAGGCCACTCACAGAGGCACTCAACCTTTCACTGCCACTTAAACAGCTCAGCTTGCACTAAAGGCCTCCTCTGCATTTTCAGAAGGGCAAATTGGACAGAGACAGAAACGAGTGCAGATCCAAATCAAACAGCCAAATTACAAAACATCCAAACCAAAAATTGACAAAAACAAGAATTGTCTAATATAGAAAAGTTCACTTCAACTGCAGGCTGTGTAGATATAGACGGAAACACAGCTCAAGTATTTAAAACAGGGTAGAATAACAGAGCTTGATGAGCACGCACTTGACTTGGGCTGTCCGTCTGAGTGCTTTTCAGCGTGGAATGAGGAAGAGGAGGAGGGAGACGATGAAGGAGCGATGGGCTGGTCACTGAAGAGGTTCTCGCACATCAGGCTTCGGCACAACTTCTTGAGGAAGCGGAGAACATAGCCTACGCTGTTGACCACTGGCAAACTCAACAGATGCTGTTTACCATCAAAGGTGGCTGATGAGGAGAAAGAAAGAGTGTTTAAACTCAAGTAAATTGCACACTGTTGTAAATGGCGTTACAGTAAATACGAAAATACGGAATTCTCCCACGTTAAAAAATAAATCCGACCTCACGTTGCGTCAATCACGTTTACATACTGCCTCCGAAACTTTCGTCCATCATGAAAAATTCGGATCGGGTTCGTTTTTCGCATCCGTAGCAAGACTTTTGAGCGGTGTTTTGACAAATCAGAGCCACCGAATGACGAATATGAAAAACCGCATACGAATATTTCAGACTCCGTGTGCAAGGACCGTAGGACTTTATTTTGCAGTGTCTGTGTTATCCGCATTACATGCTCCTATAAATGGTCAATGGCTGATGCTGACACCAGATATAATGCTAATATATATATATATATATATATATATATATATATATATATATATAAATAAACATTTGAAATAATATGCACCACAATTGCTGAAATTAAATTTAAACTTAAACTTAAACATGAAAACAGAAAATGTGGTAAAGACGACAGTACCTGTAGATTACGTTACTGTTACAAAAACAAAATGTAACTTCTGATAATTAGCCAAGTGGGCATAGTTAATGGCCGATGACGATGACCTCAAAATGGCCAAATATTGACAGATTAATCTGATCTGGAGGATATCTGTCAATCACACGTTTCTATTAATTGAAATTGCACAATTACAAGTAGATTGACAAAATAATTATACAGCAAGTATAATTCCGTAATATTTCTCAGTGCTCACTTCTATACACATACATACACATACACGTGCGTGCGTGCGTGCGTATACATGTACCTTTACAGTATATTTAAAAATGTCCCATAAACCAGCACTAACTTTGTGCTAGATCATTACTTTGTAAATTGTACACTACAATTTAAAATAAAACAATTAATTCAATTAACCATGAATTTTCAGTTGCAGAATTATTCCAGTCTTCAGTGTCACATGATCTTTCAGAAATCATTCTAATATGCTGATTTGCTGCTCAAACTAGTAGTGCAACAGTAGTGCATATATGTATATACAGAAGCCAGAATGAGAATCAGAATGGAGGCACGCATTAGGGTGGCTATGCAAATGAACCTGAGATCTTTTCTCCTCCGTAGCCCTCTGTAAGCAAGGTGAAGACGGCTTTCTGTTGAAACGCGCTGTCGATGCAGCCCTGTACCGCCTGCTGCAGCACCACGGAGGGCCTGGCGGGACCCAGGTGATCCGGCAGCTGCAGCACCTTCTGCCTGTCCAGGTTAGGACCCGTGTTCACCTGCTTATTCACGTAGATACACACTGGAATAAAAAGGACAGAGAGAGAGATTTTAAAATTAGCATTAGCTGCTTTCAGCATGCATTTTTAACGGAATAAGCACAATATGAAACTGCTGGATTTGCTTTTTTTTTCTCAGTTCATGTTATGGTCTGACTAAGTCTTGGAAAGCTAATGGAGGGTAATTCGTTGGTTTTGAGATTTTTTTGGTATTATGTACTGAAAATATAAGTTTATACTGTTTGCTTAAAGGAATAGTTTAGTTAAAAATGAAAATTCTGTCATCATTTACTCACCCTCAAGTTGTCGAGTAACATGTCGGTAACCAGACGGTTGATGTACCCCATTGACTACCATAGTAGGAAATACTATGTAAGTCAATGGGGTCCATCAACTGTTTGGTTACCGACATTCTTCAAAATATCTTCTTTAGTGTTCAGCAGAAGAAAGAAATTGATTCAGGTTTAAAACAACTTGAGGGCGAGTAAATTATGACAGAATTTTCATTTTTAAGTGAACCATTCCTTTAAGTTAATAAGTAATTTTAAAAGCAAAGCAAAATCAATAGCACTAACAGAATCACCACCGTATTCAAAAAATTAATCCATGATCTGTAAAGACAATGCCAACATGTAATTGTACACACACACACACACACATTGGCACACAGTGCACGTCTTCCTTATTGACACTACAAAATGGCTTGTGGTATTTGTCAAGGAATCTTCAAACATTTGAGGGCACATTTATAGATCGTTTCGTCATGAGACCCAAGAGACGAGCAATGAAAGAAAGAGAGGGCAACAAAGGAGAAACAACATAGAAATAAAAAAATAAAAAAAACTCAGTGCTTGTGACAGCTTAGGGTGCTTCAGTCATGTGCTATGTACTGTGCATTTCAGTAATTGCAAACCTCATATAAACATGTATAAAAAAATGCTCCTCTTCTTAAAATAATGCCATTAAACTAGACCGCATACTGTAAATCACACCTAAAAAGCATCTGTGGTTTTATGAGCCATCCAGAGCCAATAATGTTTTGATTACCCTAAAAAACAACAACCCTTTATTAATAGGAAACATTTCCAATTCTATGCATTTATTTATCCCAAGTGACTTACGAATATCAACGTTTAATATCAACAACAACAATACAGGTACATAACAGAAATAAAAAGAGTGAGTGAGTGAGTGAGAGAGAGAGAGAGAGAGAGAGAGAGAGAGAGAGAGAGAGAGAGAGAGAGAGAGAGAGAGAGAGAGAGAGAGAGAGAGAGAGAGAGAGAGAGAGAGAGAGAGAGAGAGAGAGAGAGAGAGAGAGAGAGAGAGAGAGAGAGAGAGAGAGAGTGTGAGTGTGTGTGTGTGGGAATCCACCAATCACTCGTCCCCCTCCCATTTCCTCCCACACAATCTGTCCCCACTGACTTCCCTCGCTCGTCTGCAGCATGAGGATGCCTTAATCTGACAGATTGCCCTGCTAAGGGATTTCCTTCAGCGTCTGTCATCTAGAAGCACCATGACCAGGAATCAGACACACACACACAGACACACACACACACACACACACAGACACACCTAAAATAATCTCAAGAAGTAGCCTGTGCTATGTTTGAGAATGTGTAACAGGATAAAGTCAATGAACAGCAAGTGTACAGAGTACAGAGATAACACACAAAGTCTTAAAATAGATAACCAATAGCAAGATTACTGACATGCCAGACGTGTAGGCTTAACGACGGTGAAAATGAACCACCCTCAGGAAAGGCAATATAATTTAATTGCAAGCAGTCATATACAAACACGTTTTCCGAATAAAACAAAACACCAAAGCTGTTAACAATGACCTGAGGTCATTAAGGTCATGACCTCGACAACAACTCCCTCGGCAACACCCTCACATCGGAACGCAGGTTTGCGAGCAGCACCGAGATGCGTTGTCAAATTTCTCTCTTAAAAGAATTGAAGACAAAACGCTGCTGTCAAACATATCATGAAGGCAAATGACCCTGAACAAAATGAACATGGTTGTTGAAATATAGGAGAGGGACCAAAAAGAGAGCATGACTTTTCCATTGCAAAAAGAATTAAAGTCTAGAAACCTGGTGGGCAGACAAAAGCCTCTTGTTCAGCAACGACTCCCTACAGCAAACGGATTAAGCTTTGAGAACTCAAGATGGAGTTCAGCCATACGTCACAACTTCTCATGTTTAAAGTAGACCTTGAACAGCATTGAGATGCAGTCCGCATTCATTTTGAATGGCATAATTGAAAAGTACACATGCTAGTACAGGTGTGATGTGAATTCATTCTAAGCTCATATTTTAAAAATAGTACGATTTTTTTTATTCCATTAAAAAGGCAATATAGCAGAACAGCACTGATCTCTCCATTGTAATGAAGAGATAAATTGGATGATAATGCCTCTAAGGCTAGAGCAGTCAGGTTCCTCAATAATGTCCCTTGAGACTTTCACACCTATTAACCTTTGAAATAAGAGATGTAACTACTCCCTTCTCTCCGTTCCCTTTCCTTCTAGTCATGGATGTTATTGCCAAACTGGATGAGCAGCCCGTATGGACTGAAGGGTCCTGACCCCAAAGATTAAGTGTGTCTAAGCCTATGCCGTATGAAATCTTTACTGGCTACATTCACACATACTGAGTTTAGGACTGACAGATCTATTATTATATAAGTCTTATATAATATTATTATTATAAGTCTTATCACAAATGACACAACAATGTTTGCATGCTTAATTTGTACTTGCACAGATTTGTATATGGTTACAAAATATTTATTTTCCAAATAAATGCTGTTCTTCACAATCACTGATCACAATTTGCAACAGTTTTCAACATTAATACTGATAAGAAATGTTTCTTGAGCACCAAATCAGCATATTATAGCATATTAAAGGGATAGTTCACCCAAAAATGAAAATTAGCCCATGATTTACTCACCCTGAAGCCATCTTAGGTGTATATGACATTCTTCTTTCAGACGAATACAATCAGAGTTATATTAAAAAATGTCCTGGCTCTTCCAAGCTTTATAATGGGAGTGAATGGGTTTATGTCTTTGGAAGTCCATCAAAGCGCATCCATCCCTGATTAAAGTGCTCCACGCGGCCCAGGCCCAGGTTAATAAAGGCCTTCTGAAGTGAAGCGATGCGTTCGTGTAAGAAAAATATCCATATTTAAAACTTTATCGACTAAAATAACTAGCTTCCGGCAGACGACCTACGCAAGTCGACTTACGCCAAAAGAGTAACACTTGACGACGTATGACGTATGACGTAGGATGTAGGAGTAGCGTAAGCTTTGACGCCTCTCGTGGTTCAAACAAACAGGGCTGGCCAACCACGTTAGTCCGTTAGTACGGCCGTCTGCCGGAAGCTAGTTATATTAGTTGATAAAGTTTTAAATATAGATTTTTTTCTTACACAAGCACTTTTATCATGAATGGATGCGCTTTGATGGACTTCCAAAGACATACACCCTTTCACTCCCATTATAAAGCTTGGAAGAGCCAGGACTCAATAACTCTGATTGTCTTCGTCTGAAGGAAGAATGTCATATACACCTAGGATGGCTTCAGGGTGAGTAAATCATGGGCTAATTTTCATTTTTGGGTGAACTATCCCTTTAAGCTCTGCCATCGCAGGAATAAATCACATTTTTAAAATACGTTTAATAATAAAACGTATTATTATTTACGTTTAAATAGTAAAAAAAACTATTATTTTAAATTGTAAGAATATTTCACAATATTACTGTATTGTTTTGAATCTAATAAATGTAGCTTCTTTCAAACACTTAAAAACATCTCACAATCTCAAACTTTTGACTGGTAGTGTATAATATGGAAATACATTTCTTCAATAAATTCAATAGGAGTATTGAATTTTAAAGAACTTTCTATCAGATAAGAAAAGGACGGAGAATGAGTACAAATGAAACCAAACAGGCAAAACATTTTCCATTGGAATAGATGTTGTCTATTTGGATAGCTCCCCCAAAATAGTTAGTCAATAGATAGGTCTGTCATCATTTACTCACCCTCAAGTTGTCCCAAATATGTATGAGTTTCTTCTGTTGAACACAAAAGAAAATATTTTGAAGAATGTTGGAAACCAAACAGCTGATGGACCACATTTTTAATGGAAGTCAATGGGGTCCATCAACTGTTTGTTAACCATATTCTTCAAAATATCTTTTGTGTTCAGCAGAAGAAATACATTTCTATAGGTTTGGAACAACTTGATGGAGAGAAAATGTTAATTTTTGAAAAACTATTACTTTAAATAAGATAAGGAAATATATCTGGTCTTGTTATAAAGACAGTGTTGGTGGTCTTCTCTCACCCCTGAGACGCACATCCCATCATATCATTTTGATAAAAAATAAAAAAAACAGCTATCATAATTCCGATATAAATGGGTAGAGTTACAGTCCCTACTGGCCACTAAAAAAAGAATGAGACAGTCATAATGTGACTCCTCTGAGGACAGTGATTCTCTAATGCTCACATTTTATTATTCCCTTAATAGTTAGACCTGGTTACTAGTTTCTGGGATTGGCACGGCAATACTTCAGACTGTAGATAGTGAAACTGGTAATCTACGGATGTGTGTGTCCGTTACCTGTGAGGACCTGCGGGGTGGCTGAGTGGGGGATAGTAGCAGCGTCCTGGGGGATTGAGCTCATGTCTGGCTCTGGGGTGCTGCTGGGAGGAGAGATAGCCAGGGGCGTCATCAAGCGAGACTTCAGCTGGAAAAAAATTTATATTTATTATTATTATTATTATTATTATTATTATTATTATATAATTGATTAATACAAATATATTAAGATATGTATAAAATATATATTTATGCCATGTCATATTTTATATTATGTTTTATTACAACTACAAATACAATAAAGTAAACTAACAATTACGATAACAAACTATATCTGATATACACTGATGAGCCAGAACATTATGATCAGTCACAAGTGAATATCGTTGATCATCTCCTAACAGGTCCACTTATTAAGGTCTGGGTAGATTAGATGGCAAGCAAACAATCAGTTCTAACAATCGATGTGTTGGATCGGATGCAGGAGAAATGGGCAGGAATGAAGATCTAAGCGACTTTTACGAGGGCCAAATGATGACAGAATTTAATAGCAGTACATTTACTTTCCTGCATCCTAGCTCAAAATCAATGCTTTACTGTCAAGTGCATTTCTTTGTGACAAAAATGCAATATTAAAAGGTGATTAATAGGTGATTATCTGCAGTAAAAAAAAAAAAAAGTGTTATGCTGGTTGAAAGGCTTCTCCTATCCTGATAGCAATCACTCTGAATGTATTTTTATAAATATATGTCTGTGGAAGGTGACCATTAAATGTTCAATCGTTGCGTTCGGTCCGAACGATGTGTTCCCTGTCGGTCAATGTGTGTTTGCGTACCACTGCGCAGGCCGTTCACGCAGATGCAAGTCATCAGCGCGTTCACGTACGCTGTGCAGATAGAGCGAGAATGGCCTAACTTTCCTTCTGAACCGACAACAAGTGGCGCTGGCAAAGGATCTACGATCTATCTATCTTACTCGGAGCCAAACAGACTCTTCATTGTGGAAACCCTGTCATGCAAGAAACATTATTACACACGGACAAGTTTTGCTAGCTAAACTAAACGAAAATATTCTGTTTTTAAGAATTTGTTTTACGTTTGGTATTGTAGTGTTACTAACTGTACTAATAAAGTTTTCTCACCGGTGAATGACACATGATATTGGTATTACAGTAACGTTGTCTCCGGTCTTCTTGGCTGTGCGCGTTCATGCTTTCAGGAGGCGTGGCTTCGGACGGCGATTTGCAGGGAGGGTGGGACGTACGCTTTTAGTGCTATCAGTGCTAAAGTTAGCATTTTCCCAGATGTCCTACAGCACCTTTAAACGTACAGTATGGAATTTTTCACCGCTAGGGGTCGCTAACCTCTTTACAATAACAAAGGCGTAGTTTGATGACGCAACATTTGCAAAGAATTATGGATCTTGTCGTCAACGTCAAGCCGACCGATCTAATAATGTTTATGGATGAGTGAATACATCGATGCTTTTATCATGACTGTGATATGAAGCAGGTCGGGATTGCTAAGAGACAGCGATCAGCTCCACACGCGACGCGAGTCCCGCGGATATAAAAGGAATAAGGACATTTCATTCTACCGAACTACACGCAAGTGCAGAATTACAACTCACAGGTCAGTTTATTAGACAAATTAAACTTGTGAGGTAACGCAGCGCTATTTCACTTAGTCTAACATTACACTAGCACACTAAACTGCATTTGAATGTGTTGAAATGTATGTGTTAGTTTGTCTGTATGAGACTAGCAGTAAGCTAGATCAACATTAGAATAACATACAGATCATATTCTAACATTTTATCATTGTTGAACTATATAACATTGATTAGTTTTATGTAAATGTGCTCACCTGTTTAATAAAGTACATGTAGGAGCGGTCGAAGTCTCGGACGTGGAGCTCTCGTTTATATACTGTCTATGGGAGCTCTAGGCATCTCGAAAACACCGCACTGATATTGATTCTCGTTTTAGTTCTCCTTTTTTATCCAAAGTCTGCTTGCCATGGTCCATAATGTTTGAACGAAACAACAACAGCGTGCAAATAGACATTGCGAACTACACAGTTGTCCACGTCAGTCGCCTTGGTTACTATCAGAGGGCTCTGGTTGCTATGGCAGTACGAGCGGAAACCAGGGACAACGCGGATATGACGCCATTGATGGCGACAAAACGGAAATAAAGAAACGGGACGTGTCTTCGAATTAAATTACAAATTTCTCCTGGTTTGAAAGTTGTTGGAAACAGTCGGGATAATGTAAGTACACAACTAAAACAACTATATAACATAGATATAGTGATTTTTGCTATTTTTCAAGCAAAAAAAAGTTACATATTGTGCCTTTAAGTTTGCTTAACTGCATTGTATAATAAATCTATAATATCTATTATTATTTGTTTCTGTGCTGTTTTATTGTATTCATTCAGCAAAACATTCCCAGATGGGCTGGATTTGTCCAGGGCCGAATTTTAGCCCCAGTCCAGCCCTGCCACAGGACAACTTCAGGGGTTCTTGCAAAGTCCACGCCCCGGTGTTTTGGCCGCACGCAGAAGACCAACAGCATATCAGGCAGGTGGTCATAATGTTTTGGCTCATCAGTGTACATCCGGTAGAAAATGTCTTTTTTATTTGAAAGTCTTGCAAGGATGTTTACTGCAAATCTCCTAACATGCACACACATTGTGGTAGCGTGTAGCTCTTTAAATCAGCAGCAGAGACATTATGAGGCCTGTGCTCAGGCACACGGCTAAAAATAACTCCGCAGCAGCAGACTGCAGATACATCAGTCAAAGAACAACCACCTTGTCCCCTCCTTCTCTCACAGTCAACATCAGACGGGCCTACCTATATACAAACACACACAAGACATTACTCTGCTCCTCTAGCTACAATAAGCGTTATACACACGCACCAGTATGCATTTAAATGCACCACTTGATGACATTTATGCAATTGGCAGACACTTTTGAACTATGGATAGGCCTTATATATTTGTGGCCTACACATATTTAAATGAACACACAAACACTCTGATGTTTACTGACCTTAAAGCCAGGCTTCCTTCCTCTTTTCTTAGGCACTTTGATGGGTGGGAGGGATTCTGGATAGCGACTCTGATATTCCGGGTGCCTCTTCAGGGGTGGGCGACCCCTCTTGCGACCTGGAACTTTTCCACTTGGGGGCGGGAGGAACGAAGGGCTAATGGCCCCAGGTGATTGCATCTCTCCGCCTCCTGACTGAACTGACGCAGCAGCAGGAATACTCATCAGACCTGAGAGAACACCACAATGTCAATGTCAGAATGTTGCATTTACAGTGATATTTAATCATTTTTAATACTGTATGCTGAATATTTTTCTTGATTGAATGTAAACATATTGATGTGTGTACTGTTTCGACTGCATAATGTGATGGAGATTTTTCCTTTTAAAAATACTTTAAATTGTATACTATGTCTTCTATGTGAACTTTCTGGTTTGGGTTTCATTGGATAATTCAAAAGTTATAAACAGCAACAAAAGACACAAACCACAACTTTTGTAATTCCCAACCATCAATTCATCTTGTAACTCTCCAGCTCACTCACCAACTACAACAAGCACACACACACACACACACACACACACATATGTGTAGTCAGTAAGAAATTTTGGGCTCCCAGACCTTTTGACCAATGAATTTCCATGACTTTTCATTCGTCAGTCATTCGTGATTACTGGATAATTTTAGTAATCTGAAAGAAAAAAAATAAAATAATATAATATAGCAGTTTTAGCTGATGAAAATTTTTGAAAAGAATAAGACATCAAAAATAGTAAAAGAAACGAAAATGGAAAATACAGTCCTGTTCCGCATGTACATACTATATACTTATTATAATAACTGGTTAATAAATAGGTACTAACCCTGAGCCTACACCTTAACCTAACCTTAAAGGAATGGTTCACTTAAAAATGAAAATTCTGTCATCATTTACTCGCCCTCAAGTTGTTTCAAACCTGTAAGTATTTCTTTCTTCTGCTGAACACTAAAGAAGATATTTTGAAGAATGTCGGTAACCAAACAGTTGACGGACCCCAAGTCAACGGGGTACATCGACTGTCTGGTTACCGACATTCTTCAAAATATCTTTTCATGTCTAGAAATCACAATTTTAACATTCCCTGATATATATATTACATGTTTTCAATGACCACGAGAACCCTGCAAATTGCCATTTAACTTAATTCACAGAAAATAAACATCAAACCAACCAAAACCAAAAACAGTTTGTTTGAACTCAAATGACGGTCGATGCTTTAACACACTGATTTTGAGAAAGCAAAACTAACAAAACGCTAGAAGTTTAACTCAAACACATGACCACGGCCTAAACGCTGCAACTTGTAGTTCAACCTGCAAAGCTGCGGTTCTTGGAAACATCACTAGTATAAATAAATATATATAAAATATATTTTTTTTTTTGTAAAAACCACACGTTCTGACCATAATTACACAAAGGAACTTTTATAGTCATTGGATAAATAGCGGAAAAACATGCTCAAAACATACAGATATGAAATTCTCAGCAAACTGGGCAGGAAATATATGAAGCACAAAAGCTGTGAGGTGGCTTACACTGTGCAGAGGGTGGAAGAAACAGACACGGTGCCACATAAAAGCATCTTCACTATCCTCTGCTCTTCCAACTCTCTCTCTCTCTCCGTCAGTCCCCCTCCCCCAGCCCTCATTCACTCTCATCCCCTCCCCCTCCAGCTGTGGCGCCTGGCCTCAAGATCAGCCCTGACAGACGGCTTCCCCTGCTCTCATCCAACCTTTTTAACTAAGTATTCCCTGGAACTCTGTAGGACCTGGACCTTTTGAGGTGAAATGAATTATTATGATTTAATTACGATTTCCTGGAAAAAGAAACTCGTAAGACACATTGTATCTCTACCTACAATTAAAACAATGATAATAAAATAAAATAAAAATCAGGTTAATCAATTATTGGTATTTTTACTTTATTTTATATCCATCATGCTGCATTATAATCTTCTGTAATCGAATAGACAGAACACACTACTTTCAAATTCAGGGTTGTTTTTTTTTTTGCAAATAAATATGCTTTGCAATGTGTGAAGTGCATTCGCTGTATAGTGTGCACACAGACAATAGACAGTTTGAAGCTCGGCTGTTAAAGCAGAGGTAATAAGAAAGACATGAATCTGCATCTGCTTTTCCAAGATAAATATGCATAAGACTAAATGAGGAATAGAGTGAATACTTTATAAGAATAAAGTTATTTGCCCAAAGCATCAGGTAACATGTCATGTGACATATTATGCCGAAATATAAAGAAATGGGTCATTTTAATAACTATTATTTGTCTACAAGATAAATAGGGATGACCCTGATTCAAAGTTATTTTCCTAGCCACTTTCTAAACATCAGATTATTTCCGCTCACCTGCTCTCTCTCTCTCTCTCTCTCTCCCCATGCATCAGACAGGCCATGCGTAATTACATTAATCTATTTCTCGAGCACTGTGGATTCCTACAGATGCATAAATCCATTCTAATTCCGATGAATTTATGAACCGGTGCACAGCAAACCGTTCAGAAAGCAGAGCGAGCGCGCGCCATTAAAAATAGAGCGTCAAAAATAGAGCACCGTTCCTCATGCGCGTGTTCATGTTTACGAGCCGTGTTGCATTGCGCGAGGTCTTCCTTCCTTATTTCCTAATCTCACCGCGAAATCAGCGGCACGCAAACGCATTTTTTTTAATGTATGAGCACTCACCGACCACTCAGCTCTGGAGCGGATTCGTTATCAGCAATGTCAAGAATAGCGTATCGAGCGCGCTTCCACAGACAGACCGGCCGCTTCTGAAACCCCCGCGCGCTCTCGATACCACCGCGCGCTCCGCAGTCGCTACCTCGTCCCATTTCTGTCGTCATGGCAACTGGGCGCCTAACATCCTCCCTTTGCCATAGTCATATGCTGATGCGGAGCCTGCGGAATAATTTACACCACAGCCAAGACTCCCAAAACGCAATCCCCACTGCCAAGAGCTAATGGACCGAATTTTGTTAGCTGATTAAAAAAATAAAAATTATTATTAATGATGTAACCAGCTTACAGCTTACAAAAAAAATTCATTACACGTACTAATTAATATAATACATAATTAATAAATGACTAGATGATTTTAAAGAGCTGGCGAGTTGTTTTACAACAACAACAAAAACACGAAAAAACCTTAATAGTAGTTAAATATTTGGGGCAATTTTAAATGCATAAAACTGAATTTGCAGATTCTCACTGTATGTTTAAATCTACAGGCTAAACTAGAACAAATTGGAAGTAGTGAGATTAATATAACATTTAAAACCCTTCAAAAAAATATATATGTATGTGTTCTCACATAATTTGGACAGAAAACTGATTTCAAGGTTTTTTTTTCTCTATGCTTAAATAATATAAACAATTCTGCGGACATAATAACACTGCAAAGAATTTGTAGTTTTAATAGATTGAAAACGTAAAAAAGTTAGTACTAGCCTACATTTAATTGGTTAACTGTTAGATTACCTTATATGTAGGCTAGTATATTATATTTTAAAAGATAAAACAAACACATGCAACTAATCTAAAATACTGTTTAAAAAAAAGTAAAAAGCATGAATTAGCTATTAATTGAGAACATTTTATCATATTTAATAAAAAAAATACAATATATGGGTGAAATTATATTTTGTAGGCTAATTAATCTTTTATTTAAAACTGTTCTGTTATATTATTATCACATTTTGCAGACAATTTTTAATAGCTTAAATAGGGTGGGATTATATTATTTACTGACATTGACCGTTATGAACTCATGATGCAAAATAATTGTTTGCATTTTAGGGGTAAACAAACAATAATATAAACAAATATCTAGTACCGGTCAAAAGTTTGGAAACATTACAATTTGTTACTAATAATAATGATAATAACAGAGTATCAAATCATCATATTAGAATGATTTCTGAAGGATCATGTGACATTGAAGACTGGAGTAATGGTTGATGAAAATGCAGCTTTGCATCACAGAAATAAATTACAGTATAAATGTAAATAAAAAGTAAAAAAAAAATAAAAAAAAGAAGCACATTTTTTAAAACTAGAAATCTTTTGTAACAACAATATACACTACTGGTCAGTAATTTTTTTCTTTCTTTTTTTTGAAATAAATCAATACTTTTATTCAGCAAGGATGATTTATATTATTAGAAAATATTTTTTTATTATAAAATAAATGCAGTTCTTTTTAACCTTTTATTCATCAAACATATTAGGCCAGCAGAACTGTTTCCAACACTCATAACAAATCAGAATATTAGAATGATTTCTAAAGGATCATGTGATAGACTGGATGTCACATGTGACACTGAAGACTGGAGTAATGATGCTGAAAATTCAGCTTTGCATCACAGAAATAAATGATAATTTAAAGTATAATAAATTGAAAACCAATTATTTTAAAATGTAATAATATATCACAATATTACTTTTTTCTGTATTTTTGATCAAATAAATGCAGGCTTGATGAGCAGAAGAAACTTCTTTCAAAAACATTAAAAATAGTAATGTTTCCAAACTTTTGGCCTGTACTATATCTTAAAGTATATTCAAATAGAAAACCATTATTTTAAACTGTAATAATATTTAAAAAAAAAAAAATTCTGTATTTTCGATCAAAAAAATGCAGGCTTGAGCATATGAGACCTCTTTTAAAAACATTAAAAATAGTAATGTTTCCAAACTTTTGACCAGTACTGTATATTAATCTCCAGCTCTTGAATGTTCTAGTCCCTTTCAGATTAATTAATAATCGTATACAAAGGATTTCAAGCTGCATAGTTTTAAACACGCTTGGAGGACTTTATATAACCTCTTTTACTAAAATTCAGGTACTTTATAATAAATCAAGACCAAGTTGCATTTTTTTTTAATTAGACTACTATGAGAATTAATCACAAATGTTACATATAAGTGTGTCAAAAACACAAACAGCACAATACACTCCAAGAAAAAGAGCAAATTAAAAACAACACGAAAACCCATATTAAAGGCAAACCAGAGGAAAGACTAAATTCACCTCATCAACAACACAAACACTGAACCAACAGCACATAACAGAACGCTTCTGAGCTCTCAGCCCTTATGAGACAGGTTATTATCATCAGTTTAACATTCACTCATCAGTGATGGTGCTAGTCACTTGTCAATAGGTCATTGAAAAGGTAGCTTCATTAACCATGCATCTGACCAGACAACCCTAAGCAGATGATTTCACGAGGCGCACTTGGATAAAGCCGCCCATTCTTGGCCTGATAACTGAAGGAGTTATGATTGGAACTACAGGATAAACACTCTGAGTCCTAGCACTGTACAGAGCTGGACGAAGCCTCCTCCTTCCCTTCCGACCCCCCTCGGAAGAACGCTGGGAATGTGTAGCACTCCCTAAGTCGGAGGTGGGGAGGGGTCTGGCTCATGTACCACACACACACACACACACACACACACACACACACACACACACACTCTATCACATGCTGGCGAGTGTACAGACAGCGTAGTCACGTATCTGCTGACTTGCTCTGTGCAGGAGAATGCTGTTAAATACACAGGCGAAAGATTAAGCACTATGTAAGCTGGACAGTGAAATAAGATTCAGGAAAAGTCTTTATATGAAAAGGTTAAACCATTGGGCAGTGAGGCAATAAATTACATTTTTGGCCCCTTCTATCTCAGCACTTTGCTTTTACAGTAAATCTACAGGCACTATGAAAGTACACTCGTTTCCATCACACAAACACACAACTGGGACTTCTTCACACGCCGTCTATCAGACAGACCTGTCCTTGACCTCCCACTTGGATACTTGCATGTGATAAACTGCTTCCAGGTCAACAGAAGGTCAAGCCAGTTGTCTTTCAAGTCCCACCACACACACACACACACACACACACACACACACACACACACACACACACACACACACACACACACACACACACACACACACACACACACACACACACACACACACACACACACACACACACACACACACACACACACACACACACACACACACACACACACACACACACACACACACACACACACACACACACACACACACACACACACACACACACACACACACACACACACACACACACACACACACACACACACACACACACACACACAGGTCTTCATACACACCAAAAAACTGAACTGGAATAAAATTATTAAAGTTCAGCATCACCATGTCATAATTTTCAGTGGAATAAAAAAAAAATATATATATATCTTTTCTTTTTTCTTTTTTACAAGTCCTTTACAACAAAGAGCCGCATGCTTTGAACACAACAAATGGATGAACCCGTGAACAGAAACAGCAGCACCAAAGTTCAAACTACAATAGATGTACACAAAATCAAATGGGTCATCAGCAAGATCAATACCCTATGTGGGTTGCTATGACAACAGCACTTGCCAATGCAAAGATAATAGCGAAGAAAGAAAGACAGAAAGGTTATTTAAAGGGACTTGTAAAGACTCTCAGAGCACTAGCAGAGCACAGAACATCACATCCGCTCCCGTGGATGAAAGACAGTGGTTTCTGGGGAGCCGTCTTACTGGCCACTAAGAGGAAGCGAACTAAAAACAATGAGCAAACTCGTGAAAACTGTGCTAGAAACCCAGATGGTCTGCCACAACTTATTCAGAAAAACCAAAGTCTCTATACAAATCCCAGCACTGGTTCAACTAGTTTTGATTTAGGACCCATTTAATACTAGAACCAAATGGTGACTGACCCAACATAGCATCCAAACTACCGTACGGACCAGGCCCCACGGTTCGGCACGCATGTGATTCGCGGATCAACTGCTAAGTTTAACCATCATAGAGTGAAAGTTTATCTTGCCAATTTACACATTCAAACGATTTTAAACGCGGAAGAAGAGGTGAAAATTGGGACTCACACGCGGTTATCTGAGAGAGAGAGAGAGAGAGAGAGAGAGAGAGAGAGAGAGAGAGAGAGAGAGAGAGAGAGAGAGAGAGAGAGAGAGAGAGAGAGAGAGAGAGAGAGAGAGAGAGGCACGTTTCAGACAGCGCTCGAGCACTGAACTGATTCCTCTTTCGCGTTTACTTGCTCTTGAACGGACACATACACAAAATGATGTCAAAATCTCAGCAAGTATTCTCTTGGTTATGTCATGAGTGAACAGCTGAGAAAGAAACTGGATGTGTGTCAGTATATTCAGTCTACGCATGCGCTCTTTATGGGATACTCCACTTTTTTTGGAAATAGGCTCATTTTACAACTCCCCCAGAGTTAAACAGTTGAGTTTTACCGTTTTCGAATCCATTCAGCCGATCTCCGGGTCTGGCGGTACCACTTTTAGCATAGCTTAGCATAGATCATTGAATCGGACATGACCATTAGCATCTCTCTCAAAAAAATGAGAGATTTAAAACTATTCTCTTCTGTAGTTACATCGTGCACTAAGACCGACGGAAAATGAAAAGTTGCGATTTTCTAGGCTGATATGGCTAGGAACTATACTCTCATTCCTGCGTAATAATCAAGAAACTTTGCTGCCGTACCATGAGTCCAGCAGGCGTAATGATATAACGCAGCGCCTGAAAATAATCCCCAGCTCGGTAACTTCCAACGTGACCGGGACTAAGTTTGTCTAACCTATTTTCAGGTGCTGCGTCATATCATTACGCCTGCTGGACTCATGGTATGGCAGCAAAGTTTCTTGTCTTAGTGCACGATGTAACTACAGAAGAGTCAAGTTTTAAATAGGAAAAATATCGAAACTCTTTGGTCATTTTTTTGAGAGAGATGCTAATGGTCCTGTCCGATTCAATTATCTATGCTAAGCTATGCTAAAAGTGGTACCGCCAGACCCGGAGATCGGCTGAATGGATTCGAAACCGGTAAAACTCAACTGTTGAACTCTGGGGGAGTTGTAAAATGAGCCTATTTCCAAAAAAAAGTGGAGTATCCCTTTAAAGTGACGGCAGCCCCAGTAGTTGGCGATGTCACTTTGTAAAGAAACACTACGCACCTGATGCATGCTCATGACATCACCGTTTTCACAAAGTTACTTTTTTTTTTTTTTTGGTTTACTCAGAGATGATAAAGGTATCGGTTTCAAAAACCTGCACTTTGAAACCCATTTTCAAAACTTTGCATTTTCAGGCCCCCAAAATGCCGTTGTCATGTACATGAACGGCCAAAACGTAATAAATTCCCCTAAAAAACTCCCCAAATATTTGCCAAATTGCAAATATTTGCCATATTACCGAAACCCATCTATTGAAAACCAGTGAAATATAAAACTCAGAAAGGGGACATTCACAGCTGTCTCATTGGACACTCTGTGAAATACATTTAGACAGCCCATTTCACAGCCTGACGCAGAGCCGGGCGGCCATTCACCCATCCAGCGGATCACTATATTTAATTTCTAATTATGCCTGGAATACAGAAGCCAATAAATCAAAAGTTAATTAAAGTCATGGATTCATCTTTAGTGGCAACTCAATCATCTCAAACCCATTAACACTGCTGATGAGGGACAACTACTGTGTGAGTGTGTTCATGTATGTGTCTATGGAAGAGAAGGAGAGGAAGCTGGACAAAAGCCTGAAGCATGCTACAATAACCTCAGTTTAAAAAGGTTTGGGATTTTAATTTTTTAATTCTCCATGACAAATGTGGCATGCACGATGTCAGAGAGAAATATGCTAAAAATTAACCAGAGCATCATTAGAAATAAATGATTTTCTACTAGGGCTGGGCGATATGGCCGAAAACTGTATCACGATATAAGTGTTTCATATCAGTCGATATCGATAATTATTGATATTTTTTATTGATCTATTTAAAATAAAGGACCAGGAGAAAATATATTACATTTAAAAAATATATATTTTAAACTTAACCTTCCTCTGATTATAATCCCCTCAGTTATAAAGGCAGAAATGTCAACACAACCATGGAAAACACTCAAATAATTCAAATGTAATGATAAGTCTAAAATCACAATGAACTTAACAATTATCTCTTAACATTAAGGTGCAAAATTAAAGAATACGTAAGAAATGCTTAATAAAGTGACTGATAAAAATTATCAAACGTTTTATCGAACGCATTTTTTATTGATATTGATTACGTATCGTTATCGTTTTATCGGCCAGGCCTATTTTCTATCATTATCATCACTGTTCTCATATTATTTTATTGACACTATTTTGTCACTGCATTTTATAATGTTCACAAAATGTCAATAAATTTCTGCTTTGACTGGAACAAAAGCTCTAGGTGAACCAAACAGAGATCGATCATCAATGTCTGGATTCAGTCACATGCAGCCACTGACTGGAAATCATACCTAAAACATATCCCACTGATTACACACACATGCACAAAACATGCAGGCACACACACACACACCTACTAACTCAAACCAAAATAACAATAGAAAAATCAACCATTGTTTGCCAAGTCCTCCAGCCAACGCCTAGCATAGAGGAGGGGGTTTTGTGAAGAAAGAAAGAAAATAAATAAATGAACGTGTTACCCTCTAATGGCAAAAAGTTATTTACTTCATTCATGGCAAGTTGCCATAGCAACAGACAAGGGAAACCTGATACTGAAGACCATGTGATCGAAATGTAAGAAAATAACACCAAAAATGTGTGTATGTGTTAGACAAGTAATACTGTATTCTACCCGAAAAACAACAACAAAGCATTAGAAAAAGCGAAGGAACATATGTCTTTCTTCACACAGCGTGAGAACAGGGACTGCAATAATTAAGAATGACACATTAATCAGCATGAATCTTTCTGGAGTCAAGCAGCGCAGAATCCCAGCGTCCAATGTAATGAACGGAGGATCTTCTCGCTCTCCCAAGCCTTTCTGTCTGTCTTATCCTCTCAAATATTGTATTTTTCCCCCTCTTGTGCCCAATTATACTTCTCTCATATCTTTGCGGTCCTTTTCACCAGCTGGCGAACCATCTTAAATCCCTATTGATGATGGTAAAACCCTGAGTATTCCACAAACAGGTCTCTGTATGCATATATAGCAGTTTATACAATGAAGAACTGACCTTTTTCATTCACGAACAGGACGTGAGGAAACAACATCAAGAGGGATCCTTACAACTAAAGTCAGCAGAGTGCTAGTATAACTCCAAGCCATGCACATAATCCATTGTCATTTCAAACAACACATTGGCAATTCAGGATCAATGGATTATATATTTTTGTGAACTGTAGTTATCATGAATGAATGTCTTACTTTGTGAACAAGTAGGAGGTGTCCTATCACGTATCCGCTGCCCACTCTGCACTTCCTCTCCCAGGTCAACCAGTTGCCAAAGGCCCCTCCCCCTGTCGTCACGGCGATCGAGGCGAAGGCGGAGCCTGACGCTCTGCACACCCAGGACACTTGGTATCCAGGAGACAGTGGAATCCTCCAAATCCCTGCCACGCAGTCTCATTCCCACAGCGACCAAAACATTACACTGGGAGACACAAACACACATCACTGAGGACATTAGACTAGAGTGCATCGAATCATTCTCAGCGACATCTTTACTGTTTCTTTTAAGGTAACAAGTAGCCTAACATCTAATGTGAGCAAAATGACCAATAAATGTTAAATAGCTTGCATCGCTCTCTGAGGAGACTATGCCATTGGCATCTCATTCTCACCATCCATTATTAACACTGGGAATTTAAAGGTTCTTTGAATATTTGGAATCTAAATAATACATTCTTATTTTATTGAACTATTTTTTCCCCCCAAAAAAAGTAGGCTGAAAAAAACCCAACAAGTGTTTTCTGGATAGACAGCTGTCAGTGGAGCAATCTTGTACAACGAAAAATCATTAACAAAAAAAAACATTTTGTTAAAAGAGAAAAATAAGCAGAGCAAAAAGTCATTCTTGACTAAATGTAAAAGTGTTTAATGTGCATTTATACAAGGAATTGTAAATGCATACTATATATTAGGGCTGGGGGTCGATTCGATTTTCGTGGCTTTTGAGAATTGATATCGAATCAACCACATTTAATCGAAAATCAAGGATAAGGAGTGCCTTTGCGCTTTGCTTTTGGTACGAATATAGTGTTGTGCTTCTTCAGTTTTGATCTGGGAGTAAACAGGCCTCATTAGCTTAAATGCACACCAGCAGAAAAAGCATTTGCATCAAGGTGATCCAAGAAACTTTTGGGCAACATCAAGCTTCAAGAGACACATTAAATGGAAAAAAAAAAAAAACAGCTACGAGTTGGATAGTGGACTGAATAGAAGTTAACGATGGCTATAGCAAAAGTCCATATCTGAGGCACACTTGGACTTTGGTAACAAATTCGCACAGCTTTTAATACTACAGAACACCAGTTACACACATACAAAGCACATTCAAATACCTCTTAAAGTGCAAGGGAGGTTTTCATTGACAAGGTATTGAAGGAGTCATTGTGTTAGAAGTTCCTAGGCATAAGCATTTGCTTTTTTTGGCAAAGGAATATATCTTGGCAGCCATTTCTGACCCACCCACTGGTGGGCATGTTTGTTATTCCACAGGGTGGTGATGCAATACATCTTCAAAGTAAAGATGACCCGAAGTGGTCAGGACATCTCACTCACTCAAACACACACACACACACACACACATTGGGTTTCCATGCTTCCATAGACATATTGATTTTTATCCTATACAAACTGCATATTTTATTCCCTAACCCTAAACCTACCTCTAAACACAACCCTCACAGAAAACTTTCTGCAATATAAGCTGTTTTTTATAAAAAAGATTTTGGTATTACTATGTTTGTGGGGACATTTGGTCCTCACAACGTAAGGTTTACCCTACCCTAAATTTGGAGGACAAATCCCTTTAATCAGAATCACCACCAGAATTATTTTTTTCTTAAAAAAAACTACTTTCAGTGCTCAAATTCCAGTCCTTATAACCACAAGTAAACCATTTCCATCCCTCTCAGCATCAAAACAAAATGTGCTTCATTAAAATCAGATGTTGAATTTGGGTTAAAGAAATAAAAAATTTAAAAAAGGCAATGACTTCTACTGACCAAAAGAAAAGTAATCATAATAAAAATGGGATGCAAATTAGCCAACTGTACCAAACAGTACAGCTATTGTTAGGAAAAATTGGACTGGAGGAGTCCCTTCCTCTCCTTCTTCCTGTCTTTTAAAGGGGGTGGTATAATGCCCTTTTCACAAGATGTAAAAATAAGTCTCTGATGTCCCCAGAGTGTGTATGTGAAGTTTTAGCTCAAAACACCCCACAGATATTTTTATATAGCATGTCAAAGTTGTCACTTATTGAGGGTGAGCAAAAATGCACCGTTTTTGTGTCTGTTCCTTTAAATGCAAATGAGCTGCTGCTCCCGGCACAGGGGGCGGAGCTTCAAGAGCTCGTGTCCTTTTTACCTCACACAGACATGCACTGAAAATGTCAAAAACTTTTAACCTTTTATGTTCAAACTGGAGTCAGACAAAGATGGAGAGACTCAAGAAGAAGTGACAACATGTAGACAGCGTTTCTGAATGGTTAGTTGATGAATTTATGTAGCTTATCTTCTAGTCATTGATTCTGTCATGATAATCTATAAATCATGTTCCGGGGTAGGGCTGCAACAAACGATTATTTTGATAATCGATTAATCTAACGATTAATCGACTATTCATCGATTATTTCGCCGACTAATCAGTACGTTTGGAACGATTATTCAGCCTTTTCAATTAGTTAAAACACGGAGTTATACATATTCTAACTATAATATAAAAAAAGAAAATCACTTCAGCTTTTGAAATGGTTGTTTTAATGAACTTCGAGCAACTAAACAGGTCATTCTCTTTAAGTTTTCAGATTTCTGTCCAACTCAAATCACACACAAATGCTCTCTAAGCATTGTTTAAATATTCTGTTCTCTTTCAATAGAAAAATATAAACAAAAAAATGTATCAGCTGCATTACAGACACACTTAAACTGCAAACAATTATTATAAGAATCTTTTTTTTTTTTTAATTGATATGACAATTGAGCTGAGCTGACAGAGACATTCTCATTCACCTTTTAATTTACAGTATAAAAAATTAACTGACATGATATTCTTCATAACATCTCCTTTTGTAAGTCTTCATGAATATGTAAATACAGGCAAGGGATAAGACTGTAATAACGTTACCTAATAGAGCTACAATAATAAAAACAGCCCCGACTCCTAAGCTCGATCAAGCTTTATTCTATGCAAAAATGAATCATCACATTACTGTAATTATATTATTATTGTTAATATTATTGCTATTATTAGTAGTATTGCATTCTCTAAAAAGAGATTTACTGCTAGTTATTTAGCTTCAGCTGGAGAATATTCACCTCTCACCGGCTCGTCTCGTGCCGGGTTTTTCCTCTTTAAGTGTTTTAACATGCATGTTGTGCTCCCGTGAAAAGCAAGTTCCGCCTTGCGTGTATTGCATACGACAGCATTCTTGGTTTGCAGTTTTGTGAAACTTTACACACATTACTAGTTCGGATTCGTTTGCACTCCGTCATAATTCGCGCTGTGTTTTCTTCTACCGCAATAGCATTTGTAACGGCTGCATTACACTTTAGCGCTACAGCGCCGTAGCGGTCAAATCGCGATATTGCAGGCCCTTACATTAGGTCACGTGGGATCAAACGACTACTCGACAACAAAGATATTTGTCGACAATTTTTTATTGTCGACGTTGTCGACAATGTCAACTAATCGTTTCAGCCCTATTCCGGGGGCGGGGTTTATGTAAATTTTAGGGTTAGTGATGTCACTAACCCGGGAGGAAGCTCGTGTAGTCTCTACCAGCCGTTTGTTGTAGTCCTTAAATAACGATTTCTTTAAAAGCAAATATCTCCCTTTGCTTTGAACTTTGAGCGTTGTAACTTTGCAGATGTTGTTTATGCTCAAACCGCAACATTACACACTAACTAAAGTTAGAAAAGTGAAATCATAATCAACCACCCCTTTAATGTCTAATTCAAGCATCCTTTGAGCCATTTCTTTACAGTCTTAAGAGGAAATCTAAGCATGTAAAGCATTCAAACTCATGATGTTTAGAGTGTGCATCTTAATGGAAAAAAGGTATTAAGGCACGGATTGCAGCCTTTGATAGAATATTACACTGTATTGTATGTTTAAAGTAGTTGGATGCTTAAATTGTGCATAACAGTGTATGGAGTGCACAGAAAAATAGTCCTACAATTTGTTTCATTTTTTTGGCCACTCCATTCCTCATTTTAATTTAACAACCAAATCAATGTGGTTGGTCTTTGAATACTATGTTAGTGAGCTAACTCCAGGGAAACACTAGTGTAACACAGGGTTGTAAACAGTGACCGATGGGTGATGTAAGTGAGTTAACCAGGGGGTTGAAGTAATCACTAAAAATGAACCATTCAGTTTAATGAGAGTAATGAAACTCAGTCATATAACACCCTGAGAGTCAGATTACATTTGATGCCTCCTTAGCCTTCAGCACAACAAATCAGTGCAAAAGAGAGCTAGGTTTCACTACCACAAAAAACCTAAATCAAACCTGAACCCTCATCCCTTTTAGCCATTATATAATAAATAAAACCGAGTTTGCATGCTTTGCTCTTAAGGCAGACCGGCAGCTGCCCCCGTAATAATGTCTGCCCTTCCAGATAATCCTTTTAGTGAGGGCCACATTTGGCCAGTGCTTTATTAGCATTCATCCATATTTTATCATATTTATTCGTATTTGCCCTTGTGCTCTGTAGGCTGAGAGAGGCTTAGTCTCCCCTTGAGAAATTACTTTAGCAGCAACCGACAGAATCAGAGACACAGACACATTCAGTATTTAAACATTAAAATTCACTTGTGCTCAGTACAAATAGTGACTCTTGATTCACATTCACCCCCCACACACACGCACACATCCTTCTGAAATGTTAAAGTGTTTAAATGTGTTTAAAGAAATACATTTAAAATCATAAAAATCACACAAGTGGCATAAAAAAAAAAAGCAGTTTTAATTTACATTCAGGGGTCACGTTAGGTTGAGATTACATGTTGGGATGCACAATATTGGCTGATATTACAGGTTTTTTTATGCTTAATTCCCCTATTTCTACATTTAGATTACCTCTGCCATCATCTAATCCTCATTTTTAAAAACACTAATAATTAAATATTAACACTGTTAAATGTAATCTTGATCAAATCTCAAAATTAACATGCATTTTTTCATACTGTAAATTATCATGTGGTGATGCTTAAGTTCACGTATAGTATTTATTTATTTATTGATTAATTTTTTTGAAAAAATAATATAATTTTAATATCGGCCATAGCATGAAAATACTAATCAGAATAGAATTATAATACACTAATCACTTGATATACGCTATTGTTTAAAAGTGTGGGGTCAGTAGCCTACGCTTTTTTAAAGAAATTAATACTTTTCTTCAGCAAGGATGCATTAATTGACCAAAAGTGACAATGAAAATTCAAATAAATGCTGTTCTTTTGAACTTTCTATTCATTAAAGAATCCCGAAAAAAAAAAAAAATTCACAAAAATATTAAGCAGCACAACTGTTTTCAGCTGTGATAATAATAAGAAATGTTTCTTGAGCAGCAAATCAGCATATTGGAATGATTTCTGAAGGATCATGTGACACTGAAGACTGGAGCGATGGCTGCTGAAAATTCAGCTTTGCCACAGCAGGAATAAATTACATTTTAAAATATTTTAAAACAGAAAACAGTTATTCTAAATCGTAATAATATTTCACAATATTACTGTTTTTACTGTATTTTTGATCAAATAAATGCAGCCTTGGTGAGCCAGAGACTTCTTTTAACAACATTAAACCCTCTTACTTTTGAGTGGTTGTGTAATCTCAACATGCATAACATAACAAACAAAACCATTCAAAATTCAAAACCATTTGAAATGCAAGTGAGATCTTATGATGAATTTAACACACACCAAACACAAGCATAAAAACCCTTCCTCTTCTGACCGTGAGGAGAGCGGAGCTCGGACTATCATTGATACTCTGCTGAGTCATCAAAACAAGAAGACTGAATTTCATTCTGGACTACATTCAGTGAGAAATATTCACTTTCTTTCAGCTTTAATGTATGTGTTTCCAGAATAGGAGACATATTTGAATATCTCAGTTAAAACTAAGAGGTTGAGACATGGGGCAAAAGGCAGGATTTAGAAGAAAGAAAGCCACATATAAAAGAGGTAACGGAAACGGGGAGGGTCTAACAATGCTAATTAGTGAATTGTCAAGTGATGTGGGGAAGGTCTTGTAAACACATGGTGGTGAGGATCATCTAAATGACCTTCAGGTTGATCTAAAATGTCACCCAGCTGAATCTCAATCGTAATCATACTCTCAAGAATCACTTCAGAAGATTGCCGAGCTCATAACGGCACTTGGAAAGGTACTATGTCTCTGTCTATGACACACACACACACAAAAAAAAGATTAGCCACTTTTGGGCCAATTACTCCACAATCAAGTCTTATTTCAGGTCCATTTTCAGACCAGGAACCAGGGTGAATTTGAAAGTACCGTGTATGGTGCTCTACACTATCCTGCTGATATCTCTGATGCCTGAACGCAGGGTCAACAGAAAATTATTTATCTATCATGCCGTGGTATTTCCTCACATGAGCATACCATAAACTATAAAAGGGCAGGGCTGTTTGTGCGTGACCCTGAAGGTCTCTGTGACGCCAGCGTGTTTTTCTAACCTTGTAACCAAACACACTTTCACACAGTCCATCTCTAGGGGCTTATTTGGTTCAATAATAAAGAATGTGTGTATCCACTTATTCACTCTGACACAGTGCCTGAGGGTCTGTTAATACACACACCACTGCATTGTCTATGTGTGTGTGGGTGAGCGACCTTCCACAGAAGACATTTCAGACGTGCTTAATCCCTGAAGTTGCTTTTTTTTTCCCTTCCAAAAACATTACTGCGGGATTAATAATTATCCCAAAATGATGACTGCTAAAAATCATGACTGCAAAGTTGCATGCCATTAAAGTCCAGAAGAATAAGAAAGTATAGCCCAACAAATGGCTCTGACAATACACTAAACCAATTTTTTTCTTGCAAAATGTAGCTCTGAATGCAATAAAGCAAACCATATTCAGCTTTCTTATTCTCACATCCCACCAGGCTGAGATGCAGGCCTTTAGTAGGCTACTTTAGGGAAATTGCCAGCAAAACAAGAGCCAGCACAGGTGGGGCAGATAGGTTCTCCCAGCGGAGTAAAACACATAAACAACCCTTCCCAGAGGAAATGTTTTTTACCCTAGAGGTTCCTCTTTCATAAATCAGGAGACTGTTGTTTCATTAAGGTATCAACTTCGCCTCAGAAGTTTCCAAATTACACATTTAATGAGGATTCGTACATGGATCTCAGATAATTTGATGAGAAATCTTTGAGTTCATATCAAAATCTCTGGCTTTTGATTGCAGCGTTTGGTATCTTGCCAGTTCCGAGCACAGTGTGAGACATTGCTGAGATCTCTTCTGAAAACTCTTTCCTGGGGTCATTTTCAGGAGAATTAAGCATTTTTCTCCATTTAATCTCATTGCTGTATAGGATAAACACCTCATCTTTGACTTTTCCTACCTGTGGGTGTAATTAAAACTGATCTTCAGATAAAAAAAATATAATATGTAACATTTTATATTATATTTCTCAGCATTATTAGAATGAAATAAATAAATGAGCTTTGCTGCAGATTCAAAGTTGCAAACATTCAAAGACCTCATTAAAACAATGTCTTGTAGCCTATAGCGTCTCAGCGATATCAATATTAAGTGCAATCTTATCTCAAGATACTCTTATAAACAGACAGATATGCAATGAACAGTAAGTTATCAGAATTATTATACACAGTCTAATTAATCACCAGTCGAACGGCATCGCAGTGACCATTTCACATTTGCATCGATGAACTTGGCGTCTCGAATGACGCTGACAACCGCAAAGATCCACTTGGAAAAAGCAGCTAATGCCGAAATGATTTACCTCTGCTTGTCGGCGGCTGCAACGCTTGGATGGTCGTCAGTCCGAGTCGTGCTGAACACTTTACCCCAGCAGCAGCAGCTGGACTGCGGGCTCGATTTTCTCCCCGCGCCGCCGGTGCAGGAGTGAGTTCGCGCGAGGACCGCGGCCAGGGCTCCGGGAGCAAGAAACAAAACAAAAAAACAGCCGGTTTCGCTTGCACGCAGACACGGTGCCAAACTGATCCGCACCCCGGGGATCTAATTAGATGGCTAGGCACCGGGGGCGTATGGTGAAACGTTTATATATTTCGCCTAGGGTATGCAAAACGATGTAGGGTAAAACACCCACACAGGATATCCGACTGTATCCCAAAATCTATTGCTTAAATACTGCATGTGTGTGTGTGTGTGTGTGTGTGTGTGTGTGGATGGAGCTGGAAATCTCTCTTCGGTTCTTGGGTTTTGGAACAAACCCACTTGAACTCACTTGAAGCTTGTTTGTGAAATTCCATGGAGGATTGTGAGCTAATTTAAACAGTGTTTCCGATCCGGTTATTTGCGCTAATAAAGCAGTGTTCAACGTTTATGAACTTTAGTTGTTTTTTTTTTAAACAGTTGATTTTATATTGTCAGCTGACTCATGAGGAAGAAAATACAGCAGAATCGGTGTAATTTTATTAAAATGTGTTGCATCAACTGTCCTAAAAGCCCACTGCACAAGCTCACTATAAATAAATTAATCAATTTCGTGTTTTTTTTTAATAGGCCTACATAAATAGCTTGTTTAAAATAAGTTCACTGCAAATTTTATTTAATATTACAGTAAGCTCAATTTACCAACAGTCGTCTTACAACCCCTTCTGCCCGCATTCAGCTAATGTAAAATCATTAATAGTAGGCCTATGTTTAAGAACTCAAATGATTTTTTTTTTTTATTCTTGCAAAAAAAAAAAAAAAAAGAAGCGTTTAATTTATTGTTGTTTCGTGCATTGAGTTGATTAGCCTATATTCGTCTTTATTTATTTGTTTATTTATTTTTTTTGTTCTGAAAATGTATGTCACTGTTCTTTGTGGTCATTTAGCCTACTCAAAGCTATTCAAAATCAGAATGGGGGTGAGAGAAAAAAATCATATTGGATTTGGGTGTTGAATATGTATCGCAACCTGTTCGGGAAGCCACTCAAGGTCATGGGACGAAAACTGATGTTGGTTTCGCACTGCAGAAATACAGCGAAAGCATGGCAGTCATAGTGTTGCTTGGTAAAAATTAGGAAAATACGGCACATTTATGAGCATAGCAACTCACAGAGCCTATATTATCACGGAAATCCGTTTAAATATCGAAAGCATGGCACGAATATAGTTATTGTCTATCTATTATAGAGCGAATATTGTCCACATTAGTTTATATATATATATAAATAGCCTAATAATAACATGTTGACGTGTCAGCGCGTGAAGTTTGGACTTTAAGCTGCACACTTGACTAACTTATTGGTTTAATACGTTCAATTCCTTACAACGGCAAAAATATTTATAGAAAGGCGAAAATGTCGATGAGTAGCCTAAATTATGTAGGAATATACTCAGTATTTAAAAAAAAAATAATTACACTGTAAATTGTGATTTAACATCTAACGTCTAAAATCTAGACATTTAAATGCATTTGTTTCTCGTTTAATTCAAATAATTAAATTCAAAGTCCTAATAGCAAATTTGAAAGTGTGTGTAGCCAAACCCATGATATATGAACCTCATATAGACGTTTCAGAAAATAAACGGGATGCTGATGTATAGACTTTACAGACCAGGAACAATAGGCTGAAGAAAAAGCAGGATTTGAAGCACTTTAAAGTAACTTTCATTCTCTTTTTTATAATATTTAACAAATATTTCTTCAAAATGTTTCTGAAAATGTCATGGAAAATTAGATAAAAAAAAAGAAAAAAAGAAATCTCCAAATGGCCCCATACCTTCAGACAAATAAAGCTTAGTAAACTCTTAAGTCTATAAAACCATGTATTTATCAAAGAATGATGCAGATTCAGAGAACATCTCAAAGTTCAGTCATGTGTAAATCAAAAAGAAAATCATTTAAAAAGTTATTTTATTTGAAATTATTTAAATACAAATAATATATATTTTCCATTTACAATGACAGTTTTCTTGTAAACAAAAGTGGCAGATACTGTTTACTAGGCAATTCACCCCTTTGTCTGGCCGGTGGGTTTCTCTGTGTGTGTTTCGGAGACGTTTCTCATGATCTTCTGTCACAGCATGAATTCTGAGGCTACAATCTTTTTTTTGGAGCTATAATACTAAAAATGTCTATTTATCTGTAAAACCTTTATTATTCTATAAAATTGGTTGTGAATGTGTGAGTTACATGCAGCCAGAATATGACACTTTCCCTATATGTCAATAAAGATTACATTGTGTTTATGCTAATGAACGCGAGGGGAAATAAGTCAAATCATTTTCTACGGATGTTTGCAATTTTCCAAATGTAACTATAAAATACATACATTAGCTATTGGGAACAAACAAGAAAATCCAATTTCCTGTCATAAATTCATGATAAACAAAAAAATTTAACAATAATCATTTCATTCGCATTTCTACATTTCAAATAATTTCATATCAGTCACCTCTCCCAGTTGATAAATAAAAAGACCAGACTAGTATTTTCACAACCACTAAATCAGCACTTCCAATACGCCGTCAGACCTTCCACTGGTGCAAAATAACATTTAAATGGAACGAAAATCATATCCAAAAAAATCTCCCCTTAATTTTAAGCCATTTATGCCATCCTTCCATGCACACACACACACACACAGAAAAAAAATAACCTTACAGAAATAAACACTGACCCTCAATTATTCCCATCACTTATATTGGTGTTTTTGCATCCCAAACCATTTGCAATATTTGTGGCCACTACAAATTTTATACATTGAATAAGGCATTCATATTCGATGAGAGTGGAATGTAAAACAATTATATATTATATATAAAAAATAAATAAAAAAAAAATCAAGCTAAACTATCAATAATTGAGGAATATGGGAAGCCAAAAGACCTGTACGTCATTTGATCATTTTTTTTGGTTTAAATTCCACCCGCCTGTCTTTCAAAGCCCTATGTGGCCAACAGATTGATGGGAAAAGACCTGTACCTGTGTACACTCACGCTAGAAACACGCTCTTTGTAACAACTGCAGTCAGCAACAGTGGGGAATTTTCTGTTTCCAGTTCAAAAAGTCAGTGGGATAAATATATAAGAAAAAAAAAAAAAAAAAAAAAACATTTTGAAACTTGAATTGTCCTAGAAGGAGTAAAAAAAAAAAAAAAAAAAAAAAAAAAAAAATTTAGGCCATGTTAATACACAGCGGCAAGAAATCAGTCTATCTGTCTATTTGTGAAACAGCGGAACAATAGTTATAGGTAAAGCAACATTAAATCAGGACTGGACAGTAGACCTGGCTGTGGAATGTCTGCAGTCATTTTTGTGAGGCTGAGACAACCTGCGCTCGTGATGCGAAGCTGGACGAAGTTAAGATAGGTGAGATTTTAGAAATGTATTTACTTTCCACACTTCAGGACAACGGAGACATTTTGAGATGCAACCCACAGCGGCGCGGCTCCTCCGCTCAAGTCCTCGTGCTCACTCCAGAACACACTCCCACACAGCCTCGGAAAAGTGGAAACACCTGGGAAATCTGAGATCTAATAAACTACAAAATGATAAGGTAGAAAACACCCTTGAAGCATAAACGGACATGACATTGAAAAATGACAGTCGTGAGGTGTGTGATTTTTCAGCGGTACTCTGGTTTTTATTTTTTCCCGACGCATTGGTTGGTCAGACATGTTTTTCGTCAAGTGGAGAGGAACATGAAACACAGCTGGATCTCCCACACACAACCACTGTGACATCCCACCGATAACGACTGGATGAACGCGGGGAAAGATAACCAACAGTTCCTTAAGTCTTGTTTTGATTGGCAAAATAAACGGTTCAGACAGATTTGTGATTCATGAGGGTTTTAAACAGGAAGAGGGGGGCGTCAACGTCCTTGTCTCCTGTTTGCCTCCGGTGTGTGGCGGCCCAGAAGACAGCAACGGTCTGGGGCTATGTGGGTGTGGGTGTGTGTGTGTGTGTGTGTGTGTGTGTGTGTGTGTGTGCGCGTGCACGCATGAGTGGGCACATGGGTGTATGAGCTGTGCTCAAGTCTGCATGAAATGACTGGTTTAGTCGTTGTCTTCTTCGTCTTCCTCAGACTCCTCAATGCCGTCACTGTCCTCTGGGTCATCCTCCTCTTCCTCAGTTTCTGGGATATCCCACTGTGGGTGGTTATCCAACATGGCCTTCGCCTCGTGAACCTCCAGCTAAAACCAAACAAAATTAGGACCACAAAGATTATAGTAAATACATTTGCTAATCGATTAACTGGAGTAACGGCTGGTGAAAATCCAGCTTTGCCATCACATTTAAAATATAATACAATTGTAATAATATTTTTTGCAATATTACCGTTTTACTGTATTTTTTATCAAATGAGGATAAGAGACTTCTTTTAAAAAATATTTTTTTAAACATTAAAAATTGAACTTAATTCAGTACAAAATTTAAATCGACCCCAGTGTGCGTATAAAATATTTCAACAAATATTTAATAAAAAAAATAATTTAACAAATAAGAAAGAGCATTTCCAAAGAAGAGAGAATGAACAAAGAACACTGACCTTGAGTGGCTTGACCTGATCTAATCCCATGAATGAATCTGATCTGAGGATCACAGAATATTGATAGTTTCCGGTTTTGGATGGAGCGGGGAATTTCAGTTCAACCTGAGGCAAAACAGGAAGTTTACATAATCGTTGGTCACTTCGCACAACTCAGCACAATCTAATACGGAGGAGTAATTGGGAAATATGGGCTGATTTATGACCCTTTTGTTTACATCCTTGCATTCTCATGCTCCTCACAGAGAGGAAGCACTCAGTATGTCAGACAGAATTATGACAGGCATCTGGCTGTCCTGCAACCAGACAGAGACTGCAGTGTGGAGGTTGCCTGGCAACAGGCTATGGGGAAAACTGCAGCGCAGGAGTCTCACACACACACACAGCAAAACACTCACTCATTCTATTATTCTTCCATTTAACTATATTATAATGGTACACCATATTGTGATTTGTTTTTGTTATTATTCCAGTTCTAAATGCCTTTGTTTTCCTATTGAAAGACTTGGAAAAAAAGAAGGAAAACCTGGATATTAGGGCTGGGTATTGACACAAATTTCACAATTCGATTCGATTTCGATTCGATTCAATATTGATTATTTTGGATATCTGGTACAATACATGGCAAATTTCAAATCTCTTAACTAATGCTGTAAACTATGGGAGTCAGCTTCATTAGCCTACTATAATATTGAAGGTAAAAATGAACCGATTTGTATAAAAACTTAAATTACACTTTTATTTATTTTTATAATAATAAAGTTATATGAAATGTAAACATTTAAATGGTGGCTGTCATAAAAACTTGCTAGATTTATTCAAACATGCATTAAAATATTGAAGAACATTAACAATTATTATGAATATGTAATATGGTGCATATATATAGCAAAATGCTCCAGAATTACTTTTTCTAGCTGACTAACGAGTTTATGGTCACATGGTTTTTCTGAGGTAAATGTGACGTTACATGACATTGTTTACAAGCCGTTTTACTGACGTCTTTCCACGGTTGAAGATTGAGCGATTCCATGTCACATGATACGGATTGTACTCTACCTTTTAACACACTTTCAGATGCTCATTCATGTTTATTTCGCGCTGTAACGGGTGTTATTAAGGCGGAAGAGAAGGTCATGTGTCGCTGCTGCTGCCAAAACAGTAATTATGTTTTTGAATTTCGTAAGAAAATGGACGTAATTTGAAATCTGAGACTTTGTTTCATATCAATAGTAACAAAGCACAGAGATTATTGTGATTTATTGGATGGGATGCGCGCTACAATGTTCCATTCATTCATCAACTGAAAACAGGATGACTAATCGATTCTTGGGATTTAAGAATCGATATCGGATCGTAAAAATGAGAATCGATTAAAAACCGAGAAATCGATATTTTTTTACCCAGCCCTACTGGATATACTAAACATTCCAAGACCGCCAAAACAATGAGCCTTTCTTTTACCTCTTTCAACTTTCCTCAACAGAAAGGTGTGATCGAGCACAAACAAGTGGTTGTGGCCTCACCTCCTCGGTGTCTTTGAGTGTGCACACATGATTGGGCATAGACACCAGCGTCTGTTCCTTCCTATCTGCGATGTAGAGCCACCACCACTCCTGTTTCTCCTCAGGGAAGTACAGGCTGTAGACAGGGTGTGTGACCTTAGACTTGGTCTCCAATAGCGCCCTTTCACGACGCTGAATGCTCTGTTGTAGGGCCTCCCATTCCTATAGAAAGAAGACGTGCTGGTTATGGAACACTACCATCAGCAGTCACTCATCCAAGCGATTCGACACACACCTCCTCATCATCTCCGGCAATCTCGTCCAACTCCGTGTCGCTCTGCTTGTCACTCTCCTCATCTCTCTCGCTGGGCGAGTCCTTATTTGCCTCTGCTTCGTCGGATTCGCTGCCTTTATCAGAGAGATCGTCCTCTTCCTCTTTTGATGCAGCAACTTCCTGTGAACAAAAACATAAGCAATGGGATGAAAGATTTGCTGTTGCCGTCAATAATATCAGAAAATGTGCATCAAAGTAAAACTGACTAAAATGAATGAATATTATGTATACTACACTAGCAAGTTTGGGGATGGCAAGATAATTGTTTTAAAGAAGTCTGTTATGCTGAACAAAGGCTGCATTTGTTTGATTGTGAAATATTACTGGAATTAAGAAAAGCAGTTTTCTATTTTAATACATTTAAAAATGTAATTTATTTCTGTAATGACAAAGCAGACGTTACTCTATAGTCTTCAGCGTCACATGGTACTTCAGAAATCACTCTAATATGCTGATTTGGTACCCTGGTAATCCAGAGTTCTCGACGAGAGCACAAGTTGAATTTGCTCAGCGAGTTACTCTGGTGTCCAGTAATGATGCTCATTAAATATGCCCCTCGATCTGAGCTGCACCAATCACATCGGGTTATCTGATATAGGCGGGCCAGAGGCGAGATGGCGACAGCGCTGTGACGTCGAAGTCATTAGTAAACATTGCAAGATGGCTATGGATGAACACCAGTTGTTTGAAACGGCTTTAGCCGCTACAATGAACGAGTTAGACTTGGCTTTTTATCTAAAACAGGAACAGAAGACGCCGCTCGAATCCTTCCTTTGCAAGAAGGACGTTTTTGCTGTTTTGCCGACCGGATACAGCAAGAGTATAATCTACCAGTTAGCTCCGCTGGTAGCTAAGTGATGTTGTGATTGGTCGTAGTGTTATCCAATTGCGTGCAGTGAGATTTTCAAACGCACGCTTGGTGCCGCCCCTCGAGCTGGCCGATTTTCATTAGTCGACGCCAGACCATTAATCTTTTAGATTTAGGTCTGGATCTCCAGGCTACTGATTTGGTGTTCAAGAAGCATTTATTATTATCAATGTTAAAATCAGTTTTCCAGAATTCTTTGATGAAAGGAAAGTTCAAAAGAACAGCATTTGGTCAAAATAGAAATATTTTGTACCACTATAAATGTTTTACTGTCACTTTCATCAATTTAATGCATCCTTGCTTAATAAAAAAATAAAAAAAACGTACTGACCTCAATCTTTTGTACGGTAAAATTGAAGGTTATTTTTATCAAAAGAAAAAATGTACCACTGAATATATACAAAATTCTAGGTTCCTTACATTTCCTGCCACATTGCCATTGGCCTGTTTGGCCTTGTCTCCTTTCGCTTGCTGTTGGGTGACTGGTTTCTTCTTAGTCAGTTTCTTCTTTTTGGACTTGGCAGCTTTTTTAGCTCCTTTATTCTTATTTTGCCAAACTTTTGTTTTGTTTTTGGCATCGCCTTGCTGCAAATGACAAATTAATCATTTTAAAACGTTCAAAACATGATAATGAGAAAACAGCAAGATGCAAATGTGCATTTTTAAATCATTCTAATTTTGTGTCTGATTAATGTGTAACTTAAAAGCATTACTACCTCCTCTGTATTAGCTTCCTCTGTAGGCAAAGGAGCGTTCTCTTCTTTCTCGAACATCTCCTAAACACAAATACAAAATTTAGTGTACACATTTTCAATGTTGTTGTGCGAAAAGAATTCAAATAATAAAGACTTTTTTTGGTAAAATATGATTGTCTTGCTGAAATTAATTCTCAACCAAAAAAACAAAAACAAAACAAGCTCAGCATTGGCCTCTTGTGGATGCCTGCTGCAACTGCAATGTGTGTACACATCAAACACTACAGTTGAGTAGCACTACCCCTTTTCAAGTAAACATCTGGATGAGAAATGGTGGCCCATGAGATATACTACTTACAGACATTCTCTTCCTTGTCAAAGTAACCGTAACAGTGACGATGGATCCTGCTGTGATGTTATTGCTATCTTCATCGTCCAACACTGCAGAGTGAGGAAACATACACAGAGTTAAAGTCTTTAAATCACACATATTGTTTGTATTGAACGTAAGAGTGTACAAACGCTGACTAACAAACACACCTTGAAGTTTAGTTTCCATGTTGATATGGGGGAAGCTCGCGAGGACCCCCATGACCTCATCATACTTCTCATCCCCGAGGAATCTCAGCATGTTTCTCCTGTCAGAGTCTTTCAGACTGACCAGATCCTGCAACGTCCGCACCTTATACTGGGAATAAGAGAGGGGGAACGATATTTCGAAACCATAATTTTTGCATAGAAACAATAGTTTAAGTGGGGGTATGTATCGCTATCTAAACAAATACAAATATAAATACTATCTATATTTGCATTTGTATTATGAAGAAAAACAGCCTACACAATTTAGAAAGTGCAACTATAACTGATGTAGCAGATTCCCTCACAGCCCTAACTATTAGTATGCATGGATTTACCAAATAAAATGCCACAGTTTTTATAGTTATACTATAGTATACTATACACAGCAACAAAATTGCCCTATCAGATCCTTTTACCTATAAAGTCCCGTATTAATTACAAGGTATTGCTACTGACCTATAAAGCCCTAAACGGCTTAGCTCCAGTCTATTTAACGGATCTTCTATCGCCCTACAATCCATCGCGCTCTTTAAGATCACTAAATTCGAGGCTTTTGGTCATACCTAGGATATCCAGATCCACCAAAGGAGGGAGAGCATTTTCACATTTAGCTCCAAAACTCTGGAATAGCCTTCCTGATACTGTTCGTTGCTCAGACTCGCTCTCCCAGTTTAAAACTAGATTAAAGACGCATCTCTTCAGCCAGGCATTCATATGATATTTTAATCTTACAGTTAAATCCGGTCTCTAGTTCATAAACGCCAGAGGAGAACTGGCCCCCGACTGAGCCTGGGTTCTCCCAAGGTTTTTTTTTCTCCATTAGGTCACCTGATGGAGTTTTAGGTCACCATTAAGTCACTTGATGGAGTTTTTCGGTTCCTTGCCACTGTTGCCTTTGGCTTGCTCAGTTGGGGATATTTTGGGGATATTTAATTTAATTTTATCAATCAATAAATTCCACTAGAATCAAACCTTGTTGTATTATTTTAATTTAATACTGTGAAGCTGCTTTGATACAATATGTATTGTGAAAAGCGCTATACAAATATACTTGACTTGACTTGACGTGCTGTAACGCCTTTGAGAAAGACGTACCTTTTTAGAGATACAGTATCGGAGGTGCTCCTCTTCAAAATGGGGCAGCTGCAGGAGAGGAGACTTGGCCTCCTGCAGGCCTTGAACCACCATCTGAGACAGCTTCATGCAGTTCTCTATGGACGTCAGCCTGGGGGCCCGGAGGCCTAGAAAATCAAACACAAACATGTTTTAATCATGTATGATACTTCATATGTGACCCTGGACCACAAAACCAGTCACATTGGTCAATTTTATGAAATTGGGATTTAGACATTATCTGCAAGCTGAATAAATAAGCTTTCCATTGATGTGTGGTTTGTTATGATAGGACGATATTTGAAAATCTGGAATCTGAGGGTGCAAAAAATAAAAAAATAAAAAATATCAAAACATTGAAAAAAATCTCCTTTAAAGTTGTTCATTTATGTTGGCGATTATGCTGCATTCACTCACAAAAATAAATGTTTTATATATTTACAGTAGGAAATATACAAAATATCTTCATGGAACATGATCTTTACTTAATAGCCTAATGATTTTTGGCATAAAAGAAAGATAGATAATTTTGGCCCATACAATGTATTGTTGGCTATTGCCAGAAATATACCCGTGCGACTCCGCCGACTCGTGACTGGTTTTGTGATCCAGGGTCACATGTTTTTAAAAGAAGTCTCTTATGCTCACCACGGCTGCATTTATTTGATTAAAATACAGTAAAAAAAAAAAACTGTTATATTGTGAAAAAGTATTACAAATTAAAATAACCATTTTGTTTTATTTTATTTTAAAATGTAATTTATTCCTTTGATGGCAAAGTTGAATTTTCCATTACTTCAGTCTTCAATGTCACATGATCCTTCAGAAATCATTCTAATATTTATTATTATCATCAATGTTGAAAACAGTTGTGCTGATACATTAACCTTTCAAGGCTCTTTGATGAATAGAAAGTTCAAAACAACAACATTTAATTGAAATAGGATGATTGATTTATATATATATATATATGCATTCTTGAATAAAAGTATTAATTTCTTTCAAATCAAAAATTCAACCAAACTTTTGAACTGTAGTGTATGTGTATATATGTATATTAAAATTAAGCCTTAGTCCTTCTCAGTATTTGAACATATTGTTTTGAAGTTACCTCCTCTACTGGTTGCCATCATAGTGAGTTGACAGCCAACATTGATCATTTCCTGCAGTAAAGCCGGGCCCTTCTTCACCACAAACCTTTGATCTGCAGAAGATACAAAACCACCAATTAATTCACATTAATAACCCTAAATGATCTGCAATGATAATTCAACATGAACACAGTTCAGTTAGCTCAACTAGCAGAGCGTGGCATTAGCAACGACAAGTTTGGGTTTGATTCTCAAGGAGCACACATACTTGCAATGTATAGCTTGAATTCTTTTGGATAAAACCGTCTGCCAAATGCATAAATGTAATGAATTGTATTAGACAGGTAGTTGTTGTGGTATTATCTCACAGGAATAAATGTTGACACTAGAGAGGTGTGTGTGAACGCGTACCCTCCTCTATGTTCTCAGAAACATCCATCCTGGCAAGGTGTGTAAGTAATAAGACTCGAGCCTTCAGGCTGTAGGGATAGCAGAACGGAGGCTCCTTCTTCTTAACATTAATGTTCCCCAGCTCCCGAATCAACTGCATAAAGGAACAAACACCCAGCATTATATTATTTACAATATTAAATTGTAATCATTATCCAAGAACGCTCTTAAATCTTCGGCACAAAACATTGCATATAAATGTTTGAACGTTTTACCTGGGGAACTTCTATGTTGTCTGTTGGTCTTATGATGGCCTCTTTGTTACTACGAGGATCAAACTCAAACGCTGCCGTCAACACCATCACCAATCCTGTCAAACAGAGAGAGACTCAGCCAGAGGAATTCACGAAAGGAAGTCATAAAGTAGCTTTCTGAATGGTGACTTCACGTCCGTCTAGGTGTTGCACTTACGTTTCATGTTCATATTAGGTGTTTTGTACATAAAGTGCATAAAAAGCTGAGTTGTGTTGATTAGGATCTGATCACCACTGTAGCGAATGGAACGGTACCACCATGTGCCCTAAACACAAATGCACACATTAATATACAGATTATTAGAAAATTGTTTATTTATTTATTTAACAGGGAGCATACAGTCAAACATAGTTACAATATAAAGCCTGTAACTGATGCACAGCATATAGAGTTAATAGCTAATGCTAATTTTCAACTCCTGTCCCTGGTTGGGCATTTCTAAGTAGAATATAAAACAGATACATACAAATAAAAAACATTCACATTTCTTCAATCACTCACACACTCACACACTCACACACTCACACACTCACACACTCACACACTCACACACTCACTCTCACACACTCACTCTCACACACTCACTCTCACACACTCACTCTCACACACTCACTCTCACACACTCACTCTCACACACTCACTCTCACTCTCACACACTCACACTCACACACTCACACACTCACACACTCACACACTCACACACTCACACACTCACACACTCACACTCTCACACACTCACTCTCACACACTCACACTCTCACTCTCACACACTCACTCTCACACACTCACTCTCACACACTCACTCTCACACACTCACTCTCACACACTCACTCACACACACACACACTCACTCTCACACACTCACTCTCACACACTCACTCTCACACACTCACTCTCACACACTCACTCTCACACACTCACTCTCACACACTCACTCTCACACACTCACTCTCACACACTCACTCTCACACACTCACTCTCACACACTCACTCTCACACACTCACTCTCACACACTCACTCTCACACACTCACTCTCACACACCCACTCTCACACACCCACTCTCACACACCCACTCTCACACACTCACTCTCACACTCAGAACAACAACAATAATTAGAAGTGGTTACAGTTTTGGTTTGCCAATCAATTAATCAATGGAAATCAATTAAAGGGTTTCTATACTACAGTTTCTAAAATGCCTGTACAAAACGACCCAACAAGGTACACTACTGTTTAAAAGGTTATTTTTATTTTTATGAATTCATATCTTTTATTCGGCAAAGATACATTAAATTGATCAAAAGCAACAGTTAAGTAATTTAAACATCGTTTTCAACATTGATAATTAATAAATAAATAAATTCTTGAGCACTGAATTAGATATTAGAATGATTTCTGAAAGATCATGTGACACTGAAGACTGGGGTAATTCAGCTTTGTCATCACAGGAATAAAAACAATTTTAAAATATATTAAAATAGTTATTCTAAAAAATTGTAATAATATTTCACAATATCAATTATTTTTGATCAAACACAAGCAGTCCTGGTGAACATAAGAGACTTCTTTCAAACACATTCTAACTTTTGAACAGTAGTGTACATGTTTTCTATTAAATCTAAATGTCTAAGTTATGGATCGCCACTAGAAGACTAGCTTACCACAACCACAGGAAGGATGACCATAAAAGCCAACCCGTAGACCAGCAGCACCTGTGAGAGGCACACGCAAACAGGTTTTGCCAGTTATTGCACTCTTGGGGGATTTATATCATTTTTAGTTGACTCTTAAAATGTGGTTAAAACTTAACAAAAAACAAATAGTGTGTGAACTTACCAGCATGGAGTTTTTCTGGTCAACAATCCACGCAGGAAGAGCGATTCCAAAACTCGTCACTGATCAAGAGTGAAATGAAACCGAGATAAAAAAGATTTTCAGTTTAGGGAACGCTAAATAATCAATCAAGTTAACAAGTTAAAGAAGTCATCACCTCTTGGGCCATCAGGGTTGCCATATGTCTCCCAGTTTTTCCGTGATTCCTCGTTTGTCAAACTGTGAGAAAACCAGCATGGAAAACCATTTAAAAAACTGATTATTACATACAGTGCCATATTGACAATTGCGATTTGCGATTTGTCTAGTTCTTGCAAGACGTTTAGTAGCATTTTACTGGAAGAACATAGAAGGTCCATCCATTGATCATTGGTTAAAAGATCTGTCACACTGTATTGCACTGGAAAGAATAACCTACAGTATAAAGGGCAAACTATAAAGATTACCATAAAATATGGGATCTTTTTATACATTTTCTGGAAAATAACCAAATATCGATAGAGGCAATATTAGATACCTCCCACTCCACTGATTGATATGCGTATATATGATGTGCTTATGTATTTGAAAATATGTGGACATGTCTGTCTTAGCCTTTGTATAATAACTTCTATACCTGTGTAACTGATTTTTTGGATGGTGAGGGTGAGGGTATGTGTGGGAAGATAGTTAAAATATATAGAAAATGTTTTGTTTTTTGGAAATGTTCTTGTTATGCTCCATGTTTTTCAATAAAAATATGTAAAAAAAAGAAAGGTGCAGCGTGGGTATTTCAAGAAGATTAAGCATTTAATTCTGGCACACATTATTATGAATAGCTTTTTTATGAATTGTATTGTGCTAGCTAAAACAACACACTGCAATACCAAGATTGACTCGCACAGAAAAATGAGTTGCCACAGCCATAAATAACATGACATTAAATTTAAAAGGCAACTATGAATTGTACGGGTGTCGGCAGCAGTCTTACGCTGAGTAAGCTTTAGCCAGCTTCATGAACATGGCCTCATCTCCACCTTTATCAGGATGGTGTTTTAGAGACAGAACTCTGTACTGCTTCTTAATCTCAGCAACAGATGCCCCCTAAAGAGGAACATAACGGATCTATTAATCTTGAGAAGTAGTAGTTTGGAGATTAAAATGACAAAGAACAAGATTGACAAGAGAGAAAGCAAGAATGTCGTCCTTACCGCGTCCAAGTTGAGGACCTCATAGGGGTTATACTCCTGGTACTCTCGATCTAATTTAGACACCTTATAGGCCAGGAAAAGAAATACTGCCCACCCAAACAACAGGGCTGCTTTTCTAAAATGACAGAACAACAACAAAAAAAGTGGATTTTAGTTTGTGACAACAATTTACAATTAAATCAGAGCTGCCAACTCTCACGCATTCACCGAGAGACTCACGCAATTGACACTTTTCACACGCCACACATCCATTTTCTCACGCACAGAAAAGTCGCGAAGCAAAGAGGACATGGAGACCCGACAGACTAGACAGAGCAGGTTAGTTATGATATAAAAAAAATCTCAGCTCTCAGATGCTGTCAATTTTATTACGAAATTCAAACGAAATTTGGCGTTTGTAAATGTGACGTGACAGATCCCTAGTGGCACGTGACCCGATCATCTCTACTAGCTAATAGTAAATAAACACGAATTAACAATGTTAAAAGATACAGTACAACTTACCGAAATGTATATTCATCATAGATAATATCAATCAATCAATCAGTGTTTTTCAACCGCGGAAAGGGGTCAATAAAACAGCTGGAGAACAATTATGTCACATAACATTTACCTCAGGAAAGCCATTTAATGACCATAATATAGGCATGTTGGCTAGAAAAAAAGAGCTATAGAGAGTATTTTATGTGTACTATATTACATATTTATTATATTTTTACTTATATCATTAAATAAAGTTCTTATTATAATAAAAAAAACACATTATATTTCATTTTAGTTATTTTTAACCTTAAATACTTTACATTAGGTGAGATTTTTTTTTTCTTGAGAAAAACTAACGCCTATCTTGTGTACCTAATATTTATCCAAATTAGTCAATATTAAATTAAATCAAATCACAAGAACTGAACTGAATTGAAATCCTGAAATTTGTTTCAAGCTATAATTAAAAAAAGTAGCTTACCAGAAATTGTCCCATGTTGTCACTAAACCTAATAAAATTCAGTTTAGTTACTAAAATGTTTTGACAATTATTATTTTTACACCCCCTCCTCCTCCTCCTCAATCTCACTCCAAGCAAAACTCAAAAGTTGGCAGCTATGATTAAATAGACAGTAGCTGCTGTATATGTAATGGTGACTAAATAGCCAAAAGAGCAGATTTAAACCATGAAAGACAGGATTGTCTGAACACTCCATGCATCTGATCTGATCCAAGCTTTGTGCTTTAAATAGTTGGTGCAGAGCTTTGAAAAGTGTCTGAGGCCATTATTTTGCTGAAGAATTAATAACTTCATAAGTTTTGCCCACAGTGCTGCTGCATTGCCGAGTCGTCACAGCAATTTAGTGCATTTGAATCGGCCCATTCAAATCAAACAGATCTAGATCGCTTTATGAAAATTCAGAAGTCAAATCAAATAGTGTGATATCAATAAACAAAAACTTACAAAATCATGAAATAACTGCTGTCCTACTGGTGAATCATAATAAAATATAATGTTTTCAGAATACCAAGCACCTAATACATCATATGTTAATATATTAAATAGGGGTGTAACAATATATCGTGTCACAATGTATCGCAATACAAAAATGCAACAATATGTATCGTGGAAGTTTTCAGAGTCAGTACTACATTAAACGACAATATAATATGTTGAATATAATGTATAATAATGGGGGAATATTAGTGTGTCCTCCTGATCATACATATATTTATTCTGGTGTCACCATTGTCCAAGCCTATTCATTTACACCCACAATGTTATATCAAATTTGGCATTTAATCAACAGTAAATTTTTTCTTAACCTTTTATTATGTCTTGGAGTATCGCAATAATATCGTATCGTGAGTTCAGTATCGTGATATGTATCGAATTGTGAAATTAGGGTATCGTTACACCCCTAATATTAAACAATATATGTTTTTTATATCCTTTAATATGCTTAACATGCATAAAGGGCAAATTTAAATAAAAAAAGTGCATCATCGTAAACAGATGCTGTTGTACAAATTGAGGAGAGATCCCCTGACGTGATTGTAAAGCGCTTTAGGTGTACAGTAGTACATATGAAAGCGCTATGCATTCATTCAAATGCAAATGTTCCCCAGTGCACACTATATACAAACATATACTGGTCTGCAATATCTATGCATGTTAAAAACTAAATGCAAAAGACAGCAAATCAAGCCAAACGAGATGAATTCCCCTGAAACGCACCATTTTCACAGAAACAATCACTTACTTAAGTGTTGGAACAACGCTCTGCTGTGATTTCATAAGCCGAAGACGATACCACAGACATCTCCCATGGACTCTTCGTAAACTCTTCAACCGCAATTGCTCTGTGAATTAATTTAAGTAACAGACAAGAATGAGAAAAAAAAAACAATAGTGCAATGAAATCTAATTCTCACTCACCATGCAAACAAACATAAGCCCATACCAAAGCAGCACTGATAGCTTAGCTTCAGATAATAATGCTGTGGTACGTTGAAGTATTTCATTGTACTGAAAGCTTGCCATATTCATATATCACAGTATTTACAGTACACGTGCAAGAAACAATATTAGTCTTAGCATGGACCAAAAAGCATGGCAGTACTATGGTGCTTTTTAGTTAGTGGGGTTTTGCAAACTCGGCATGGCATTTGATATTTTTATCTGAATGTGACCCTCTTACATTGAGAGCCATATTACAAAAGCTGCCTGAAAATGTACAAAAATGTTAATGTTATATAACAGAAATGAACAAGACAATGATTTTTGTGAAATCAAACCATTGTTAATAATATCTAGACAGAGGGTTTTATACGCAGTCGCACACACACACACAAATTAAGCTGAAAAAACCAAGAAACTATAGCTTTTCGTGAATGTTGCTTGTGTTACACACTTCATTCTTGTTTGCACAGCTGAACACTTGCACTGTTTATACAGCTGTTTAAACTCTTAAACATAAATGTGTTTACAAATGTGTTTTTTATCATTTTAATTATAAATTTGTACCTTTTACCTGTCAGTTTATTTGTGTGCTTTCTTCAATGTATCCTGCAGAAACTGCATGCCATTGAGGCTGGATTTATTGCTGTGAATTTGATCAAGTTTGACTTGACTTAATAGCATGTCTATCTGTTATAAACATGCAGTTCCTGAAAGAGCACAATTTACAAAAAAACGTTTCATAACACATGCTTACAAATTAGTGGGAGTGGCACTGAATGCCATGCAGACGGAAAAAATATTTATATTTTTTAAATCACTGCATTATATTATATGATCAAAATGTGTTTGCCAACGTAAACAAATGAGGACATACGAAAACAAGCCTATTGAACGGAGGACCGCTGTATTTAACGCATGTAGCTGGTGTGTGTGATGGGAGCAAAGCTCAAATAGAAACCTGAAAAGCCTTATTTGTATCTGTATTAGGATTCGTTACTGGAAATATCCCACCTAGTCTAGTTGATTTGAATAAGGGTCAGCTGCTAATGCCACACATTAACATTCTGGCGAGCCCTTGGTGACATTAACGGGTTTACTCTCGGCTTTCGTTTTATTAAATACAGCAAAGTCAACTAATATTCCTCGCAGAGAAGGCAATCTGGTGATCAGCAAGCGACAGGCAACTGGTTAGCTGGTGGTGCATTAGCATATGGGGCCTTACCCGCATTCTGATCCCGGGGCCAGAGGTAATAGGTGGCTGGGATGACTATTAGTCCCACAAAGGACGTGAGGAAATAGAAAAAAGTGTTGCCACTGTCGTCGTACTGAAACTGCTGTCCAGCCATTTCGCAGCGGCACTAATCCCCGATTTTTTCTGCCGCCTTGCCGCCGTACCAGTCAGTCGCTTCACTGTAGGACTAGACACATATGCGGGAGAGGGAAGCCAGCAACCACGCGCACTGTCTGCCACGATAGCTATTGTTTTCAAAATAAAAGTCCCCCGGTGTTCGTATTATTTTTATTGAGACTTTGCCCGCCTAAGTTGATTATGTAAAAATTCGGTGGGTATTTTTAAAAAACGCGTTTTATTTTACAGTACTGCGATTGTTGTTGGTAGGATAAAAGATTAATATATTTTCACTCTTAGCACGACATAGACATTTATTGTGGCGTGTTAATAACGCCTCGCCGCTTGCTGTCGTAGCTCTGAAATACGAAAAACCTGTGCGCCGTTTTTAAGTAACAGTGTACGTGTTCTACGCGTGCGCGTTGCAGTATTAGCCTACTTGTTTTTACACAATTTGTATTTTTAGTTGAAACCCCTGATTTTAAGTTTCTATTGGCGTTTAATTTACAAAATGACAGCGTGCTTTACAGACATCTCTCAGCCAAGAACCCCAATACAATATTATATAATATTATAATCTTTTTTCTTTACCAGATTTGGACCCAGATTATTGTAATGGATCATTTTAAATAAACCATAAAAGTATTTTCCGATTAATAGAGATCCTAAATCCTCAATAAAGAATATGGTTTTTATTACACAATTCAATATATGTATTTTTATGACATATCACTCCAACACAGTAGTGCATATAACAAAAAGAACAAAAACTACTGTGCTTTTTGACTTGTTTACACAAAAGTCACCTTACAATTTCAATTAGGACATTTTTTTTTTTCAACATTGTCATATTAATGTCATTATCATGCAAAACTGAAAATAATTTTCTAATTGTACATTCATTTTCTTTTTTTAGTGGTTCGCCCAAGTAAGGCGGCGATGTCTTGTCTTTTAGAGATTCCACCAAGACTTCCAGAGTGTCCATAAGGTAGTTCATGGAAAGGTTCTTGGGTTATATCATCTTCCATGCAATCCACTGGCACATTATACGTTTCCAGGAACATGTTGTATAAAATACAGCAGGCCTTCACAGCTAAGCTGGTTTGACAGATGGACTGCTTCTGCAGACACCGGAGCCTTTGAAAACGAGATCTCAGATTATGGATGGAGCCTTGCACCACTGCAAGAGATGACTGCACTTTCTGATTATAACATACTTTTTTCTGTCCGACTGTTCCATAATCAGGGAACGGGGTGAGGAAGTGCTCTGAAAGTGGGAAGGAGGAATCACCTATGATGTGCTTGCCATGTAGGAGAGCCACGGGGTCTTCCTGCAATGCCTTGCCAATCTCCGTGGCTAACAGCACTCTTGAGTTATGCCAGTTACTAGGGTGCTCTGCAGTCACATAGGTAAAACGACCCTTGTGGTTGCAAAAAGCCATGAGTTTTATAGAGTACAACCCCTCTGCATCTCTATATACCTCTGGATCTGGCACATCAGAAGGCTTCTCAATAGGAATGAAACACGTTCCTACTACACAGAGAGTATCTGGCAACCCCACAGTAGAAAAGAAGCCCAGCACAGACATTTCTGCTTCCTCCCCCTGAGGCCAGTGAATTTCATTAGCCAAATTGCTGGTAATGATGATGCAGAATTCATCCAGCTGATCACAAATGAGTGACTCTGTGATGTGGAAGCGGTTTGCCACACTGCGGTAAGACTCTTGGGTAGAAAGAGCCCACAGAGTAGCAAGCACAGCATGCCACACGGTCCATCCCTCTTGTCTAATGGCAGTCCATTTACAGGGTGCCAGCAGCCGAACCAACTCCTACAAACACACAAAAAAAAGAACAATTTGTTCACAAAATACAAATGAGATTAGCAAATAGTAGGATCAGCATTAGCTGAAGTACCTCAGTTTGAGTTGGCGTCAGCTGGAAGTGACTCTTAAACTCGCTTATCGTCAAGCTTTGCAGCACGGTATTGAACACTTCTCTTTCTTCCTCTCTGACACGTGAAAAAGAATAACGTTAGAGCATTTATCTCACATTTCATTATAAAGATGATTTTCTTTCATCAAATGCTGTGTGGATCGTCTTACCTTTTCAGATTATCACTTTGTTTAGTTTTCAGCTTCATTCTGTTGAAATATAAATTAATATATATTTGTTTTTTTTAGCTTTTTAGTTGCTGCTGGTCATTGGCACTCTCAGGAGAAAAAAAAAAGGTACAAAGATGTCACTGGGGCAGTGCCCTTAATGCACAAATGCTAAAAAAGAAAAGAAAAATAGAAAAGTACATCTTTCTACCTAATTTTACCCCTAAATGGCATATAATAGTATCTTAAAGGTACATATGAATACTTTAAATGTACATATTAGTACCTTAAAATGTACATATTAGCACCTACTGCCCCAGTGACAGCTTTGTACCTTTTTTTTCCCTGTGAGTGCTGGTGATCCTCAACCAGTAAGCTAGCAAAGGTACTAGCCAAGCTGGCTTTTAGTACATTGTGGGCAGACAGACAACCAGCAAATGAAGAGCAACCACGTTTGAAACATTTCCAGTTTAAAATAGATTTTCAACAGGCTGGGGAACATAATGAATACTTCTAATTATCAAACTGTTGCAAGCTGTAGTGAGTAAGAGCGCCGTGCTGTTTGTTTACTAAATGAAGCAACAACGGCTATAATATTAAGTATGAAATATTAACAGTTTTTATTCACCTGGCTTTCCGGCGAGTCGCATTTTTCTTGCAATATAAGAAATCTTCTTCATCATAACTGTCCGCTAATAAAAAAGCAATACATGTTTCCAGCGCCATATGCTTTCCGGACCGGTTCAAAGTCATTTATGTATTTATTATTTCAAGTTATTTCAAACACTCGCTGGTGTCTGAAAGTGTCTTTTGAGCTGAAATGGTTTAAAATGCCTTAAATGTTGAGGTTAGCTGGTAACGTTAGCCTGATATGAAAACATGGGAAATGAGCAGCGGTGCTGCTGACCGTCTCCTGACTCCTGGCCACACTTTAAGCCCCAGTTGGCCCGCTTTGGACCAAGATATTCGGTGGGACAAAAGCCCCCGATTTGGCACCATCAATCCCCGTGCCAGTGGAAACACGACTGGTCCTCCTGGCTCGCACTAACACTAGCTTTTTGCCCGACAGTGGTTGGCTACGCGGCTACTGGTGCAATGCCGCCCTCTTATGGCAAATCCATATATGTGATGGATTAAGAGGCTTTTCCCGAATGCGATTGATTTTCTTCAGTGAATATTGCTGTCAAACCAATCAACTAGGCTGAAAATATCTTAAAGCAGCCCAAGATAGCTGGTCTCATCTGGTTTATGTTGGTATGGCCTGGTCAATCAGGTATTCTGCTCTGGTTTAGCTGGTTTAAATGCTGGTAAACTAAAACCAATAATCTGATGTACCAATCTAAAAACCAGCAAACCAATTTAGTCTGGTTTAAGATTTTTTTTTTTTTTTTTTCAGCAGTGATGGCATGAAAACATCTTGTCTCTCAATCTAAAACTCAATCATAAAGCATAATCAAATTCCATCGATAGATGGCACCAGAGTAATACAATCTGATTTATTTATGATTCATCTCCATGTAGTCTCAGTATGGTTCAACTGTTAATAAATTCCACATTATAAAAAAAAAAACATCAAGTGTCTCTGTCTGAGTTGAAATGAGAGACAGAGTAAAAACGAGAGGAAGTGATCATGCTCAAACCCTCCTCAATAACCTTTGCCATTTCCTCTTCAATCCCATTGACCTGAATGATGATGGCAGCACAAAATAACAAATAAGAGCTACAGTGATGAGACTGCTTACTTCAGACTGGAGAGATGCTCTTACCGTCCTGCGTTAATCAGACAGAGTTAAATATGCAGGGAGTAATTGTGTAGGTCACAACCCTCATCTTAATTTACACATTATTAAATGGAGGTTATATGCTCTATAAGGCCATAAATCTGTATAAAAATCAACCATAACAAGTTGCATGAAAATTAAGAAATTAATTTTCATGCCCAAATATATTATGTCAATTTTCTTTTTACAATGAGGGTCATGAATATTTTAAAACTGGATATTCAGTAGTAGAAACTGTAAAATAAAGGTCATGTCCATAAATATTTCGTATTTGTGTTCATGGTCCCAGTGCATTTGTAGGCTAATCGTTTGAAACAAAAATTTGACCCTATACACAATTTATCACGCGAGACTCTATAATACTTGATTCTGACTGATCGACCGACGATCATATATTTTCGAACATGGCGTCGCTGGATAAGGCTATCTATCAAACAGTTTGCCCGGGTAAAATATGTTAATATTACTGTGATATTTTTTGCAGAGCTCGTTTGCTTATTTCGTACACTTTAATACACTCTTTCTTTCTTTCTTTCTTTTTTCTTAAGAGGAAGTTCAGTATGAATGTAATTAAGGAGTAAACAAACATTAGCATTAGCAAACAGAGAGTAAAAAATAGTAGCATATTGAGTTCAGTGCGTAACAAGATAGGCTATATGTATAGACTTAAATAAGTGGAACAATTTATTCATTTTATCCTATGCTTTCTGTTATGTTGCACTGTGCTATTCAGATGCTAAACCCATTTTAGAAATAGACTTGAATGCAGCTCATCACTGATGAAGATGAAGCACCACAGTGAAGCACTGTTTCCCCACTGAAATCTTGTGTATTATTTTCCTCAAGAGGCTTTATAGCCGTCTTATCCAGCTGATGGGCAATGCACTGTACCCAGAGATGAGTGGGCAGGGGTGCCCAACAGGGTCAGATGTTTCTGCCCTTATGCCATAGCCCCTTATTCAAAAGCTCTTATTCTGCCAGACCCCCTGTGTCTGTGTAAGCCTTGCCGACTGTGATCCCATTGTCTTATTAAAAAAAAGCTACGGGGAACAGAAGTCATCCACCTTAGGATTCTGACACACCAATCAGCATCTGCGATGTCTCCTCCAGCTGACCTCTCGTATGACCTTTGTAATGGGGCGAAGCATTTAAGAATGATCAGCGGCAAATGGAGGCTGGGATGGAGAGCACATCAGCGGTGCTAAGTGACCACTGCGATGAAGTGATTTTATAATCATAATACCATAATCCCATGATCTTCAGACTTTAACCCTTATGAGGTCATAATGGCCCCTTTCATTCAGCAACACATGTTGGCTCTTAAGTGAGAGTTCTCTAATTATAAAGCTATATTTCTTCAACAAAGCACCATATTCAGCTTTAGCTAATTTACTAACTGACAGCTTTAAAAGGTTTGCATAACTAGCAAAGTTGCACAAAATAAGAATACTATGTGTGATGGATGACAGATTGGTATAGAAGGAACCAGAGATACAAAGTTTAAAGATAAAAATTTGATAAGTGAATCTAATTTGTGTTAAATCAACAATATTTCATTTATATCCCAAATATCATTATGATATAATAACAGGTGTGTATATATTATTATATTACTATTATACCAGGGTTTTATCAGCTAGTTGATGGTTTTTCTTGTTGCAACACACTAGACATGCAATTACGGTAAATGTAGTGTTTTCCAGTATTTTATCTAATTTGTACACATTTTAACTAACAAGAAACAAAATAACACATTATAATGACTTACCAGTTATCACTATCAATATCTTCAAACTAATTTTGAGCAATATTGAGACAATTTTAAATAATTAAAAGGCAGAAACTGAAACTTACAAAATAATCAAATTACGAAATATTACATTTTACACACACAAAAAAAAAAATTAACAAAGAATTATTTTCTTAGTCAATTACAATTAAAGCTCCTTGGAATAGATTATAGGGGTGGTAATGAACTCAATTCACAATGCTATATACATTGCTGTACTAAGTAAATTATACATATAAATAATAATTATACAATAAACATTTTTAGAATGAATTTTTTTTTATTAGTCGGAATAAAATTACAGCTTTACAAAAGGTGAAAATATAAGACTTTTTTTTGTTAGTATACGAATTCTCCTTAAGAGCACAAAGCAATCATCAACAGACGAGAATGATTTCATTTCTAAATCACAGGTCATCCAAAATCCTAACGTCAACTTTTAAACAAAATGCAGCAGCGACATTCAAGGTTTGTTGGATTTCAGTTTCAGGCTCAGGGTTATTTCTTAACAGGCTCATTGCTTAAGGTCCAAAGTCACTGCTCTGATTCTTATTGGGGCAAAACGTGATGTGGGATAATCTCATATTTTCCACCGGTTTCCCCTCATCCTCTCTAGGGTTCTTGTCAGGGAAAGTAAGCTCGGGTCATACGTCTCAAAAGCTATTTCAGCTTTTGCGTCAGTTCGTCGAGCACGTGGCCATGAAATTCGCCTGGTTGCTACATTTGGCAGTCAGGTCAGGAGTAATGACTTTCACCAGTGCTTAACGGATAATGGCATTGCAGGGATGAAAGCTGTCATTCTTGTTAGACATTGCACTCATGAGCCGCGTATGAAAAGGCTATTTTTCCCCACATCTTCCTGTACGATCATATGATTGGACAAATCAAGCAAAATGCGCTTATGAGGCAGTGTGATAGGCAATGGCTCGGCTCCATAAGACCAAAAAGCCAATGCGGCTTAAACGGATGTGTTGTTACGATTATTCGGCCAAGTAACTTTATCCTACATTTAGATTAGCTGCTAATGACTGGGGAAACGGGTGCTTTGCAATCCAAGGGAAGTCCACATAACCATGAAAACAACGAGCCTGTCAATCCCTCCAAGGAAGGCTTTAGGAGTTAAGCACAATTAACATATTTTAATAGAGGTATGAGGAAACTAGATTGAAAACTATTTCACAACCACAAAAGAACGCAAGGAGATTTCTTATAACTTACACTTTACATAATTTAATACTCAGCAATGGGCAAATTAAAGTTTCCTCTGATATATCGTTAATTCAACTTTCTTATTCCATGCCTAACTCTGATTAGTCTAATTTGTTCGTCAAACATTATCTAACCATACAATGAGGTGAAGACTATGGCAACTCCATTGTAAAAAGCATAAAAAGCAAACAAGCACATGGTTCATCTGAAAGGCTTCATGTTGCCTCTGCCATCCTTTACTTTTCTCCTCTACTCACTGCATACACCTTTGACCCTGAATAAGGTATTTGTTACAAGACCTTTCTCTAATGCACACGGAGTGCTTCCAGAAGTGGTACATTGCCATGTCATTTATTTGTGTGTGTGCGCATTCGAGTATAAAATGTAACATGCTCTCTCAAAAATGCAGCATAACCAGTTTCATGTAAAAGATAAAGCAACCTTTTCATACCTTAAATACAATAATATAATACCAACATCCTTTCTAATTATTGAAAAGCTCACTGATCCTCTCTGAAAAACAGTAGAATTATGTCTTAACAGCTAAGCAAGAAGAAAAAGCACTGAACCTAAATCAATAGTGCAAATCACAAATAGTGCAAAACAAAAGAAAAAAAAACCTTCTGCCTTAAGAGAGTGTGATCACAGCAGCTGGAGGACATCAGTCTTTGAACCAGGATGTGCTCGGAGTCCAGGAGAAGACATGAACCCCATCCATCCATGCTAAAAGTGCCTGTTGATTTAGTGGGAGAGGTGTATTAAAGATTCAGTGCCCTCTCTTCCGTGCCTCATCTCCACTCAGCTGAACTTGTCTTGGATATTCATTAGGCTGCTGCTGGACTTGGCTCTATTGGCTGTGGATCAAGATGAAGGAATAGATTAAAACCAGACTGGCAGGAGATGCAGCAGAATATTAAAGAACACAGTTTGTGTATTACACGCTTTGAGAGATGCTAAAAGTAGTAGTCTTGGTGATCTGAGGCAAGTACCGTCAGCAAGTAATTGACCATAAAACCGAAAGCATGCACAGTTAACACCTGTGTCCTTTTCCTTGAACCTTCTGCAGAGACAATTTGCACAGCTAAGCAAGTTACTCACGGTGTATGAGCTTGCGTTTCTTTTGTTCCGAGTGCAGGAAGCTGCTCAAGTAGAAGATGATGGGGAGGAAGAGCATGAAGCTGGACACCGCGATGACAGGCACCGTCTCTTCCCGAGGCAACGAGCATTTAAAGTTTTTACTCCACAACCGCCGTGTCACGTTCATCTGAGAAGTAAGCGAGGTAATCAGTTTCACAATATCTAATGGCTCCATCTTTATCTGATACCATTAAAGGGTTAGTTCACCCAAAAATGAACATTCTGTCAGTAATTACTCGCCCTCATGCTGTTCCAACCCCATAAGACCTTCGTTCATCTTCGGAACACAAATTAAGATATTTTTGATTAAATCTGAGAGCTGGCTCACTCCTCCATAGGCTTCTAAGACACTATAACTTGCTGGCCCAGAAAATGTATTAAAGACATCGTTAATATAGTCCAAGTGACTCCAGTGGCTCAATCTTAAGTTTATAAAGCGACGAGAATACTTTTTGTGCGCAAAAACAAACAAAAATAACGACTTTATTTCACTTTTCATTTCCTTCTCTCTGGGCCTCGAGTCTTTTCACGTAGTGTTTAAGCGTAGCACGTCTGTGTTGCACGTCACCACGTAGGCTCACTATTGGGCGACGCTGGTCATGTGTGTGATACGTGGTGACGTGCAACACAGACGCGCTACGCTTAAACACTGCGTGAAAAGACTCGAGGCCCAGAGAGAAGGAAATGAAAAGTGGAATAAAGTCGTTATTTTTGTTTGTTTTTGCGCACAAAAAGTATTCTCGTCGCTTTATAAACTTAAGATTGAGCCACTGGAGTCACTTGGACTATATTAACGATGTCTTTAATACATTTTCTGGGCCAGCAAGTTATAGTGTCTTAGAAGCCTATGGAGGAGTGAGCCAGCTCTCAGATTTAATCAAAAATATCTTAATTTGTGTTCCGAAGATGAACGGAGGTCTTACGGGGTTGGAACAACATGAGGGTGAGTAATTACTGACAGAATTTTCATTTTTGGGTGAACTAACCATTTAAGGCTGAAAAACATTTTCTTTTCTTTGTTGGATCAGTGTGTTATATTACATCACTGCATTAGGCAGACGATTTCATCCAAAAAAGCAAATTACAATGAATTTTATCATGCATTTTCATCCATTCTGTGAGAATCAAGCTGTGTGAATGGTGTGAAATGCTACTGTTTATTAAGACTGGAATACACTACATGACTTTTAAAATCTGAACATATTTTAAACACTAGGCATTACACACTTGCCCAATTTGTAAATGGTTACAGAGGAAAACTGGCCGTCATACACAACCAGATTTTCAAGGTGTCCCAAACACAACAAACTCACATAAGCTACGTCCCAATTCAGAGGCTGCATCCTTCAAATGCAGACTACAAATGCGTCCTTCATTTCCTAGGCCACAAAGGATAGAACGAGTGGATCCTCCACAGCCTAGCCTATTCCAAGATTCATTGCGCTGGTGACGACTAGAATTTTTTTTTAGAGAAAATGCCATATTACACTCTTAAATGTAAGTATTGGGTTTCAACTTACTCGAATATCTAACAATATTAATTTGCAAAAAAAAAAAAACTTTAAAGGGGTTCAAATGTTGACTTAAATCTATCTAAGATGCTTTATTATGTACATAAATGGATCAAGGTGAAGAGATTTAGACAGGTTGCAAACCCTGCTTTGTTTTCAGACAGTTTAATATAACTTTCAAAAAAGTACAGTACAAAAGTTACTGGCGCTCATCAATGGCAGCTGTCACAGATGCAAGGCAACAAGAGAAATCCTCCTTAGGCTAGACCGTCCCAATTAAAGTACCCATGAAGTTTTTTGTGCTTTTAATATGAATATGTAAGCCTTACTGTTATCTATAAGGTAGTGTGCTCCAAAAGCATTCAGAACTTCTCAGTCTCTCACTTCCACCAATATGGATCAACGATTTTGATCAGATTTTCTGTCCAATCAGATGCTCTCTAGAATCTAAAGCATCCCGTCCCCTACATTATAAATAGATGCTGAAGCTGTGGCTAAAATGGCTCATTTGTTCACACATTTACTATTTGCGTCATGGTGAATGGCACATAGTGCACTATGTAGGGAATGAGGAAAGATTCAGACAGTGTAAATATGCTTTACATTGGGGCGAATAAAGTCTGGTTTCACATTAGTATCACGTGAACCGCCGCAGCGCACACACAGTCTGCTCTGGTCCAAAAACATGATAGCACAGAGCGGATCATATGCGCGAGTCGGAGCATACCAGAAAATGTATCAGACCCATTTGAATTTTGCTATTTTAAAGCGATACGGAGGAGATTAGGAGGAGAAACGGTTAGAGATTAGGAAACGGTTAGAACTGCGGGTTGTAATGGAATTTTTACATTTAGATGTGTTTTTTACTTTCAGATGTGTGCAACGTTGAACATTTATTTTTACTCATAAGCATTTAAAGAAATATAATCATATAAGCTTGCAGGAACAAAATGTTCAGGGTAGCAAAGAGACTATGTGTACTCAAAGTGACCTATTGTTTGGACTTCAAGTGTGAAAAGTATGTGCGCAGCTTTGATAAAAATAGAGATAAGCAAAAGGTGTGAAAAAGCTGCAGCTAAAAACAGGAACTTGTAGTAGACGTGATATTGTTCTGTCTAGATAGAATTTATTTAAGAGATCTTGAACAAAGACGTTTCCTTTTAAGGTAACTAAGGCGATCTTTTGAGACAGACCAGGATGTGTTTTGTGTATATAAGCTGGGCAAAAAGCAGAAGTCGGCGCGCTTCTCATATCAGACTCTGACTGATGTGTGAACAGCCTTTCTTGCAAGAAATAAAGCTGATCTTTGTTAACCTTTGAGATATCCTACTGTCTTACAATTATTGAGAAAAGTTGAGAAAAGAATTTCCACAACAGGGTTTACCAAGCTCAACGGCTCTGGCCAAGCAGTGATATAGACGAAACGCTATTGGCTATTTAAAAAAAGGGGAGGAGCTGTTCGGCATGTCCCGTCGCAACTTCCATAGTATTTTTGGAAGTCAATGGCTAACATCAACTGTCTGGTTACCAACATTCTTCAAGATGAATGTAGAAGAGAATCGAAGAAAGAAACTCGTACAGGTTTGGAACAACTTGAGGGTGACTAAATGTCTGAATTTTCATTTCTGGGTTCGCTCGGTTCGGCCTTCGCGGAGCAAGGTCCTTCAAAGGATGCAGCCTCTGAATTGGGACACAGCTACAGAAACATGCATTGCTAGGAGGCGTGACAAATGAAAACAATATGTTTTCTAAAATCAGCTTAAAATATCAAACATGTTTGATATCTTCCAAGTCTGTGCACATCACAAACTACAGAAACTCCAACTTCCCAATATTTGCAGAATCAACTAGCGTCGACTTGTCCAGACTGGAAATTGGAGGCAAAATGAGTGTACAAAAAGCATTGTTACAGATGTAGTGCTATTGAGGGTGATATTTTACAATTCTCCCAAACTTGCACATTGTAAAACTTAATTTGCTAATAACTTTTGGACTGTTTTTGTCAAATGACAGGGTTTGCGTATAGTGGGTACTTACTGCGTCTTCTATATCAATGCAGAGTGTTTGGTTTTTCTCCATTCTACCATAGAGCTCGTTCAACCTTTTGTATGAGGCTTTGCAGTCTTTGCACAGTTCGGTGTGGTTACTCTGTTTAGAGAACAGGATACACAAACTCAAGGATTTGTTTTAACTGTGCTTGCATTTGATCTAAGTGAGCCATTCGATATTACCAGATATTGCTCAAAGCAGGTGAGTGACTGATTCAGAATTGCCATGAAGTACACAGTCTCATTGGAGAGAGCCTCTCCATCTTCAGTCAGACAGTCTAATGAGGAAAAAGGTGAATTTTTACACATGACGCAATTTCTTCATATTGCAAGTGGTGATCATCTGGTTAAGAGTGAAAATGAAAGAAACGTGCTTAAGAGAAAGGATCCAGTCTAATGCCAAGGTTTCAGGTTATGTTACTTACGTTTGCATTCTGCTGAATCCCAGATCTCTTCCAAATTGCTGTAGAGGGTATAGAGCAGCATCAACCTATCAGAACGCATCAGGCTGTCATGACAACTAACATTTCCAGGGCCCAGCTATGAGAAGACATAATTTAGTCACAAATTATTAAGCATTAACGTCTACATCTGCAGATCATAACTTATTTTATAATAACAGTGACAAAATACCCACTAACACTATATGTGTTAATCAAAATATATACAGTATGTACTGGCATCTTTAGCTATTTGTTCAGTTTAAAAAGGTGCAATAATATGACAAAGATGTGCAACTATTCAGAAGGACTCGAGTTCATTTAAATTAACTTAAAATAGCTCTATAAGCTCACTAAAACATTCCAGAGTCGGTGTGAGTCAGGCTTGTTGAAACACACACACACACACACACACACACAATCACGAGACATGAGTGCATGTGACCAGTGGTTGACCAATTCTGTCAAACAACCTTCAAACCATTTATAGGCTCGTTTAGTGTTATAGATGGACATTTAGAGTAAATTAAACACTTACTTCAGATGATATATTTGTATATATTTCCGTCAGACCGTTGAAGTAAGTGTAACAGTTCTGACAGACTTTGACAGGTCGTGCATAAGACACCAGGCAGTTGGCGTAAGTCACGTAGCGTTCACCGTAGATATGAAGCAGTTTAATACAATACTGGTTCACTTCCAAGTCATCTGGAAACGTAGATGCAAGACTGAGAGAGTAGAAGAACCCCAAACCGCTTGCCTGCGATACAGGCATGACTGCTGATGGAAGCTTTAATGCGGCATCGACACTCATTCCCGATGGGTAAACCGAACAGTTAGCAACGTTAATTAATGTAATCGCCCATCCTGAAAATAAGCATGATACCACACATGTAAATTTCGCTAACAAATCCATATCTTTTTGGACTCCAAAGACAGACCGCTGTTGCTTTGCCAGACCCTGCACAGCTTCCTGTTTTCTTCTCGCCTGCGTCTCGATCACATGACTATGGAAATCTCGCGATGGACGGGATTTTAAATGACAGGTGAAGTTGAAAGTAGTGGAAATTGAGCCCAGTTTCAGCAAATTCCACTGGTTGTGTGTCTATACAATTTATTGTTTAAATTAAACTATTCGCTTTAATTTAGATAAAAGCTAGAAAGTAGAAAGAGCTGAATTAATTCAGTAGCCTATAGGTCAGTGATCTCTGCCCGTGTACGTAGGCTATTTAACAAAAAAATATATGTGTGATGCACATTTCTTTTATGAAATATACATTTAACCTTTTATTTACTGTATTTAACCTACTTGGATCATATGTTTACACATCTACCGCGCCTCAGAATTGGACTTTCCGTCGGTTTTTAGATCATGCACATATAATAGTCTTTATTTGCTTTAATTATCACCACTAATATGAATCAATTCACGGTGAATTTTAAAATGTCCGCAGCCTCAGGAATAACAAACACTTGATATGAAAATTTGATGAATTTTTTTCATTATTTTATTATCTGTGTGTTTGGAGACAGTGGGTTTACACACACGCGCTGCATCCTCTCTCTTCTCGGTTTTTGACACCGCGTGCAATTTTGCGAATGCGTTAGCGCGCACGCGGCCAAAAAATAATTACGGAGTCAAGGTAAACGATCTGGGCTCCGATTCTGATTGTGTTAATTGTCACAAACCCTCGAATCAAGCCACTGCAGTCAATGGTCTTTAATGTGAAATTAGTGCCTCTTGATAACTTGCAGTCCGCGGCAATTCTGCAGTCATGAGAGCCTGATGGAAATGGGGGACTCAGAATGCCTCGCATTAAGGGCTATTCTACTGCGTGCGCTGATGTCTGAGGGTAAATTCGCTGGTTTTATGTCGTGGATTGTGGCATTAGCTCTCCACTACTGCAGCACTGTTATTGTGATAGCCTTAAATTGGATGATCCAAGTCACCCAAGGCAGCTGATTTCAGCGGTTTGCAAGCAGAGAGCGGTGTGCAAAATCACACTGCGATACCAAGGACGTTTGCAAAACCCTTTCCCCTTTTTTTAAAAATCACATAGCCTACCTCACATGCCCTGGGAGAAATAATAAATGCGATTATTGATCAGTAGGAAACTAATCAGGTTTTTATACAAGACAGGCCTACAATTGCCATGTGCATTACGGACTTCATTTGAATGCACAACGGAGACAATTGAGCGAGGACAAAAATCACTAATTAGGCTGCCTAAGTGAAGCATCTTCATCGACTGGAGAGCTCTCAAGCAAAGGGATGAGCCTGGATAACTTGGCTTATATTTTGAGAATTATAGAAGTGCGTGTGGCTAAAGATTGTCCTGAATTCTTAAAACGAAAAGCGGGTTTTCAAGAAAATATATTTCATGGGTCATCTGATCCTCACAATCATTTGTGAAAGAAATGGTGCCTGCACATATATGGGATGCGATCGTGATCACATTAACCCGAGACCTATTGAGGCGTTTTAAATCCTAAAACAACATTTTGGCATCCGTATTAAACTTTTAGATTAGGTTACACAACTATGTAGGTTTTTATTTATGTCGTCAAAAACGTTATTGTTACTGACAATTGATGATTTTTTTTTATTTGTCCAGATAAATATAAGCTAAATATCATAAAAAAAAGAAAGAAATGCAATACAAAAATAGGGTCTGGTCTCGTAGGGAGCAGTTAAGGGTTAACTAAAGACTGTGCGCTTTAAGCCGTGGTCTAAACCTGGAGAGAGAGAGAGGAGCTGTAAAGTTATGCAGAAGTTATTCTCCATCCTTTGGTCCGTCCCTAATCCTCCAAAACCGCGTTCTTTTATGCGAGGACTGTGCCTCTTTTCTTGTTTTGCGTTGCCTATACAACATAAAGTCAGACTGCATTTAATGCTTATGGCGGGATGTGAGGGGGATTTTGCAAATGCGAGGCCCCTTTCGCCGAAATATTGCTCTCTAAACGTCGTGTGAGTCTACCAACCCAAAGCGACCCCAGATTCTCCCCCCGGTGTCTGACTCGAATGACAAACCAGCCTGATTTCACTGCATCGCTGGGAAATGTTGGGGCTGATAATAGAGATTTCGCTTTCATTTTTTACGGTTGACTTGGTTATTGTTGCTTTTCTTTTGCCCTGATTCCTTCCAGGGATTAGGCCTGACTTCCCCACTAGCAGCGGCCAAAGTGGCCCGAACTGGGGATGACAACTGACGGGGATCAAGGCTTGGGCTATTCTGCCCTCTGAGAGGCAATGTGAACTGAGAAGAGCTACAGGAGAAAAGCCCTTGGACAGGAGGAACGCGCTCTCAATGTTCAATGAACGGATCCCACTAAATAGCTTATAGAAAGTCCTGCAGCCTAATTAATTACAGCTAACTTTCTCGTTAAAACGTGAATATCAGGACAGGACCTCGCTAATTTGCATGCTATAGATGGTGGTTCTAGAAAAAAAATAAAAAAAATAATAATAATAAGACTTGGAATTGTATTCTTGAAATTCTCTAAATAAAGCACAGCATTTAAAGTACTGTGAACACAAGTTTTGATAGGCTAGATCTAAGTTGGATAAAAGCTTTATAGTCTTTTATTAGTATTATTATTATTTGTAGTGACGTCATGACTGACAATCCTCTCAAACATAAATTTATCACAACAATATTGAACATAATATGGCAACATATATAGCCTATAACGACTATTTTTTACCCCAACTGAGACATGGGCTGGTCTTAGATGTATAGTATGTGATTACTGCAGAACTACAAAATAATCTAAAATCTATATAACCTTTTTTTTTTTTAAACAAAAGGTCTATGTCCCTGCTTTAATAAAAAAACTCATATCAGCTTGGCAGTGAAAGTGGAGCATGGTTTGTCACTGGCCTCCCAGGTCAATCTCAGCCCCATCCGCTGGTAGTCCAGTTGATCCATCATTTAGATCAGTTTGGACCAGCTAATGACCATACATGATTAGGATGGTCCAGCTGGAATAAAAATGTAAAACCAGCTACTATTAAAAGGTTAACACTCACAGCCACTTTATTACACTGTAAAAACTCAAAATTTTCTAGTGACTGGTCACATCTAAATTTTTCAATTGGCCCAAGTGAAATTCTGTACATTTAATTTTATAATTTACAGAATTTCACTTGGGCCAATTGAAAAATTTAGATGTGACCAGTCACTAGAAAATTTTGAGTTGGGGAGGTTAGAATTTTTTTACAGTGTAGGTACAATGCCTTAATTCTTCGTGGCATAGAACAAGGTTCTGGAAACATTCCTCCGAGATTTTGGTCTATATTTACACGATAGCATCACTCAGGTGCTGCAGATTTGTCGGCTGCACATCCATGATGGACATATTCCGTACCACCACATCCCAAAGGTGCTCTATGGGATTGAGATCTGGTGACTGTTGAGGCCATTTGAGTATCGTGACCTCATTGTCATGTTCAAGTAACCGGTTTGAGATGATTTGAGCTTTGTGACATGGTGCTTTATCCTGCATTAGAAGATACACTGTGGTCATTAAAGGATGGACATGTTCAGTAACAATACTCAGGTAGGCTGTGGCTTTTGAACAATGCTCAATTGGCACTAAGGAGCCAAGAAAATATCACCCACACCATTAATAGAAGATACCAGGCAGGATGGATCCATGCTTACATGTTGTTTAAGCCAAATTCTGAATATCGCAGCAGAAATCGAGACTCAGGCAACGCTTTTTTCAATCTTCTCACAGTAGTGGCACCCGGTGTGGTCTTCTGCTGCTTTAGCCCATCTGCTTCAAGATTTGACGGTTTGATGTCGTTCAGAGATGCTCTTCTGCACACCTCGGCTGGTTATATGTTGCCTTTCCAATCAGCTCGGACCAGTCCGGCCATTCTCCTCTGACCTCTGGCATCAACAGGGGATTTTTACCCACAGAACTGCCGCTCACTTGAGATTTTCTCTTTTTCGGACCATTCTCTGTAAACCCTAGAGATGGGTGTGCGTGAAAATCCAAGTTGATCATCAGTTTACTTTCTGGCACCAACAATCATGCCTAAAATCACCTTTCTTGAAGTTCACAGTTTGACCACATAAATGCATTGAGTTGCTGCCATCTGATTAGATGTTTGTAGTAACAAGCAGGTGTACCTAATAAAAGTGTCCTGTGAGTGTATATGGGTTACATAGCTCTAACTTAATATGACATAAGCCATGTTAGCTGATAATAGCATTATGATTAATGATCATAATCCAGAGCCGTTTAAAAAACACTGAACCTGAAAGATTTAGTTCTAGGCCTATATATTTTTGTGTAAGTTTTGTATGGGTGATGTTGTTGAAACATCCACTCGGTAATGATTAGTTGACCCACATTTGTCTTCTCAAATAGCACATATTGTTTTACTATTAAAAAATGTACTAAATTGCTGTTGCAGAACTGATTGGCAGCACTAATCAATGACGTTTTGAGTTTGTCTCCCTCAACTAGACATGTCAGAAGAAGTTAATCTTTGTTGACGGTGTTGTGCTCTACTGTCTGCCGGCTTGGCTCACAGATCCAAGTCTCCAACAAACAGGCGGGATAATTACCAAACATGTAGCCGACGAGCTCGATGCACAATGGCGCATTGACTTCCTCGCTGTTGGTCGCCTCTGTGGAGCGCCACGGCGAGGCCATCGTTCCACGCAAGTCACCCCAGGAATCGTTCACCCGGAGCGGGAGGCAAGAACGTCTTGTTTCATAACAAGACACGATGCTGACTTCTTTCAGCTCCAGCGAACTGGACATAAAACTCTACTGACAACCTCCAGCACAGGCTGAGGGAGCTTTCTCTGGGGAAAAAATACAGTTAGTTACAACAGTTTAGAGTTTACTAAGTGGACTTAAACAGCATTGACATTTTAACAGAATGCAGAATTGCATCTAGGACTGCACCAAAAAGCAAAAGTCAGGCATTATTAAAACATTTTTTTTTCTATAAATCAAAGTGTCCAATAATTTTGTGTTGCCTTATTGTAATTGTATTATCTGCAATAAAAAAAAAGTGTCCAATACTAGAGGATAATGAAGCGGGTGGTATTGCGCTGGTCATGTGATCTCAAAATGGCTGCCTCCATTAGGAGACCTATACTTCATGTATTATAAAGGCATTTTTATTAGGCTAATTATATCGTATGTAAATTATTTAAAACTTTTTTATGTAAAACTTAAATACGTAAAAATCACTTATTTAGAAATTTGCCACTGCAATATGTTTAAACTGTTTATCTTTTCTTAATTATTTGCACATGACTGAAACAAAATGTTAAGTTTCATCTAACACGACGCGAATACATTTTTAAGGTTGGTGTCTGAGAGTTTCGCCAGTGATATCGCTGAATGAAAGACCCCCCCCTACAACTCCTTGTTAGCTGCCAACTCTGAACTTTTTTTGCCCTGAAGAGCAGTTCAGTGCGAGTCGGTTCTCATTCACTGGCCTGCTTTTGTGGGCCGCCCTCGCTTTCATTCCTCCGTGCGTTACACCAATTAAAGGAGGACGTGCAGCAACTGTAATGGCCCGAAGAGTGATTGTTTTTGACAAGCAACAAAACACATAGATCCACCCCTCCGATTAGGACGACCAGGGGGAGGGTGTATTTTAGGGAGGTAGAGCTCAGCCCAGTCAGTGCCCTTAAAACAGCATGAACTATGAGAGGAGGGATATGGTCTTCAAGGGAAGTTTTTTTTTTTTCTCTCACAAAGACTGGTCATGTCAAAGAAGAGGACAGAGAGATACCCAGCCTCCCCCAACAAAGCTTTATACACGCTACTCTACCGCTTGTCTGTGTACAAGTGTCAGTATTAGCTTTTACCACACCAGGGCTCGGTTTGAAAAGCCTGGAATTCCAGCATCAATGAAATTCTTAAAGAGCTGGAACTCAACACACAGACCAAATCCCACAAAGACTAAATCCAATATGAAGCTCTGCTTGGAGATTTAAATCAGTCATAATCAAATAAAAAGAGCAACTTGGCTTTATGTGGAGAAGACAATAGTTCCTGGAGGAATTTGATGTGAGATTCTAGTTGTCCGGTGACATTTTTCTGTAAACCCTCAAAGACGTGACTTAGAAAAGCCAATTAATGACGACGGCTTATCTAGACAACTTATCTAATTCTGCAACACAAAGACAAAACGCGTAACACAGATGCTAAAATAATGCTAAAAACATCAACTAAAAAAACAAAAAGGGAAAATGTAACAAAACACTGACAATACTTATAACGATTAAATATAATCATATGTGATGTGCCAGACTTCTGGAGGTCTGTTTACCCTTTTTCACTGCAAATTTACATTTATTAAAAATAAATGTACTGTTTTACACCGGTTACATAACTAAAATAACATATAATGCAATGTATATTCACTGTATGGCAAGATAATTAACAGTTAACAGTTTTTTTGTTGTTGTAAAATTACATTTTTAGGGTGTAGAACTACAAGTTAAGGGATGCATCAGGACATCATGCAATTATTTCAACTGAAAAAAATTTCTGAAAACATATTTGTATGAATAGAAAGTCTCTCTGTTGATATTTAATGAACTATCTTTTTCAATTTCATGATGCAACCAAACCTGCGCGGAAGCCTTTGTTAGTGGCATCTATGAAATTATAATAGTTAAAAAGACAAATGTGACGGACTTCTGAGCCAACAGATATGACAAAGCACAAATATACTCATTCTGATCTGAAATGAAAAGCATTTACAGTTCACAGTCGGTCATTAATTGATCATGGTAATGCATTGAAGAGAATCCAGCAGATGCTAGGTGAAAGCCAGCTCTGATCAGCAGGGGTGCGTTTGCGTTTTGGTCCTTTAGAGAGAAGGCTTTGGCCCAGATGCAGCCATGTTAACTTTGAGTGCCCCCCCCTCCTCCACCCCCCCAAACTCCTTTCCACTCTTCCCAAGCCCCCAGGTTGCCTTTGCATGACATCATCGCTGAAGCATGCCCCCCAAACCCCTGTGAATCTCCCCATCCTTATTCCCATTGAGCCTCTGCAAGCCATACGTTCCTTTCTCTCCCTCTCCTTTTTTCCCCTCCTTCTCTTTCTCTTCCTCCTCTGCTTCCACCAATCCCCTCCCTTTTTCCTTAACCAGGAGAAGGCATTGTTTGGGGCGAGGGCCTGATCAAAAAACGCGGCCCGCCCAAACTGCGGCCTTTCTGTAAATTCAATAAGCCCACCTTAAAGATTTGCCTAATTAATGGATGACATCTTTGGCTGGAGGAGAGGCGAGGTATTTTGCTCGGGCTCGCTCATTGTTGGCCTCCTAATTAACTTTCCCAGGTCAGCCCGGGTCTCAGCAACCTGGGAGTGAAGAGCTTCATTGTGAGAGGAGTTGTAAACTTACTTTTTTTGCCTCGGCACTTAAAAGGGAAAGCAACTATAGGGAACAGAAAATATCCTATTTAAGGCCTTTGTGAGTGAACTGCCTGCACATGGTCCAATAAAGGAAGTCTTTTTAAATAAGCGTTCATGGTCCTCCCCACAGTCCTCCTCTCCCCTCCCTCTCTCCTCTCCTCTTTTGCTTTTCGGAGCAATGCAGAAAGGTTATGAATGATAGTTTGGGGTTTAAGGAGTGAGGGGCAAGGGCCAGTCTTCTGTGTACCATTTGTGTTTGAACCTTTTGAGAAAGTCCGAGTTTGGGGGGGGGTTTCTGGTCTGTCTGGCAACTGTATGATTACGTTTCTCACTAAGAAGACTAGAAATTCAATGTTTGAAATGTGAACGTTATTATCTCCTTCTATTAGGCCACCTACAATGGGGATAGTAATGTGGGGGGGAGGGGTGCGATAAATATTGGTGACGGATGTCATTTACATAAACGTAACACGCGAATATCTTTAATCGCCGCCGAGGAGCTTAATAAAGACAATGCTGATTGTGAAACAACAACACAAATCACTCTTTGGGGAAAACAATGAATCCATCAGTAACACCTAATAACCTCCCCTTCCACCCCGCTCCGCCCCAGTATCCTCTCACCTCCCCTCCCTCTACACCCTCTGTCTGATCCCAAAAATGAAGTGTAATGAGTGGGGTGTGATCTTCCCACAGTCAGTAAGGCCAGCCTCAGCATCATGACATCACGCATGTCCGGCCAGCTCTTTGAGCTTTAACAAAATATACAGTGGCCCAAAGATCCAAAATGTACATGTGTTAAATAAATAAATAAATAAATGCTCATGTACAAAACAATACTAAGCTATTTCAATTCAAATTAGATCAACTTTAACTTCATTATACTTGTTGACTTCAGTTAAATGTATTCGTCATCATTATTTCCATAACTGGTGGGCATGAAGAATTGAAATTCACAAGAAAAAAAAAAATCATCAGTAACAAATAAATAAATAATTTGTTTACATTTAAGAATGAATTATTTTGTATCGGATTTTTCATCTGAATTATTTTTTTAAACTATATTAATTTAACAGATGAGCACTGCATTGCATGTATATCAAATTAACACAAAATGTGCATACATAACCTTGACAAATGTATTAAAATGTATTATTAAAATGCATGAAGTTATCAAAGTCTTCTTGTATTCATTTTTTGATATTAAATCAAATTCAAGGTTAGTAGAAAAATAAAACTTTTTACATTTACTAAAATTGAAGATTTAATATTAAGTCTAATATTAAACTATTTTATATATATATATATATATATATATATATATATATATATATATATATATATATATATATATATATATATATATATATATATATATAATTTAAACAACTTCAAAATGTATTATATTAATAGATTTAATGTAGTATTAAAATTATTAACAACTTAAAAAAATATTTTATTATTAAAAATAAATAAAAATATATTTATATATAATAATAATAATATATATTTTTTAATTATTACAAATTATAATTTTTTATAATAGATTTAATGTATTATTAAAATTATTAATACAAATAAATTAATTCAGGAAAGAACATATCAAATTCCTTCACTGCAAATACGGAAACTAAAAACACAAACTATAAAAGAGATCAACACGCAGCACCACATTGTACTTATCACATAAAAGCCATCAAATGATGTGATAGGCTTTGGCAGGCAAATTGTTTCTGTGAAACATGCCATTGATGAGACGTCACCTGAAGAGACAAATAAACAAATAAAAGAAAGTTGATGTCACAGCAGAATAAAGTTTGTCATTTCGTGCCCCTACGCCGGTCGCCGAAACGGTGTGAACGGCGAAAGCTTCTTTAGCCAGCTGTCATAATTTGTTAACGAGGCTTTTCAAAAAAGCAGAATGATAATGAGAGGACAGAAAAAAAAGAGACAGGCAGGGAAAGAGGGTAGAGGGGGTGCCCTTCGTGAGTGACTGTGGAAGCGGAGAGTCGGTCCCCAGGGAGCCGGGTCGGGGGGGGGGGGGCAACATCAGACCGATTTCAGCGCAGCAACATGATGGCATCTCTGACGTTTTAATATTAATGAGAACGAGCTCCTCGGCTTGGAGCTGCCAGCACTCTCAACAGGTGCCTAGGCTCCTCTCCGCACACGGGCCGACAAGCTCTCTCCCGTCCCGCTGGCGATAACACCTCTCCGTCTCAGGAGGAGCTCAGGGCCCTTAAAGAGAGGGAGGGAGGGCGGGCAGAAAGGGAAGCGGAATGAGTTAAGTCATCCATTTAAAAACTTAGACGATGAGCTCTCTTTTAAAGTCACCTCTCGCGAAGCCGAACCACGAGGTCTCGATATTTCTCCTCTTCTCCCAAACCCCCTTGAGAAAGAAATTGACTTTTGTTTGGAGTTTGTGAAAAGTGGGAATCAGGAGAAGGACAATGGGGCTCCCCATGGAGAGGACCCGAGTGAAGCCATCTCAAATCAGTCAGCCAAGGGACCAATTAATCCGGCCATTGTCAGGCCCAAGCCACTGCCAGCACATCAACACATTCAGAGCCCATTGTCCCGACCCTCCTGCAGTAGGATTTAGTCCGTCCAACAGCCAGTTTTGTCCGGGCCAGCTCAGGCGGAAGTTTCTCACTGACAATTTGCCCCAAATAGATTTGTCAGAAAGCGTCCGTCGACCTGCCAGTTAGACAGGGTGAGGTTGTGTTCGGCCTTTATTACTACTACTATTATTATTTTATTTTTATTTATTTTTTGGAAATGTAGTAATGGGAAAATTCTATACACAGGCATGTGGAGTGTGTATATGTGTGACGGTCTAACCTCATATAAGGTGCGGGATGAAATGAATACTGCAATATGGAACATAAAATATATATGATTCAATTAAATTTGATGTCAGGCCTAAAGAGTGCTCTCTTTAATATTAAAACATCTGTGTAAGTGAATCTATAATGTTTACTGTACCTGAAAAAGAAATAAAAATGATTAAGATGATGATTACGTCGTACTTTGCAATGGGATGAAATGTGTTTATATACTCTCTTGAAAAGAGCAAACGCCTCTCCTAATTTCTAACATTACTGTACAAGTTGGACTGTTATGAAATTGCGTTCAAGCTTAAACTCATAACACCTTTTTAAGAAGCTTAAAAATGTATTAATTTACCAGGAAAAATAGGAAGCATGATAAAAAAAAAAAGATCACCTTACTTCTTTTCAGTGAGAACAGGCAGCAGGTGTCCTCTGTTAAACAACAAAATTAAATTAAAAAGACGTAGAAATGTAAAGATGGAAATACAAAACGGTTCAGAAACAGACATATTTCTATCAGGAACAGATATTCTATACATCATATACTGTAAGAGAACATGTTTAGTATAAGGACAGCACTCTAACAATGTGATCCGCATGAGAAAAACCTCAAAATGCGTTTAATTAGTGAATGACTTCAATTTATAGTTGGATGAAATTGGCCAAACATTTCTTCTCATTGCCAGTGTTTTTATCATATTTATTCAAATTAATTGTATATCTAAAATACATTCTTGCAGTTTCTTTCTTCATATATAAGTCAGTAACGGAAGTGCTCGTCTAAGCGGCCTAAATATATTTTTTCCCAGTCCCCTGGCTAGCAGCGATCTGTAGATTTGTTTCTGGTTTGCTGCCTCGTTGATACACACATGCGTTTATCTCAGAACAAAGTGCTGAAAAGTTCTGCTATCACAGAAAAGTATTTTGCAACATCTCCAACACGCTGTTACAGGAGTGGTTAAGGATAAGAGTTGGTGTTGCTGTCCCTCTCCACTTTAAGGGCTAAGTAAGCAGTTGCATACTGATTCTGTCAAGCCAACAACTAGATACACAATCAGATGGTTCTTTGTCAGAGATTTTCATTGACTGTTATTGAGAGGAGAGTCACAAGCACAAAAAGTGAAAGCAAGCAGCCGGGGCAACCATGATGTTGGTTATGTTTGTGTAAAGACTATCTATGAATGACAGGATTAGGGCGAGTTAAGCAGATTACTACGAGCAGACCACCCCACCCCTAAGACACACACACACACACACACACACACACTTATAAACACATAGATAGGGAAAGTGAAAAAGAAAAAAAAAGAGAGAAAGAAAAAGAAAAAGAGAGAAAGTCAAATCAGATTTGTTCACACTTTTTAAAATGAACATGATGCTCTTCACATAGTCTATCATACATCTAGAAGTCATTAGACTCATTTTGATGTAATCACTTGTGGCCCCGAGTTGGCTGGTGATGCCCACAGAGATAGGCAGTATGAGTCTACTGTGACACTGTTTTTCTCAGTCTGGCACCCAAGGTCGTGAAAAACGCACATTTGAATATGCAGTCATTCACCTGTCAAAAATCCTAATTTCTTTTCAGTGCACTGAGAACACCGTTTAAAGGAGGACATGACAATCACTAATTGCGATTAGATACGCCCCCGTTCGCCACGTTTAGACCGAGATTTAGGGCTCCCATATGGTCCCGAGCTACCGTGGGAATGTTCATAATTAAACCTAAAATATGGGTGTCTGTTGGCGGTGACCACAACACGGCACGCTGTTAAGGTCAAGATGTCATCGCGCACGTTCTCAAAGGGGTACAGTTGTGATTCTCCCAGTGCACGCATGTGTCCCCTCCAAAACAGAGCGCACGATTTCGCTTTTTTTTTTCTTTTTGCGGAGAAATGTTTTCAATATTACAACTATAAAGCTCTAACATATGTGTATGCAAAAATCTAAACTACATCATATCACTGTGTATTTGTACCCGTTAAAGTGAGTCAAGGCTAATAATAAGCAAATTACCTTTAAATTTACACGAAATAGAGACAGAGACGTTGCATTCGGCAAAAACATGTAGGCTTACAAAAAAAAAAAAGTATAGGTTACACTAGTATGTTATACAGATAAAGTAAATGTTGCCTATACCCCCAACTCCCTAGAAAACACGATAAGAAACGTTGATGTGTAGCCTACATTTAGATTATGTTTTACATTATAAAAAATAGAAAAGAAAAAAAGGGTCACACTTTAGTCTAGGGTCCAATTCTCACTATTAACTATTAACAACGACTTTTGCCTTAATAAACTCCTAATTAGGCTATTAATAGGTAGGCCTAGTTGTTAAGTTTAGGTAGCCTATTGGGTATGATTAAGGGAGTTTGAATATGTTCATGCAGAATAAGGCATTAATATGTGCTTTATAAGTAGGCTACTAATATAGTAATATTCATAATAAGCAACTTAATAGAGAGAACTGGATCCTAAGCTAGTGTTACCAAAAACAGTGCACTCGAAAATAATGTATCACATTTAGAGTATATAGCATATAGTAGTAAACATGTTAAGCATGCCACATGTTGATTCAGAATAAAAAAAAAAAAAAAATTAAAAAAGATTTCCTCCAATTTCCACGCCTGGCGAGAGAGCGATGAGAATCAGTATTCGGGCTCGAGGGAGAACAGATCTCTTGCAGTCGTAACTCAACAGGTGCACGCGCGCGATGGAAGGATACGGTGAAGCGCGGAAGAAAGTAAGTTAGTTTCGAAAAAAAAAGAAGGTGATTATGTTTCTGAGGATTATTTAAATAGGATACTTTAAACGATTTACTTCAGTCTGGGAGCACTAGGTCACTGAACTCCCAGAGGATGGAAATGTGTTCCCAATCAGTGGCAAACGTTTGATTCGGTCATTTAAACAGCCTCGCTGATCCTAATCAATTCCTACAGAGCGCACCATTAGCCTCTCGCAGTGTCTCACTCACTGTGTGTGGAATATCACTTCATTCGTCCCCGTGACGTCATGCGAGAGCAGGAGTTGAAGCAGAAGGCAGGGAAAAGCTAAGTGGTCAAAGGAAGTTGGGCTCTCCTCCCACCCTCCCTCTCTCCCGCCCTCCTACTCTAATACATCTCATACATATTAGCAAACCTTTAATCTGACGGTACACATCACAAAGTCACTCACCAAGACTCTAGGCTGAGACGCGTTTTCCAGCGCATGCAGTAGCCTACTTTTTAAGCTGGTGTTGAGCAGTAAGTAACAGTGCTGGCTTATGCGTTTCACCAACTTTCCGTGTCGCTGAGAGAGACCAGGGGACCGGCTCGGGCATATCGTCTGTGCGGCAGCATCCATCGCATCAATCAACAGTCACACACCAAATCTGGATTCTATTCGCTGAGACACAAGAGGAGCGACTTGGACACACTCAAAGAAAACTGCAACAGAAAGCAGAGGACCAGTTGTCCACCGCAAATCGGATGTTTAATTTATGCTTGTCATTTCTGAATCCAAGTCAAAAGTGCTGAGAACTCCCCTGGGCCTGAGAAGTGGAACTTTTCTACGCAGTTTTCTTGGAGCAGAGGTCTTCAATATGAGCAAGCCTGCTGGTTCAACAAGTGGTTGTCTGGATATTTTAAATGTCAAATCCAGTGAGTAGATTGTTTTTCTTTGTTGTTAGTAATAGCGAATCAGAAACGCAATCTCTTTTGTTTACGAAATAAGTGAGTTTAAAATGTTTATGGCTTAAGGTGACAAAAATCACCTTAACTCCACAGAGCTGTCAAACGCAAATCGATGTGTTTACATGCTGTCAAATTGTTGCCAACACCGAAAGCACGAATGCCTAAAAAATCTACATAACAGTATTTTTACATATTAGATATATACGTGTAAGAAAATAAATAAGCCCGGAAAAGGTTAGATAAGTTTGCGTTTATTGATGCTGTTACACTGCTTGACAGCCTTGATTCCCCATTAGGCTACGCTTAGCAAATAAGTTGTGAATAGGCTGCTAATATTGTAACAGCCCGTACGATACATTTTTAAAATATAGTTTGGTCCTATAAGGTCTGCGTAAACTGTGCATAACATGTCATCAAAGCAGATCTGAGTTATCCTTATTAGCGTGCTCTTTTGACTCGTCAATTAATTTCAAGGAAACAAGAATGCAGATTTCCTGACAATTTATTCTTTTACATTTGCAATGTGGGTTTTCAAAATGGTCTGACTGGAAACATTTTTTGAAATATGAAAAATTCAGTGTGATTTGAGAAATACGCTTGTGGTGATAAAAAAAAAAAAATGTGTGCGCCTCTATTTGACTTTAAAGATTAGACTTAAATTAAAAGGTGTTAAATGTTTTGACGTGTTAAGTATCTTCTAAATGACCCAAGAAAATTATTTAAGTGAAAGGCAAAAAAAATAAGGTAACCCAATCACATTTTTTCCCTAATGCTCACTAGTAATTAATGATGATTTTAAAATAACAGACCTGTGTTAAAAACACAATTTTTAAATCTAGCTTAGTATTTTAATCTAAATTAGTAAATTTACTTTAGGACCAATGGACACATGAAATAATTTCGTTGAGGCCTAAACTTGAGGTTCATTATTTTGAATGCATAGCCCCCCAAAAAACTTTCTGACGACGCTTTACACGCATTTCAAATCATTTTCAGAAGATATTTATAATACACAAGAGTATTATATAAAAAGATATTTTGCTTTACAGGGGTAAAATCGCGGCACTTGCACTGTTTGGGTGGTCGAAGGCCCATTAAGTGCAGAGTTTCTCACAACTGCACTTAATCCAATGCAGCAGGTCTCAGGGTTGATGCTGATTACAGTAATGAAATATGCCATATGTCTTTAAACAATTACAGCTCACAATGCAACAGACCGGGACCCCCACAGAGGAAAGTTAAAGACGCGTTTCATTCTCTAAAAACAAATCCGCCTTCAATTCATGAGTTTCTTAAATACGAACGTACCATTGAGTGTTGTCAAATTATGCGATGATTGCATCTAATCTGGATGGGGGAACAGTATAGGCCTTTATGACTTCCTCGAAATAAGAGCTGTCTGCTTTGATGGGTTTAATTATCATACCACATAAAAAGAAAATCGCACTGGAAACAAAATAAATAAATGATAATAATCATACAGAAACTCTAAATGCAAATTAAAAAGCAGGCGTTCTTCGAGCGCTTCATCTGAAAAATAAATAAAGAAATAATTATTGGTGCACCATGGAGCAATTTTCAAGTTTCAAAACGACTCAAAAGCAACAAGTTGCCTCCATCACTCTTTTTCAGGCATGCAAGATGCAAGCAAATATTAAATGAATCTACATTGTTGTCAATACGAGAATTTCCCACTGTTCTGATTTTTTTATATAGCCCTACACACAGCGAATCTTTTCCGTCAAAAGTGATCACCAAGCCTGTAACAAAACGCCATTATAATTTCTGAAAGGTCCTGTACGAGGAACATCTGGCATGTACAGAACAGAAATCTGTTTTTCCATTAAAATGCAGCATCGTTTTTTCCTTTTTTTTTTTTTCTTTTCTTGTTTTAAAAAGTCAGAGTGCATGAAGTCGTTTTCCTTCTCCTTCGTTACTGGTCTATATCCGAATTCCCATGCTACCCTTTTTGACGGGTCACTGGAAAATCAATGAGCAGGTGGACATATGTCAGTGTAATTACATAGCCGTTTCTCTAAACGACTCCCCCATATACATGCAAATATACCTCTATTGACAGACTTAAATACAGAAGAAAAAAAAAATTCTGCACACAAGAAAAATCACAATTTTCATTTACTCCAAGTTCATTTGCATACACTTCATTTGAGTCTCTGAAACGCGCTGGTGCGTATTATTCTCCTCTCCCGTGTCACTCCTTAATCCGCGAGCCTTTAGACGGCGCGAAGAAAGCAGTTGTCGAGCTTCATTATGAAGCGGGGTTGGCAGCTTGTCGAGACCAGGCCAGTCAGACGAGGCTCAATGGGGAAATCATTAAGTTAACACTCTCCCTAATGTCGCCATTGTGCGCGTCTACTGAACATTGTTTTATGCGACCTGCGATATGACGCTTCCCACCAATGCGCCCAGGGTTTGCACATTCCTATGGACCGACTCATTAAAAGTGTGTCCTTTAACGCGATTTTTAGCACGATTGTTTGTTTTAGTTTTTAGGCCAAAGATTTGGGAATTGTGCGAAATTATGCAATGACTTTCAGGGAAATTTCTGTAGGCCAGGCGCAATGTTGAGGTTCGTCTCGCGCATAATTTCTCTTTTGGGCCCTTATCACAGAACTATAACTATTAACTATAGTTTTAAACAAAACTGATGGGTTTTTTTTTTTATTTTTTATGTGACACTTGTTTATCTAGGCTAAATATAACAAAGTGATAGATAGCCTAATAAAAGCAGGCTATAGCCAACTTTCTGAAAATATGATCTCGGCCTAACTTGAAATCGTAAACTTAATACCAATCTTTGAGTTAAAATGAATAACTATTAAACATAAGCCTATTAAATGTCAATATTCTTAAATAGACATAAAATCTGCTATTGGGTTGCTGCATTTTTGTCGTTTTTTCATTAAATGGCTAACTGCTATATTTTCTATCTCTGGTATAGGTCGGATTCTGGACATTCCATGTAAAGTGTGTGGAGACCGAAGTTCTGGAAAGCACTACGGGGTTTATGCGTGTGATGGCTGCTCGGGATTTTTCAAGAGGAGCATAAGGAGAAACAGAACGTATGTCTGCAAATCTGGCACACAGGTGAGCTATAGCTAGGTCTACTAATCAATTACAGCGAAGTGTTTGAACCATAACAGCGTCAGCTAATTTGATCTAAGCAAGCGCGTCTAAGGACTAGATTACACCTCCAGTGATTTTCATAATTGAAAGATTATCCCAGAAGTGAGCCCCCTCCCGCGCCTTTGAGGGCCCTTTGCCCCGTCTAGTGTAACAGGTGTAATCCAATCTAACGCACCGGCAGGACTGGGTGGATTTGGAGAGCGGTAGGCGGGATTGAGACTATTGGTCGTGCGGCGGGGGAGCGAGTCAATAGCCGTCATTACTCTACCATTCCCACATACCTGTGGAGTGGAGATCACTGGAGCAGAAAGCAGAAGAGGCTGTTTGTGTGCCGTTGCTAAACGAAACCTACTGTATTTCCTTATTCTCTCGTCCTCTTTTCCCTCAGGGCGGCTGTCCAGTAGACAAGACGCACAGAAATCAGTGTCGCGCCTGTCGCTTGAAAAAGTGTCTAGAAGTTAATATGAATAAAGATGGTAAGTGCTTGTGAACACATTCGTTTTTTAAAAATATATATTTTCAAGAGTTAACAACAGAAAATAGTTTTATGTTGCCTGTAATCCCCTTAGACAGTTGCATAAATTCATACGGTAAAAAAGCTGATTGCTTTTGTCTTTACTTGCCAACTAGTTGACTGATACACTTGTATAAGCTAGTTATAAGTGTCAGTGACTTTGTTTTCCGGATCTATAAAATCTAATTAAAAGGATGACTGAAAAAAACACCACTGATTTAAAATTTTATTATGAAATATTATCATATATTATTGTTTATTATTATATATTATTATTATATAGGCATATATATATATATATATATATATATATATATATATATATATATATATAAATAATATTATTATTTTTATTATTATTATTATTATGAAAGTGTATTCTAGCCAACATGCTAATAATCAGTTTTGTCATGTGACCAGAAAAAAAAAAAAAAAAACAGACTCCTTTAGACCCTCATGTAGGCTATCCCAGTCTTTAAAAAAAAAATCGGAATCAAAAATCTCAATTTTTCCAAAGGTGGAGTAACACTAATACAATATATTTATATTCATGCAAATTTGTAGAAAAAAAGTCAGCACAACGATTACAACTTTAGTGTCTTCATTGTGCAAGTAAAATAATTGTGTACCTTTAACTTGATTGTTAGCATATATAGCCTACATTAAGTCAATATTTATTGTAGAAATAATCGATTTTCAAAAAATCCAACAAGAATAGCCTACATAGGCTATTACTTGCCACATATTTCCAAACTAGCTGTAGCTTTTAAAACTATTTCTACTTTTTATCCTATAAGAATGCTTATTTATCATCATGCCACTTCTATGAATACAGCAGTGCAGCACGAGAGAGGACCGAGGACGTCAACCATTAGAAAGCAGGTGGCGCTGTATTTCCGAGGCCATAAAGAGGTGAACGGTTCGTCGACCCATTTTCCATCCACGTCTATCCCGGGGCCGCCGTTTTTCACGACAGTCACGCAGCTGGAGCCTCACAACCTGGAGTTAAACACGGTCACGAGCACACCGGAACGACAGGCCATTGTAGGACTCGCCCAACCCACACCGAAGGTAAACGCAGTTTAATCAACGAACTATCAATTTAATTAAAACATAGTTGACCTTATAAATGAATGCCTACAACCCCGCTTATTTTCTATGCTCATGTAATAACTTTTCAGTATCCTCACGAAGTCAGCGGCACTCCCATGTACCTGTATGAAGTGGCGACAGAGTCTGTGTGCGAATCGGCCGCGCGCCTGCTCTTCATGAGCATTAAATGGGCCAAGAGTGTTCCGGCCTTCTCCACACTCCCTCTTCCTGACCAGGTAAACAAGTGCTTTAATCATTTAATGTATCATTTTCATGTAACCAAACCAAATGCTAGGTGTTTTATGTATAATCATTAGTGAACACTCTTACCTTTTTTTTCCCGCAGTTGATCCTTTTAGAAGACGCATGGAGGGAGCTGTTCGTGCTGGGCATCGCGCAGTGGGCCATCCCAGTGGACTCCAGCACTCTCCTAGCTGTTTCAGGTAGGCCATACAACATGTTGCCTGGAAGTTGTGCTTGGTTGGTTTGACAAGTTTGAAATACTTTTACAATTGCCATTTCTATTTTTTGCTTACAAAGTCATATCCATACTTTGATTATCCAAGTGTAAGATTTTATCACGTTTTCTCGCGCATTAGGAATGAATACCGAGAACACAGATTCCCAGAGGCTAAACAAAATCATCTCCGAGATCCAGGCGCTGCAGGAGGTCGTGACGCGCTTCAGACAGCTCAGACTGGACGCCACGGAGTTTGCGTGCCTCAAGTGCATCGTCACCTTCAAAGCAGGTAGAGTTCGTTTAAAAAAATAAATATATATAGGCTATTATATAAATAATAATAATAATAAAAATAAATAAATAAATAAATAAATCATTTTATTGTTACTAAATTGTTGTCAGTTACTGATTCCAAATTACATGACAAAAATTATAGTTAGCAACTAATGTAATCGATCACAACACATTTAAGGTAATTTGACTACTTTTTGATTACTTTTAGATTACTTTGGACTTTATCACATTGATTTGAATAGGATAATCTTGTACCACACTGATATAAAAATACAAATATTCCATTCTTTGTTAACAACAACATGAAGTGCATTAAATATTAAATCATGTCATCGTTTCCAAGGCTGGGGTTTGTGATTGAACTGCGGGGTTTGTGTGTTTAATGAAAAGCTATTAATTAAATAATAATAATTTTAAATTTAAATAAATTTGATCAGTTCTATACATAGACCTGTGAACTTAATTTTATTAATGATTATTATTGACCTAACTTATTGACATGTCCACATGACTAGGACAGCGTAAAGTGAGCTAAACAAACATGCCGTCTCTCTTTTCTTTCTTGTACAGTTCCAACACACAGTGGTTCGGAACTGAGGAGCTTTCGTAACGCTAGTGCCATTGCAGCCCTTCAGGACGAAGCCCAGCTGACTCTAAACAGCTACATCCACACCAGGTACAGCGAATACTTCCTGAAACATGGGGGAATCTGATAAAGCGCATGCAATGAACAGTGGTGAATTTAGAACTCTTCTGATTTCTATTTTTACATTCAACTCTATTCCTATTTCAAGGATTTCAACCGAATGGTTACGTTTCAGGTACCCCACTCAGCCGTGCCGCTTCGGGAAGCTGCTGTTGCTCTTGCCTGCTCTACGCTCAGTCGGTCCATCCACCATCGAAGAGGTGTTCTTCAAAAAGACCATCGGAAACGTGCCCATCACGCGACTGCTTTCAGACATGTACAAATCCAGTGATATATGAGCTACTGAGAGACAGAAAAGAAACAGAAATGTATCTTTGACCTTGGCATTCACATGGACGCTGTGGATGACACCAGATCCCCCTAATGTGATTCTTCACGCACTTGTTTGGAGAATAAAGCTCTACCAATGTCAAGATGTTGTTGTTACGCAGGGAAAGTTTAAAACGAACAAACAGACTGCATCTCTAAAAGTTGAGCTCACTGCTTAGAAAGAAAAACGAACGTTTAACCAGTAATTTTCTAATTGATTTAATCTATTTAAGGTTGTTTATGGAAGTAACTTAACAAGCTTAATCTGTTCTTGTTCTATCAAGATTTAAATACAAAATGATCTTAGTTTGTAGTCATATTTGAACGGAGTGTCTGTTATGTACAATCATTCATTTCAAAACGGGACGTTTTATTGTGTCCAATCGACCAGCTACCATCATGACCAATGCTGTTTTGATTTCAGCGCCACTATTATTGGTACGTCCACGAGAACTTTGAAGGAAACCAAAAATACAAAAAAAGAAAGAAACCATGAGGTATGTTGCAGGGAAGTAAGTCGCTGTCCCTTTGACATAGTGCTGAAAACCAAAGGCCCATGAGTCAGAACTGAAGAGCAAGTTCATTCCTGTCCTGCCTTCCAGCAGAAGCTCCAACTTGAATCATAAACACTTGAACCAGCTAATCGGGTTTACTTGAAACGCATGCTTTAAGGTTGGAATTAAACTTAGCGGGAAGGCAGCAGGACTGAGCATTACTGACCTGATGAATCACATAATTACCTATTGAGGTGACTGGGAGGCCACAGCACCCACGGCTTGGGACCTTTATGTAAGATTAGGGTTCACAGGCAGGGCATTTCAAATCCTCTGGATGTATTTCTGTCGGCATTGCGAGTTTTCTGTGTGGCCACTCTGCAAATGTAATTTTATTGATTGATTTTTTTATCGAAAGCGGTTTCTGCTCATACTTGGCCCATGTCAGGGGTCAGCATTTAAAACCCTCGTTTGACTAGCTACTAACCATGGAAAAGAGACACGATCAGCACTTGGATTTTGTTTTTTTGTAGTCTGTAAATACATTTCTCGTTGTACAGTGATGATTTTTGTGAAAGTTGTTCTAAGATATTAGAATAAATATTGAATATTGATTGCCTGGTTCTTCATCGACGGTCTAATTCAGGTCTCCTTTCGCTGTAGGGGCTTTGGGTTTCTAAAGACACCGAAAAAAAGTCCATTGCTCCCTAAACGGGGTACTGAACGGAGACAGAGAGAGGTTCATGTCTGCACGTAAGTGCATATTGAACCACTGTCGATACAATACCCTGGACCTTGAGTGAATTTGATGTGCCTCGCACGGCTCGGGGTTTCAAGCACTCTTTCACAAATCAAGGGCTTTGCCCAAATTGCATTTTTTATCTTCATTTTTTTGATAGAGAGGATACAATAGAAAGAAACATGATTGCGGTGACAACTTTCAATCCAATTTATCCTCTTTATCCTAGTTCCTGCTCTGACGTGGAGTGAACTCCAAGGTTGCGTGAGCCACGCGGCTGTGCCCTCCTCTTTACCTTATACAGCATTGTTGCACATAAAATTGACTCTCGACAACATTTGCATTCCATCAAAAGTAATTTAGGCACAATCCGTCAGAATAACAAACAATTAATACCCACAGGATGAGACAATGCTAGACTCGCAAGCAAAAGGTTGAATGTAGGCCTGTAATTTGTACAGCAATTACAAACAATACAAAACACACCTGTTTCCCAATATTGTACACTCAATTTTAGATCCCACATCTGTTATATAGTTACATACACACATAAAGTTCTAAAAAGTAGACATTAAGTGCAGTGTTTAACCCTTGTGTTCAGGTCATTCTTGTTCTGTTGTCATTAAACAAATGCTAAAAGTACCCAGACAAAACAAACTTTGAAGAACCAGTTCACCATGGCTTATATATAGTTATATATAAAAAAAATATAGTTATTAATTGGCCAATAATTCACAAGCCAAACCCTGTCTGTCTTAAATGGAAAAAAAAGTTCATTTTACTCTTATATTCGGGTCATTCGAAGAGGATCTGTCTTCTTTCCAGTCTGAGTAACCATTCCTATTGAAACTAATTTATCCTTTTTACAACTTCCTGCCTCAGTCTTTCTTAGAAGATCAATAAAAATATCTTTGACTAAATTCATTCTGTCTTTTAAGAAGTATCTGTTTACCAGTAAGATTGAAATGCCCTAAATCACACTCATCTTGGTGGCATGAAGTTATAATGCATTCGAATAAAGCATAGAGCAAATAACAAATGTGCGATAACTAAATTAATTTACGCATCTTTTAATATTGTTTTGTGTATAATACTCAAATTTCCATGTGCTGTGTGAATGAACAATAACTGGGCGCAATTCATTTCAGTGTAAGGCTCATTTTTACAATTCTTGCATACAATACTGATATTTTTATCACCTTGTCCTAGTTATTTCTTTAGCTATTGATCAGAAGAAATGCAATTATGTCCTATAGAGAGTCTAACAGAACAACGCTAGTCAAAATATACGCAAGTGACTCACTTTATACAAACTCCCGATGGTCGAAAAGGAAAAACCTTTTAAGGCAGAGTGAATGTCTACAACCACTTCTAATGCTAGGATCATCTCTTAAAAGAAGTTTTAGCGGAGCCAAACAGAGGCGCTTTCGTTTTTCAAACCACATCATAAGTGCGTGTGTTTGATCCGTTTTATTGGAAAATTCTCATAAACAAAACAATGGCACAGCAGTATACAAATCTGGAAACATGCAATGTTGGCAGAACTCTCTGTGTTTCTGTGTAACACCATTACACAGTAAAAACAGACTTGTCTGCAGCTAAGTGGGACACACAGCACACAATCAAAGAGGTTCCCAATTAAGTGCACCCTGCACGGTAAGCTTCTGTACGTGTTCTTCAGCATTAAAAGCAACATAAGTAGGTAGTACAGTAACACAGGGATGCCAATGTGTGTGATATAGTGCTTGCATAATTGTGATATAGTTATTTGGTTCGTTTCGTTTGATCTTGTACTACAAATAATCAAAGCTAGTGGTGCTCTCTCAGACAAAACTACCATAAATAATTCTTAACCACAATTAATTACACACAAGAATGTGTTTGATTGGACTTAAAGTGGTAATATTAACATATGGATTTATAAATCAGAGACCAAAACTATCTATAAGGACAGATTAAAACCGTACTGGTGTAAAAGTGAAGGGATACAATGACTAATTCTAGAACATTTTCAATCATTTGTCGTCTCGTGTTCTGCGCAGGTAAATGTGTTGGACGCCCTATGGTTCATGCGAAGATTCTTTTCCAGTTAAGAATGATTCAAACCTTTCTTATTGCTTGTGGGCCATGTTTTTTTTGTGTGTGACGTGTGTATGTGTGTGTAGAGTCCAGACCGGTTCAGGCTTGTCTAATTTTGGAAGGGGTGTAGCTTTTATCCACGGACTCATCCTGTAGGAACATGTGCAGGCAGCGCTCATTTTGGGCCAATGGATGACCAGCCACTCTGGAAAATCAGACCACAAAAAGGCACATTAGCCATCATAAAAATATTATGCAAGGATGCACATTGTAGAGGGAGAGAGAGAGAGAGAGAGAGAGATTTGATGAGAGATTTGACCCCAATCAAGATGCAACTCTTAGATATTATTAGGAGGCTGTGACGTTTCGCTGCATCTTCTTTCAGATCATAAATCATCCAGCTTGAATTTAAATTACGCATATCTTTAAAAAAGTAGAATGAGCCATCATGCTAATTAAACGAATTATTTTACCATTAGCTCTATTCCAGCTTCCAATGGGATAAAAAAAAGACACTCACACCTCGAAAATTACATGATGCTCATGATGTTATAAGTCAAGATGACAGAGAATCATTTTCAGGTTTGGGAGAGGCAATATAAAGACATGCTGTGCAAATCCACACACACATAGTCGAGAAGTATGATGGGCATGCTTCCCCCTTCCCCAGGTGCTATTAGTACCGAACAATGATATTTAATTCAGGAATTTTTGGTTGAAGAAAAAAAAAAAAAAACATCTTAATTACCTCCATATCCTTTCTCTCTTCAAACCTAATTTACAGCTGTTCGGCTCGTATTAAAATTCAAACAGGTAGAGCCGGCACATTTGCACATGAAACAAAGATAATGGCAAAGTCTGCAATCACAGCAAATAATTACAATCGAACTGTAACTTTTATTGTCTCAGTCGTCGGGGGAACGGCACCTCGGATCAAAAATAAGCAGGAGTGCACACAACATCTTGTAGGGAAAAGGTATGCATGCCTGTAATTTCACTCGCAATTATCATAAATTACACATCAAAAATAAAACAAATGTAAAAAGTAAAGCTGGTGCACTTGTGGCCTCTCATCAGTTTTGATCATTCTGTAGGTAATTATGAGAGAAGGAAAAAAAGTGTGAGGGAAGACATCGGATGACACAAAGGCTGGCAAGTGTATGTTTTTCTCTTTCACTGAAGTACCTTAACCTAAAAACTCCAAATTAGCGGAAAGAGGAAAAACTCTTGTGTTATGTTATCATGAGAACCGCTTCACTCTTCTTTACAGAAACAGTTCAGATGTGCTGAGGCCAAAAGAAGTGAAGAGGAAGGACACGCAAGTAGAGGACTACGGAAATCTTGCCGTATCAACATTAACTCAAATGCACTTAAGAACAAAATCGCAAGGATAAATAGTTTTATTCCCACAATGCATCATGGATACATACAGTGTCCTTCAATAATAATGGCACCGTCAATATGTGCAAAATAGGCTGTCACTTTTTTCTAGAATTTTACTCCATTTAAAGATAATATTTTTGTGAACATTTTGAATGAAAGACTAATGTGATAAACATCATAATTCAGCTTTATAGGTTGTGGAGAAGTGCTTTAGCATTGAGAACTGAATGTTGGGCGTAAAGACGCTGCAATACGGCAATCGAACAGTATAACATGGTGCTAGCATCTCCAAAGTCATGAGCTTTTGATAGAAGAATCTGCCAAATTAACAAAATGTACTTGGTCTGTAAAAAATAAACCTGTCAACTGTTAAATTTGAAGCTAATTTTGTCCTGCTTTGTGATGTACAGTGATTTAGAAGAATTGTCTTTTCCTACTCGCATGGTTCAACTGCATGTGAAGGTAGATTAATGTTTGTCAGGAGGATCTTGTGACTCACTTGTTGAGGAAATGCTCTAGGCCTTGCCGCCGTTCCTCGATGAAAGAGTCGTCAAATATACCATCATCCCCACGGAATGGGAGCTGCCTGAACAGAGCCTTTCCAGGAAGAGGAGGAACTACCACCTGTTTGAAATACAAGCACTTCATTCACTTTACATACGTCTCCAAATGCAATCATAGGTCTCTTACAATCACTTCAAACGCCATTACCTGAACTACAGAATCATTTCCAATCCAATGAAAAAAAAAAAAAAAAAAAAGCATTACTACTAGATACCTAAACGTATCTAGTTGAACTGGACCCTTACAACAAGCCTGATAGTATGCAGTAGGATGGAAGGATGATAAAATGCCTCAGTCTGAGCATTCGTGCGATGTTCCAACCAAACCAACACTACTATTTCACTCATCCATCCTTCACCTTGCTTTCCCTCTCCAGCTCTCCTCTCAGCCACTCAAAGTCGCTGTATCTCCTCCGGACACGTGACTCCTTCAGCTTGAATATGGGGAGGTTTGTCTGTGGAGAACAAGAACGGACAAACATCACATCAATCTCAGATTAAGAAGAAAAAAAAAAGACCTACATCTTTTATAAAAGTAGTTTGAAAACCTTTGAAACTTGAAAACAGTTTGAAGGACTGACAGTGCAGCTGAACAGCATCAATACTTCAATGAAACCCAGTTCAGTATTAGAGTAAAGCATTAAATAAATAGGTAAAGTACACAAAAAGGCCCACTGAGACACTAAAACAGGGTCACTGGAGAGGCAGATGTTTATGAAATAAAAGAACAGCCCGATGACAGCATTCAAGGAGAAGCTGAAGAGGCAAAAGGCAGCACAAGTAACGAACGCGCAGATGGGAATAAAAGTACAGATCAATACTACACTGGCTGATTTGCTCGAGGCAGACTCAAAACAGATGAATGCGTGGTGGAGGAGACAGTAAGTTAAACGAATAAATGAATGTGTGCTTTGGGGACAAAGTCTCACGTGGGCCCTAATTGGACAGGAAGAGTTGAAATGTTCATCGATCCTCAGTTACCCCAAGACCATTCCTCTTTCCATCGCTCACTCTCCCTCCATCTCTTCAGCTGCTTCCAAGTCATGTTTTTAGCCTTGAGAGGGTCTCTTCAGAAAACATAGCTCTCTCCACACAATGAGGAACATTGATGAAATACTCACTACTTCAGCTTTCCCCCCCCCATCTCTATTTTTTCAATCTTTATCCATCTCTGCTTGTTTCCCCCTTCTCTATCAATCTGACCCATATCTGTTTTTCTTCTAATCTCATTAAACAATGTTTCACTGAAGGTGTGCTCGCTAATTTTGTGTCATGGTGTTAGAAGCAAGTCGTCATTAAACTGTTAAGGAAGCTAAAGTGATAATGGTAACAAAAAAGAAGATAGTAACCAAATGAGTTGTATATCATGTGACCCGACCCATGTAGAATAAAATCACTTTCTCACAGTCTCGCTTTCTCTCGTGTGAGTGAATAATTTGTAACATATTAGTAAATTACTGATTGCACCTTTTAATCTTCACTACCGTTCAAAAGTTTGTGGTCATTGAGATTTTGTGAAGAAATTTTTTTTTTAATACTTTTATTTAGAAAAGATGTACTATATTGATCAAAAGTGACAGGAAAGACATTTATAAATGTTACAAACAATTTAAATTTAAAATGAATGCTGTTCTTTTGAACTTTCTATTCATAAAAAAAAAATCTTATTATCAATTTTCACAAAATATTAAAGGGTTAGTTCACCCAAAAATGGAAATTCTGTCAGTAATTACTCGCCCTCATGTTGTTCCAACCCCGTAAGACTTTCGTTCATCTTCGGAACACAAATTAAGATATTTTTGATTAAATCTGAGAGCTGGCTCACTCCTCCATAGGCTTCTAAGACACGATAACTTGCTGGCCCAGAAAATGTATTAAAGACATCGTTAATATAGTCCAAGTGACTCCAGTGGCTCAATCTTAAGTTTATAAAGCGACGAGAATACTTTTTGTGCGCAAAAACAAACAAAAATAACGACTTTATTCCACTTTTCATTTCCTTCTCTCTGGGCCTCGAGTCTTTTCACGTAGTGTTTAAGCGTAGCGCGTCTGTGTTGCACGTCACCACGTATCACACACATGACCAGCGTCGCCCAATAGTGAGCCTACGTGTGACGTACAACACAGACGCGCTACGCTTAAACACTACGTGAAAATACTCGAGGCCCAGAGAGAAGGAAATGAAAAGTGGAATAAAGTCGTTGTTTTTGTTTGTTTTTGCGCACAAAAAGTATTCTCGTCGCTTTTATAAACTTAAAGGGATACTCCACTTTTTTTGGAAATAGGCTCATTTTACAACTCCCCCAGAGTTAAACAGTTGAGTTTTACCGTTTTCGAATCCATTCAGCCGATCTCCGGGTCTGGCGGTACCACTTTTAGCATAGCTTAGCATAGATCATTGAATCGGACAAGACCATTAGCATCTCTCAAAAAAAAAAATGACCAAAGAGTTTTGATATTTAAAACTTGACTCTTCTGTAGTTACATACAACTTTTTATTTTCCGTCGGTCTTAGTACACGATGTAACTACAGAAGAGTCAAGTTTTAAATAGGAAAAATATCGAAACTCTTTGGTCATTTTTTTGAGAGAGATGCTAATGGTCCTGTCCGATTCAATGATCTATGCTAAGCTATGCTAAAAGTGGTACCGCCAGACCCGGAGATCGGCTGAATGGATTCGAAAACGGTAAAACTCAACTGTTTAACTCTGAGGGAGTTGTAAAATGAGCCTATTTCCAAAAAAAGTGGAGTATCCCTTTAAGATTGAGCCACTGGAGTCACTTGGACTATATTAACGATGTCTTTAATACATTTTCTGGGCCAGCAAGTTATAGTGTCTTAGAAGCCTATGGAGGAGTGAGCCAGCTCTCAGATTTCATCAAAAATATCTTAATTTGATGTTGAGAAGATGAACGAAAGTCTTACGGGGTTGGAACAACATGAGGGTGAGTAATTACTGACAGAATTTTCATGTTTGGGTGAACAAACCCTTTAAGCGCAATGAGACGTGAAAGAGAACTTAGTTTAATACTCACGGGACGCACAGTCTGACATCCAGCTTTCTGTGCACGTGCTTCGGATGTGTGCGCTCAGAAAACCATATATCAGAAGTTTAGACTGATATTGCTTTAAAACGCATGCAGATAATAAACTTTCATGATGATGAAGAACTGCAATGTCGCGTGAGCGTGATAGAGATGATAATCAATTCAAAATCAAACAGATGTTTTAGGTTTTGCAGACTATTGGAGGCAGGATCTGTACAGGCTCCACCCTCTTCTGGAAAGCGGGGCGGGGAACACCAGCTAATTGCGCTAAAGGTCCTGTTCTTCGTGATCCCATTTTTCAAACTTTAGTTAGTGTGTAATGTTGCTGTTAGAGCATAAATAATACCTGTAAAATTATAAAGCTCAAAGTTCAATGCCAAGCGAGATATTTTATTTAACAGAAGTCCCCTTTCAAAGCCTACAGCGAATGGCCGGTTTGGACTACATCCCATGTTTTTTTACACGTGAAACATGAACACATTATATTGCACACTGTAAACACAATCAAAGCTTCAAAAACACAGGAAAAACGGGACCTTTAAAGATACATGCATGAAAACAGCATGTTTTCCCTTCCACTCGAAAATGCATTTAAAACATGATATAATAAATGATCTGTAGGGTATTTTGAGCTGAAACTTCGGACACATTCTGGGGACACCTGAGACTTGTGTTACATCTTGTAAAAAGGGGCATATTAGGTCCCCTTTAAAAAGTTTAATGATAGGTATAATGGACAAAAACAGTTGGAAACATTCTTCAAAATATTTGTTTGTGTTACGCAAAATATACAACTTAATACGGGTTGACATAAAACATAAATCATACCATTTTGCACCGACATGAGGGCGAGTCAACAATGACAGAAATTTTCATTCTGAAAACACTTGAGGTGAACTATCCCCTCAAGTGTTTATATCTTCAAATTTTTTCATTTAAGTTTCATTTTTATTTGCAGTAACCTAAATGAATAATTTCTCTAACCTTACAGTTAGAATTTTTATAACCCTTGGACATTCCTTCAACCCACGCGGTCATATGAGACGGGGATTAACTCAACGGCTATGAGATCAGGGTAACTGCAGTGCTGAGGAAGCATTTAGTAGCAACCTTGCTGAGGTGCTTGCTAATACTGTGTGAATGGCTGGACCACTGGGTTTAGGTTCCACTAAGTAAGCAGGTCTAAAGAAGTTAATCCCCATGTCAATTGATCACGGTAACAGGTAATTTAATACACACACTCATGACAATAATGTCATAGTTTCGGGACTATTATGTGGTGTGCGGTCACACCGGAGGAAGAGTTAGTTAGTTATTGAACAGGATTAGTTCTTAGGCCAAGGGTGAAAGCCCATTTATCTAGAAAACTTCTTAAAATGCACACACAGAAATGACAAGGACCTATGAAGGTGTCAATAGGTCAGGTTTTGTTTCTTATTTCACTCTACGGCTTAAGTGTTGTGTTAACAAGGTGAAAGATTGAAAAAAAATCATTCCAAATAAGTTTGTCATCTATTCCCCTTACAGCAAAAGAAGACATTTGTCAGACTTACATCTTCTAATAGAGGAGCTATTTGAAGTCATTCAGGGCAGGGCACAATACATCAATGAAAACAAAGTCAATGGTCAATAAGTAGATAACTTAAGGAATATTATTACATTTTAAATCTCCCTGGAATACTTACCAATTCTACAGCTGGTTTTAAAAAGTGGCCAATATTCTATCCTCACTGATATACTATGGACGGCTGAATTCCCTTCTTCCAAGTCACTGAAACTGATATATAATGCACTACTGAGGACAAGCTATTTATGTGCCAACTTGACAATTTCAGTGTATTTTTGGCAGTCAGACAGGTATGCAACTGTTTTGCATAGTCACAAAACTCACTCCTCCACAGTGAATAAATCGCCATCCGAGTGCATGAGTTTTATAACTGAGGTGCCATGCAAATGTATTTTTATGGTTGTCCACATGAGAAAAAAAATTACCATCCAAATAGGGCTTAAATTGTACAATTAATTTGCATCGTGCTTAAACGTTGGTTATAATGAAAAGTTTCGCGAGCGTGCAAAAACTATCTGAATTTTTCGCATTAACAACAATTTGGGGGCGGCAATTGCTTGAATTATGGGTTCATTATTATTCTTAATGAAAAACACAACTAACCCCTTTGCAGGTTCCCTATCAAAATTAGGTTTAAATCCAAAATATTGCCAAATGGGCGCTTTTATATTACGCTTTGAAACCAAATCTTCCGTCATCGTCTTGTCAGTCAGCTCAGCTGGCCTCACTCTCGTCACTTGATAAATGAAATCTGACTCCTGTTGCTGATCTGTGCTACGACTCTTGTTTAGCTCATGTTGAATTAAGCAGACGTGTTCATTTTTTAAATTCTTAGTCTGTTCTCTAACTGAACTAAATTATTTTTATTACTATAAAAAAAATCAAAACAACAATGGGGGTGATGTAATCGGTGTGCGGCTGAACACAGTGTAACACCAACTATCGCAGCAAGCCTACTCAGCGCTTGTAAAAACACAATGTAAATAGAAACCCCCTCAATACAGTAAAACTGCACATTTTAGAGTGGCCTTTTATTGTGGCCAGCCTAAGGCACACCTGTGCAATAATCATGCTGTCTAATCAGCATCTTGATACGCCACTCCTGTGAGGTGGATGGATTATCTCGGCAAAGGAGAAATGCTCACTAACACAGATTTAGACAGATTTGTGAACAATATTTGAGAGAAATAGGCCTTTTGTGTACATGGAAAAAGTCTTAGAGCTTTGAGTTCAGCTCTTGAAAAATGGGGCAAAAACAAAAGTGTTGCGTTTATAATTTTGTTCAGTGTATGTACTCTATACTACCAGTACTGCGGGTACCGTCAACTTTTTTTTTCTTTTTTCTTAGTACCAGGGCATTTGACATCCCTACAACAAGGGTCAAAAATCTTTATTAATAGATCTACCAATTTCTGTGTAGAAATAAAATAATTATGCAGCCATCTTTATAAAGTCATATTCCTCCACCTGTAATCTGGCGCCAAATCTCAGGTAAATACTGAAGTACTGGCTGCTAAAAATCCAGCTTTGCCATCACATAATAAATACATAATAGCATTTTATTTATTTATTTTCTTATTGATCGCTTGCCAAAAACTAAACGGAATACAAAAGTAATATTACACAACAAGCTGCATGATTAACACATCATCAGTCTTGTCCCAAGTGCAAACTTCACAGGAACAGTTGCATGCTATAGTTTAACTACTTTAGGGGGTTGTTCAAATCCCTCACACCAAGTATGAGCAATAGTAATAGTGACGCTCGCAAGCACCACTAATTACACTTCAACAAAAATGCTGTGACGAGAGCAGTGTTGTATTTGTGTGCGTGTGCAAAGAGAAAGGAGGGGTACATCACACTGTGTACAGCTGCAGATGTAAACTCCAAAGAGTTTGACTGTCCTCCCCTCACTGCTAATGATCTCAATCAAACCTGAGACAAGCAAACAAAACAGCCCAACAAAGGGCCTGATTACCGTGGCAACCAAAGTTAACCACACAGACGGAAGCCCTTACACATCAAACACTCAATGAGCAGATGAAAACAGCCCAATTCATTAAGACAGCAGCCTTGCGCTGCGGCTAAGACGGGGCTTTTCAAGAGGTCCATCAATACCTGTGAGCATACTGGAGAGGGGAACGGTATGACATGATTAAACTGGCAGGTAATGAGACTCAGTGTTAGACGAGACGATCAAATGCTTAGAGACTCTCTGATGGTCAGCTATGTTCTCTTGGGTGGTTTTTATGTTAATTCTGTAAGCTCCGTGGGATATTTAATGATGTCTGTTTTTTAATTCTCTCTAGTTGGCCACTAACAGGACTCATTACAATCCAAGCCTTCTCATCATAAATCATAACACTGCGGCTAAACTTAAGAGCGCTGCGATAATGCATCAAGCGATAAAAGCTCCGTCTTCCATGTTAATCAGAGTTTTTGGACAGTTGCGCATGTGGGAAATCAACATTTTGTTGATCACTTGGTTTCTATTTGTTTGCACTCAGTAGCCCTGCCCACGGTGAAAGCTCACTGGTGCAAAGTCCTGCTCTACATAGCTGTATTAAACATTAAATATGTTCTGATCGGCTAGGAGTATGTCGTGTCATGCAACATGTCCACATTCAGTGTGACAAGGCATATAGCTTGTTGCTGGAAACTTAGTGCATTATCTTGTTAGGTCACAGCAAGCACTACAATATAATGATACAGTTAAAATACACTGCTGTTCAAAAGTTTGGGGTCAGTAAGAATTTTTCTGTTGTTTTGAAAGCAATTAATACTTTTTTTCAGCAAGCACATTAAATTGATCAAAAGTGACAGTAAAGGCATTTACAAAATATTTCCATTTCAAATAAATGCTGTTCTAATTTAAAAAGCAAACGTAAGTTCACAACACAACAAAATGAATCCACAACACAACGGAAAATGTAGCCTGGAAATCCAGACCTAAATCTGAAAGATTAATGGTCTGGCGTCGACTAATGAAAATCGGCCAGCTCGAGGGGCGGCACCAAGCGTGCATTTGAAAATCTCTCTGCACGCAATTGGATAACACTACGACCAATCACAACAATAAACCCCATACACTTAGCTACCAGCGGAGCTAACCTTATTAGACATTCTCTGATTAGACTCTTCCTGTATCCGGTCGTGAAACAGCAAACACGTCCTTCTGGCAAAGGAACGATTCGAGCGGCGTCTTCTGTTCCTGTTTTAGATAAAAAGCCAAGTCTAACTCGTTCAGTGTAGCGGCCAAAGCCGTTTCAAACAACTGGTGTTCATCCATAGCCATCTTGCAATGTTTACTAATGACTTCGACGTCACAGCGCTGTCGTCATCTCGCCTCTGGCCCGCCTATATCAGATAACCCGATGTGATTGGTGCAGCTCAGATCGAGGGGCATATTTAATGAGCATCATTATTCGACACCAGAGTAACTCGCTGAGCAAATTCAACTTGTGCTCTCGCGAGAACTCTGGATTACCAGGGTACGGAAAATGTACAACACAACGGAAATGCTCTCGACCACTAGAGGGCTCTCTGAGCGCGGTAAAGTTAGTTTTCCATGCCACTGTTCTATAGAGTCAGCAGTCTAAAAAATATATCAACACCACGATTAGTTTTAACAGTATGTAGCTAACCATTGTATATCAACATTTATTAATTCAAAATCACCTATGTGAATTATAGCTGCATTTATACTCGAGAATGCTTTGGTGCGCTACCACAGTGCATGATCCCTAAGGGAACGTCTGCCAATTCCTCCAAGTTGTTAAAACGTAAAAATTTGTATTAATTAAAATTACTTTTTTACTATGTTAAAAATCCAAAGCTTGAATGTATTGGTAGTAGACTGGCTTACTACAGGTGACATTTTTCCAATACCTCCCTTCATGTATTTACAGAACAATTATTTTTTAGGAATTTTTTGTAAACTTTATTTATCATGTTTCAAAGGTTGCAGTTCCTATTAACCAGACTGACTTACAACAGGTGAAATTGTGTCAACAACTCCCTGTATGCACAGTACACAATTAGTTTTTTACAAAAACATTAGGCCTACTGTAATTCACCTAAAGGTTTTTTTTTCATGTCCCAAAGCTTGTGCTATATTCCTAGAGATCAGACTGACTTATTACAGGTGAAATTGTGCCAATACCTTCCTGTACTTCTGGTTTTTATTTTTATTTATCAAATTATATTATAATAAATTATACGTTTAAACCAAGCGTGCCGCACAAGCCCTGAAAAGTGAAGCCAAAGTGTCTTGATCGCCCCCCCGGTGACTGGTCCTAGTATAGGTCATAAACCCCGCCTCCTCATGTTATTTAACGAGATGTGAGACCAACTAAACAATTAAATTACACTTAAATATCTTTTTTCCAAAGATGGTTTCTGTCATTTGCTGTAGTTTTTAATCAATCTGATGGAAGTTCAAGTGTTTGTTTTTCAAAAAAGTTTGTTTTTAGTTAGTTACTTGATGCTATAAAAACGGTGGTGTGACGTCATGATTGACAGCTGTGATTGACAGGTTCTCTGGGCTAAGTAGTGTTACTTTTTAAATGTGACTATGTGGTTAGTAGTTGTATTTACCTTATTTTAACAAGCCTCTTTTCGTACTGCAATCAGCAGTGAAAATTCAGTTTTGCCATTTCATTTATATGAAAATAGAAAACAGTTATTTTAAATTGCAAGAATATTTTACAAAATAACCACATTTTTGATCAAATAAATGCAGACTTGTTTAAAAAAACATTAAATTTTTTAATTATTATTTTTTTTTTATAAAAAGCATGTGCACACAAACAGTCCTTTTGCTGGTCAGAATTGTGTCTACCCGAGCCATGTTGACCCACAGATTCTGTCTTCAAGATTTAGCAGGTATGGTCAAGGTATCAGTACATCATTTTCTCTAAATGCTCCAAACAAAATAGGTTAAAAAACAACCTAAAAAATGTCAAAATGAAAACAAAACAACCTGTCAAGAATGGGACAGACTGCCCGAGTAAGAAAAAGTCGGAGCGAGAAAGAGGGAGATACAGACCAGGTGCATTTTATGCACAACACCCAAAAATAGCCAATTGTGTGAAAGGTGCACTAAAAGCGCTCTTTCTTTTAGTCACTCTTCCACACTGTTAAAAGCTTCCACATGGCTTATGCCGATATGAGGAGGAGATGGCAGAATCCCGGTCTCTCTCCTCTTTTTTAGATGCATGTGTGTGCTGGGGACAATGGTGTAGCCTCATTAGGAGGAGAGAGAGGGCAGTGAAAAAACAGCCGAGAGAGGTCACCTCACCCAGCGTAAGGGCTCTGTGCTGGCTATGCATTAGCTTTTAGCGAGTCGGATCAAGTCAAGTTTAAGAGCGAGCATTTCATCTCTCCGCTCTGCTCTCTCTTTTTCAAAATAAAAGTAGCAAAAATGGAAGCACAATGCCATCTCATCGCATCATAGCTCCAAAGAGAAGAGGACAGAAGGACAATGAGAGCACTCGCGCCCCACCACCATCATCCCCCTCCGTGTTCTACACACAAGTCGCTCTCTCTCACACACACATGCACGCAAACACACCCACCCCACCACCCCAACACCCTCACTCTGGCAAAAAGCTGCCCCCTGTCTTTGTTCCAATAGCATCAACTCCCACTTTTGATACTGTCATCTCAAGTAGGATATGGTAGCCTTGATACAATATGCTGCCCATTACCATTAAAATAGTTGTCGGGGAGGATGCTGTAGACTTTGGATTACACTTGACTGGGACTGACAACCAGGCAAGCAAGCCATTTTTAGTAATGGCAGAAAGGGAGAGCGAGAGAGAGGGCTTTTTGGAAATTGGAAAAAAAAGAATTAAAGGGGGATGACGAGGAGGAGGAGGTGAAGAAGGGAGTGAAAGATGGATAGGGAAAGAGAGTGTTGTATACAAAAACGCAGAAGGGGGGTATGGCTGAGGATTCTCCTGTCTGTAAACAACATTGAATCCCAAAGTCCTCCCTCGGATGGTTTTCGTGCACAGTCTGTGGTCTCATCATGTCACTCAACTTTAGCAATGCAAACACAATATGGATTTTATAAGAAGTTATATGAACAGAAGCCAACAAACAGAGCTTATATCAGCATATACTGAAAGTCTTTATCTGTGTTCCTGCTTATGTGCTGCGGTCATGTGAATATGAGCTCTAAATGTTGTGTGACAAACCCAATAAAACTATTCCAAGAACGCGTCCAAGTTACAAAGGTGCATAATCCATAAAGTGAAAGATTATCAATATTCAGTTGCTTAAGGTACTAAAGTTACTTTTCTTCATATTATGAGATTATTGTGTTTATTTTTCATGAGCAAAAGATGATACTTGACACACTGGGAAATTAGGCAGAAAACAGACCTTAAAGATGTAGTTCACCCCAAAAATTCTGTCATTTACTCTCCCCTAATGTTGTTCCAATCCCGTTTGACTTTCTTTCTTTAGCAAAACACAAAAGGAAAGATTCTGAATTTATTGTACTGCTCTCACTTTCCCATACAAGTACAATGAATGGGGACTGAGGCTTTCAGGCTTCAAAGAGAATGCAAAAGCACCATGAAAGTAGCATAAAAGTGGTCCACACAACTCGTGACTTCTGAAGTATATGATACACTGTAATAATAATCCAACTTCTATTTTGTTAGACACACTCTATTTTAAAGGTAGAAATAAAAAAGTAAGTAAAGTCAACTTTTGTATGAGCAACTTGTAAAATTAAATATTGAAAACTTATGTCAAGTTTGGTGGTGAAGGAATAGGCTATTGAGCATGCTCGGTTTGATCACTGACTGATTCTCAGCAAAACCATCTGAGGCAGAATCATTCACCACTCACCATTTGCATGAATAGTGTTCATTTTGTTTAGGTTTGTTCAATTAAAGGTATAGTGGAGGATTTTCTTTTTCCGGGTGGATCATCAAGACTATTGGTCCTCCTAGTTGTCAATCATTCTGGTGATATGTCTACGTAAGGCCGTCGTACGTGCTCGTCCCTAGGTAGTTTTCGTTTTCTGCACATGCGCACTTTCGGGTGTATGTGTGTGGTGAGCTACGGTTTCAGCCATTCATTGAAGCTCGCCCGTTCTCACCGGGTTTTCTCAAAACGTCTGAGGGTCGCAAGAGAAAAAGTGTCTACGAATTGTATGACAAGAAGAGAAAAGGCCTCTGAAGAAAGAAACAAGACCAGAGTGTTTTTGGGAGAATATTCAATTCGCTAAAAGCACAGGTTGGGCTTCCCACTGATGCCTCAGTCGCGTAGTTTCCACTCGACAGGTAAAGTTTGGCATGCTATTTGGAGAAATCCATTTAAAATCACTGCTAGTAAAAGTTAATGTAAGCTATGATTAGCGATGCTAGCCCTGGCACAAGTCACGCACCGCGCAGACACGGTAAACATCTCAATTTGTCCGGTGGCGAGTCTGACATAGTGGAAAAAGTGCAAATCTTCTTTTGGAAAGTAGGCTTGTATGAGCCATGCCGACAGCAACTTTTTCTAAAATTCGGGAAAATCCTCCACTATACCTTTCAATTAAATATCAATAACTGCTAAGGAGTTTTGAGTTTAGTGGACTTCAGGGACATACAACTGTGAGACCTTGTTTCTTATAAGTTAGAATAGTACTTTATTGGTTGCTTATTGGCAGCTGGTTGCTTAATTTTTTTTAAGTTAACCCAGTGTTAGCTTTGTGTGAGCAACAGACACAACTCGGCACAACTTCGGCAACTGGATCATTGAGTCAGTAGACACGTTTCCATTACAGATTTGCGCAAAACCTTTTCGATATTTTCTAAATGTCGATAAAAAACTATTGATAAATGATGGTGTTTCCATTAACCGATGTAATGCGACTGAAACGTCATATTTTCCTCTAGCGATAAGTCATTCCAAAAAATCATGGCGACGGATGTTGGGAGGTTTACGTATATCCCAGCCACCGCACTGGCCATTATTTTTAATCGGAGGAGACGTAGGCATGTTATCCAAGCATTAATGGCAAGGAAAGCCCCTTATACTTGGTAGCATATGAGGCGTTTCTGGGTGTTTCTCCCTCATATCTGCTTCGAGGTCTTGATTGTGGCATTTCTTAGTGGTTTAGAATCCAGTATTCCTGTAATTCTTTTGTCTTTTATGAGTTTAATAAAGAAATCTGTCTCGTCTTCTGTCCAAACATACTGCGCCATCTACATTAACTGAACTGTAAATACGCAAAAACTGTTTCCAATGCAGTTTTGCAAAATATTCCTTTTTTAAACTGCCTGAAAAACCTCCTCATGCGAGCGTAATTTTTTTTTGCGATAAATGGGAGTTTTTGAGAAATTGACGCGTTTCCATTGGGCGTATTTTCAATTCGCAATTTCAATTTGCGCAATTTGGAGGGTAATGGAAACGCGGCTATAGTGAGATCACAAAAAACAAATCATTCAGCTTTGGTATTGTGGACAAAAATCATCTGATAAAAATGCCCACAAATCAGATATTGCCACTGCTCACATGAACGTGCCAAAGAGAGCTGCTGGGGCCGGTTTCACAAAGATAGACTTTGACTATGGCTCAGATATAGTAGATAGTCAGACATCAAAATCAGACCGTTGCACAAAGCACTTAAGACTCTGACTATCTTAAGTAGGACTACACTGCAATGCATTCTGGGTAAAATAAGACACTTTTCAAAACAAAAAACATGGCGGATCGAGTAAGCGCATTCAACCGCTCAGTGCGGTTTACCCCAGCGGGAAATATGTGTTTGTTGGAGGAGTATAACAGTTACAAGGACATTTTACTTGGGAAATTTAGCGGAGAATGTAGTAACAAGAAGAAATGTTTAAATTATGAGCCATTTTACCTTTTCTTTTGGCTGTTTGTATTTTTGTCTTTATTTTTGTGAATCAGTCTACCTTGCATCAGACTAGTCTATGAGCAAATTTTAGACTTGTCTAACACTATAGACCGGTCTAAAATAGCTTTGTGAAACCGGCCCCTGGGACAAATGTCAAGATTTTTATTGAACAATGGCTTCAATATTGGTCTGTTCCTCACACATATCTATCATATGACTCCATAAAACTTGGAATATAGTGCACAAGTATGGATAATTTGTTGTCATCATTGTGGAACTTTAGCCCTGATTCGTTATGTTGAAAATATTTACATTTTGCATTCAATGGAAGAAAGAAAAATCATAAGCTTGGAATGGACTGAGGGTAAATCAATTTTACCTTTTACGTTACAGATGAAAAACAAGAAAACAAACAGAACTTTAAGAATCCTGCACTAACTGAACTGAGGAAGAGATATGCCCATCCTGAGACGAGACCAGGAGGAGATGACGGGGGATGGGCACGTTTTGTGCCATCCAGTGGGGGTTTGGCAGGGGGTTAAGACGAGGTCTGCACCCCCATAGTCATTCACACGTTCCACTCTAAAAGAAGGGATTAAGAAGCTTCTCGCTCCTTCTCCAAGACACACACACACACACAAATATGGCTTGGCTTCTTTCTCTCACTTACCATGCCAGGATCATCTATGGGATGTGGGATATGACGATGGAAAGGATAATGGTTGGCCACTGAGCAAAAGAGAGAAAGCGTGCATGGATGGTGCGAAAGAGCCTAAAAGAAAGATAGTGCCCTTGGCACACAAAAGCATGCAATCAACACAAGCAGTGTTACTATGACAAATACAAACAGAATCTCTTTATCTCGTCTCATTGTTGCGATTGGAATACTTCAGAAGCAAATCAAAAGTTGACAGCTCCGCTCTTTCTCTCGGTCTTGAGGGCTAGAGCGAGAGAGCGATAGCGTGAGAGGGATGTGTGGGGTGTTCCCTTATGCAAAACAGGGTCACCGCCGACTCAGAGACACACAATAATACTGATTACACGCATATGCTAATTATTATACGCTAATCAAGTACAGTAGCTTTAGATTTGGGCTAATGGCAGGCGCTGGCTCGCTCTGTAGGTAGGAGAAAGCTAAAAATACTATAGGAAAGCTGGGAAGACAGTGGCCTATTAGCAGACGCAACGGCACCTGTCACAACTTATCAGTTGTGGAAAATGACTGCTTAGGACAGTAAGGGGATGTGACAATGTCTTCGCCTCCGCCTCCTTTAGGCAAGAGCTTCATTTTTAAAAGTATAGCATTTCAAAAGGAGAATTTAGGCTATTTAGGGAAGAAAAAGTGGGAAGAGTTTCAACAACAATACCAGGGTCTGATGAGCATTTAGTCTTTCGTCAAAACTTCTGAAGGTAAGAGGACTTCAAGAAGTATTGTTACAAATGTATCAAGGATAGAATAGAACACACAACTGTGAACTGAATTTTTTCTCCACCACTTTCATGCAATGTCACAATGTTAAGCTGCAGGACCAGCACGTGCCTTGCTCATGTGCACAATAGTCATAGTCAGTGCAGCCTTTTGTTGACCAACCCAAATCTTTAACCACTTGGATGACTTCTAGAACACCAGGCCTAACTAGGCCACACACTTACACAAGGTCAAATGTCACAAATGTAACGTTCACACTGACAGTAATTTGCAGTGACAAATACAGTTAATAACGTATTGGAAGTCATTTAAAATAGAAAGCACAACGACTTTGAAGAATCGAGTGTTATGTTGAAAATACACCTAAGAGTCAAGTCGTCGGACAGTTGACATAGCATTAAATCTGACACTTAAAAAACTTCCCTTTTTAAACCATTTTTAGATGCAAACTGTGGTAAATAATGTGTGTGTGTGTGTGTGTGTGTGTGTGTGTGTGTGATTCTTTGTAAAGATAACTTTGGCCGCATACATGTAGTCTTTGTATTTGATGGAGAAAATATATTATGGAAGAGAAAAATGAACGAAGGTCAAAGTTAAATAAATTGTTCCCATTTTTAAAAACGTCCACAATACTGTATTATTCTATTCCTTTCATATCTGCAAGTATCAAGAGGTTTTGCTTTTGGAGGAATATTTAAAATTTGCAAGTTTAGTTGCATCCCTGGAAATCTGAATTATATGTACCATAACAACACTATTTGCTAAAGCTATTTGTGCTATCAGTCATTCATCTGTCATAAGGTCCAATCCATGCATAACAGTACACACACACACACACACACACACACACACACACACACACACACACACACACACACACACACACACACACACACACACACACACACACACACACACACACACAGAAATGCAAAAGAGATGACGTGTGTCTTTCTCTCACTATTCTAAACTTCCTCTTACATTCCAAATAATTTAGCCAACAAATCACGACTGTAAGCAAAGCTTGACAATAACACCCGCCGCCACGCAGACACTCTTACTAGCAACTTTGGCGGGTCGAATTTTAATATATACATTTTTCAATTGTAGTCTTTAAAAAAGGCATTTGAAATAATAAACTAGTGCAATGTAGTGTTGTCAAAAATATAGTTTTTCCGATATCGATACTGAAATATCTGAAATTATTCCAATACTCATTTTCCGCAAAAACTATCCCGACAGACGCTCGCTGACGGCCCACCGGCGTCGGCTTGGTGTGTCCCACTCACAGCCTTTAGAGTGGCAGCAGCTGCCAAATTATGAGATATTAAAAATATGTACAGTACAGGTCAAAAGTTTGGAAACATTACTATTTTTAATGTTTTTGAAAGAAGTTTCTTCTGCTCATCAAGCCTGCGTTTATTTGATAAAAAATACAGGAAAAAAAAAAGTAATATTGTGAAATATTATTACAACTTAAAATAATAGTTTTCTATTTGAATATACTTTAAAAAATAATTTATTCCTGTGATGCAAAGCTGAATTTTCAGCATCATTACTGCAGTCTTCAGTGTCACATGTGACATCCAGTCTATCACATGATCCTTTAGAAATCATTCTAATATTCTGATTTATTATGAGTGTTGGACACAGTTCTGCTGCCTAATATATTTGATGAATAAAAGGTTAAAAAGAACTGCATTTATTCAAAAGAAAAGAAAAATCTTCTTTACTATCACTTTTTATCAATTTAACACATCCTTGCTGAATAAAAGTATTGATTTATTTCAAAAAAAGAAAGAAAAAAAATTACTGACCAGTAGTGTATATTGTTGTTACAAAAGATTTCAATTTTTAAATTTGCTTCTTTTTTTTTTTTTTTTATTCATCAAAGTATCCTAAAAAAGTATCACAGGTTATGAAAAAATATTAAGCAGCAGAACTGTTTCCAACTTTGATCATGAATCATCATATTAGAATGATTTCTAAAGGATCGTGTGATAGACTGGAGTAATGATCCTGAAAATTCAGCTTTGCATCACAGAAATAAATGATAATTTAAAGTATAATAAATTGAAAACCAATTATTTTAAATTGTAATAATATATCACAATATTACATTTTTTTTTTCTGTATTTTTGATCAAATAAATGCAGGCTTGATGAGCAGAAGAAACTTCTTTCAAAAACATAAAAAATAGTAATGTTTCCAAACTTTTGACCTGTACTGTATGTGGCAGTTTTCTTCCATGGTATCAATGTCAAAATTGTGGCCAGTGAAAATGCGGAGAGGCTAGTAACTTTGGTAAACCACCAGCCACAGTGGTTGGTGAGCAAAAAAGTCAATGTCAAGCCCTGATAGTAAGCATTTTGTCAGTGCAAATATCGGAAAGCTGATTCATGTCTTAGGAATGACGCGTGTAAGTGTGGGAAATTTCACAATAAACTGGATTTACTTAGTGAATACAGATGAATTTTATCATGACACAAATCCCTGAAACATGCAATAAATCAATTCTGTTTAAGTTGGGTGCATGCACAGACATGCATTAGGAAAATAAAAAATAATGCATTTTAATAGCAAACTGAAAGGTTTCACTTAGTAAAGATGATGTGAACAGTACTTTAACATCAGCCAGGTTCATAATTATCGTTATAAGCCCCATTATCTTGGCCTTGCACATAGGGGTGTGGTCACACACACACACACACACACTATCTACACACACATAACTAAACAGCTTGAAACTCTTGTCTCAAAACTCTGCTTATTCTCATGTCATTTGTAGACATCCCTACTAAACTAAGTACTCCATTGCACAACATAAGTTAGTTGATCATTACAATGTCAGGCTTACAAAGGTTTTAAGGTCAGTGTCAAAAAGAATAATTAAAGGGATAGTTAAAAAAAATATATATACACTACCGTTCAAAAGTTTGCGGTCAGTAAGATTTTTTAATGTTTTTAAAAGAAGTATCTTCTGCTCACCAAGGCTGCATTTATTTGATAAAAAACAATAAAAAAAAAACAGTAATATTGTGAAATATTATGACAATTTAAAATGACTGTGTTATATTTTAATATATTTTAAACTGTAATTTATTCCTGTGATCAAAGCTGAATTTTCAGCATCATTACTCCAGTCTTCAGTGTCACATGATCCTACAGAAATCATTCTAATATGATGATTTGATGCTCAAGAAACATTCATTATTATTATCAATGTTGAAAACAGTTGTGTACAATTTCTTTTCAAAATTCTTTGTTCAAAAGAACAGCATTTATTTAAAATAGAATATTTTCTAACATTATAAATGTCTTTACTGTAACTTTTGATCAGTTTAACTCATCCTTGATGAATAAAAGTATTGATTTATTTTATTTCTTTCCCCCCAAAATAAAATTAAAATTCTTACTGACCCCAAACTTTTGAAGGGTAGTGTTTAATGTTACAAAAGCTTTAGATTTCAGATAAATGCTGTTCTTTTGAACTTTCTATTCATTATAGCATCATGAAATAAAAATGTAAATAACTGTTTTCAACATTGATAATAATCATAAATGTTTCTTGAGCATCACATCATCATATTAGAATGATTTCTGAAGGATCATGTGACACTGAAGACTGGAGTAATGATGCTGAAAATTCAGCTTTGATCACAGGAATAAATTACACTTTACTGTATATTCACATAGAAAACAGATGATTTAGAATTGGAATAATATTTCACAATATTACTGTTTTTGTTTGTATTTTTAATCAAATAAATGCAGCCTTGGTGAGCAGAAAGATACTTCTTTTAAAAACATTAAAAATCTTACTGACCCCAAACTTTTGAACGGTAGTGTATATATATTTATTTTTTTAAAACCTGTATGATTTTCATTCTTGCTAATGAACACAAAAGAAAAGAGATTTTAGGCCAAATGTTAAGTACTGACAGCTTCAGTCACCTGTCACTTCCAATGGATCTGATTTCTATACAGTCAAGTTACAGTGTATTGAATGACAGCCTCAGGTACATCTCCTTTTGTGTTCCACAAAAGAAAGGAAGTTATTTGGGTTTGCTAAACATGAGGGTCTGTGAATTATGACAGTTTTCATTTCTGAGGGAACCATTCCGAGCACCTAACCAGAGACTTGCAGTCCACATTTGTGATAAATCAAAATAAAGACGAAAACAGTTATCGTTACGTTGTCATGGAAATATTTATCAAGCCATCCTGATAAACAAAGTTATACCTGGAAGCAAACAGAAGTCGTGGTATTCTTAACATAAATGAACCACACTGTGATATGTACCATTAGCACTCCTGTCAATCAAGTGTATTTAAGCATTAGTAAAGATCAGTGTGTGTTTGTCTGGTCTGGTCAGGCCAGCATTGGCTGCTCACCTTCAGTCTGATCTCATATGTCGTGAACCTGTTCCGACCGACGCCAACCGTCTCGGGGTTGGAAACATCAATCTCTAGAAAATTACTCGGCGGCCCATACGCATCGTTCAGGTTTTGTGGTTTAGTATACAGCCTTCTCGTATCTGCTATGGCCTCAGCCATCGCTTCCCGTCACAGGTTTGAGCAAACAAGCAGCTATCGATTGCACTTCCGATCAGCTGAGGAACAGCTGACATGTGACATACCAGCACGGTCACGTGGCAATATTCTTAGGCTTTGATTGGATAAAAGCTGTCATGGCTTGTGAAGTTGAGAATGTTATAGGTTAAAAATGGCTATTTATAACCTTCAGTAGAGTCGCGTTCATTCAGGCATGTGCCGATATTATTAGTTGTAGCTTATATTTATAAAGATATATTTATTATGTAGATGTAACGTGCTTGCTACATTACAGATGTCTTATGTGACTTATATAAACCCGAAAGAACAACATTTATAGCAGTTCACTGTAACGTGTCTGTGTAAGGAGCTCAATAAAGTTATTAGGTTTTGAATCAACATGGCGACATACGCGTCGCGGTGTACAACGCGATGTCTTTTAAGATTTATATTAAAAAAGACAAGTCTGACGAAAGGAGTTTGGTGTGAAGTGTTGAAGGCAGGTAGAGGTGAGCATAAACCTTCTTCTGTCACATGGTCAGTGCTGACAACACGTGCAAACACCGGGAAATCGTTTACGTCATAATTCTTTAGGTAACGACCGGTCAAGTTATACAAAACAACAACAACAATAATAGTAAAAATACTAATAATAATATATTAATATTATTTTAAAAGTAATAACCATGTTGTAGATCAGATTATTAACTTGCGTGGTTATTACTTTTAAAATATTGTAATTATTATTTTTATTATTATAAAAATAAATGTGCTGTTGATTAACTTTTTATTGTGCAGTAGAAATATTTAGTATATAAAAACACATTTCTTGAACTTTCCCCAAATTTTAAGTCTTTTAAGTTTAAATGTCCTGTATCATATAATCTTTCACACTTGTAAATTAGGCAATGCAACGAATAACACTTTCTCTAAGGCAGTATGACTTTTTTGATTAAGCATTTTGTTTATTTTATTTATATATATATATATATATATATATATATATATATATATATATATATATATATATATATATATATATATATATATATATTAAACACTAGACCATATGGCCACTTGTGTGTTTTATTTGCCTGATACAAATAGTTCACCCAAAAAATGAAAAGTCTGTCATCATTTACTCATACTAAAATGAATCCAAACTTGTACTGTATGTCATTCTTTCTTTCGTGGAACACGAAAGCAGATGTTTGACAGAACGCTATTCACTGCAGTCGTTTTTTTCCTTTCCTCCTCTGGGTAAACTGTCCCTTTATGCAATACAGTGCTTACTGATCTTTTTTCAAGAAAAAAAAAATTGTTGTTACACACGTGATAGCTGTTTTACTAATCTATTGTTTTGCGTTTATCAAATACAACATGCAACTTAATCACCTTAATGTGCATTAGGGATGCACTGAAATTATGGGCAGATTTATACAGTATAAAACAAAGTTACAAATAAAGTAAGTTCTAACTGTTGTGTATTCAGGTAGAGACATGTAATATACACACACATATATATATATGTGTGTGTGTGTGTGTGTGAGTTTCTTTATTACGCTAGCTAAAAATAAGATATTTTGAAGAATGTTGGTAACCAGACAGTTAGACAGTGATTTCCATAGTAGGGAAAAAAATACTATGGAAGTAAATGTCTACCGTCAACTGTTTGATTACCGACATTCTTCAAAATATCTTTTGTGTTCAGCAGAAGAAAGAAATTCATACAGGTTTGGAACAACATAAGGGTGAGTAAATGATGACAGAATTTTTATTTTTGGGTTATTTATTAAATTATTATTTATTAAGTGTATTATGTGAAATAAGCGCTACAATATTGCTTACTACTGTATATACAAGTCAGACACATGTTTAACAACTGTCATATCTTCTTTCTTAAGGGTGTTCAACATTACCTGCGGGACAAACATCTACATCAGCACCTTGGGCTGCCCGTGTCGGACTCGTCAGCCACTATGACAGTCTTGTCCTCTCCGGTTCGCTGCGAGAGGACACTCAACAGAGAGCTGCTCTTCTTCAGTTAGAACAGTTAAACAGAGTGATGACAGGCTATACCAACGTCCCTATCCCTCGACCTAAAGACTGCTCACAGAGTCAACCCACCTCAGAACTGGAGAATAAGGTAAAACCAAGTGAAAGTAGAATAAAACGTTGCAGTCCTGAAGAAATTATGTCAAATGCAAAAGAATACAGAGATGTTAATGACACGCAGGAGGTATGGTTTGTGTGCCAAACTGAGCAGTGCATTCTGTCAATGTTTACGGTGAAGAAAAAAACGTAGCAGTCCAACTTTCAGACAGACCCCAGCACTTGCACTGGGCCATTGCCTAATTTGCTGTGGGCCTGTTATTTGTAGGTCAAAGCAGCTTCAGCCTGTTTGTGTTTGTGGGGGTGGAGAGTGGGAGGAAAGACTAGACCAAGCAGTTGCTGGATCACAGCACAGCCCCCTACTGAGTCAGGACACCCCACCTATCCCTCTTTTCAGTAATGAGGGGTCGCCATTGTCTGGGAGAGAGATTCCCAGCTCCACTTTTAATGTTGGGAAATAAACACAAACATGTGCTGCGATGTGCTCTAGTCTTGATTATTTGGGACAGAAAGGGCACTTCATTAGGTGAATTGAACAGTGCAATGCCAGGAATAAATAAATTAATTCGTAATAAGTTAATGACTATTGAGCAAAGTTATTATTTCCACAAAAAAAAAAAAAATCTAATCCCAAGTCATTGTTTATCTTAAGCATTACCAGAGCAAACAACAGTTCATTTGTTGAGTTAAAGAGAAAGAGTGTTGGCATGTGAACTTTTTCCCCTTGGCTGCGTCCTGTGAAAGTATAGAGCATGACTCCACCTTGTGGACCCGTCCCTCACAAGGCCTGTGTCCTCTCTCGCTCAGTGTCTTCCCTGTGTTTGTCCACTCTACCGTGACTGGACCACTGCCACCAGCCACAATAACGAGCTACAGAGTTCTGAAAGTCAGTGAGAAGTCACACGCTGTCATCCAAGAACGCTGTGCCTCACTGCTCAAACGGCATTCACCCCTCCGAAAACAATCAGAGAGGATGAGGTGAATACGGGGATAAGGATGTCGGCTCTCTGTCTTTCCTGAATGATCAATTGTCTGCAGCCACAGACAGTTCTGGGTTGACTCATCAAACGCTTTGCACTCTGAAAGTTGAACGCATTGCAGATATTGTTTGGAAACTTTAAATCAAGGGGACTCTTAATCATTTAAATTGCCACGAGTTACCTGAAAATGTTAGTGTGTGTGACCAAAGCAAACCAGGAAGATGATTATATTTGCTATTATTTTACAGGAGTCCCCAAGGCCACACCCCCCCCACGGTTACTATATTCATGGTGATGTTGGTAAGTTTCAGTTAATACATTTTCAGACATAATTAGTCATTTTAAACATGCATATATTGAGTTTGGAGGGACTGGGCTGGACGAGTGGCCATAAATGCTTATTCTGTTTTCCGTTTTATAATCAACAGGCACTGGAAAAACCATGCTGATGAATCTTTTTTACTCATTTGTGGAAAACCCAAGAAAAACGAGGGTTCATTTCAATGGATTCATGTTAGATGTGCATAGAAGTAAGTTGACCTGTTTTCAAATGTGTGGATGCATAAAAGGTTCTCGAACACGGGACGGTTGTCATATGCACTACTGTTGTAAAAGTTCGGGGTCTGTAAGATTTCTGAATGTTTTTGAAAGAAGTTTCTTGTGCTCATCTAGGCTGCATTTATTTGATACATTTAGTAATATTGCAAAATATTATTATATGCTAAAATGGAATTTACTCCTTTGATGGCAAAGTCTTCAGTGTCACATGATCCTTCAGAAATCATTCTAATATGCTGATTTGGTGTTTAAGAAACATTTCTTAGTTATCAAACAGTTTTCAACTGTGATAATAATGATTAATATTTTTTTCAGTGTTCCATGTTGAATAGAAAGTTCAAAAGAGATGGAAATCTCTTGTAACAATATAAATGTCTTTCATTTTTTATCAATTTAATGTATCTTTACTAAATAAATCAAAATGCTGACCCCAAACCCCATTACCTCATTCCATATTAAGCAATAAATAGTAGCTTACTATTTGTTTTCATGCATGAATAGCAATTAAGGAAAATAACAGCATAAAGCAGAATAGTTTGTTGCTTTTCCCCTGCGATTAAAAGTTTTGAGAGCATTTGCCTTTATTTGTATTGATTTTAATGTGTGCATTCCATTCAGGGATCCACAAACTGAAACTGAGCCTGCCAAAGCGGCGGATCGGTAAAATGACAGTGTATGACCCCATCTTTCCAGTTGCCATGGAGATCGCAAAGGAAACCAGTCTCATATGCTTTGATGAGTTTCAGGTGAGGGCAAGAGTTGGGAAATTGAGAGGGTGAAGAGTTTTGAAAAATTGTTGAAAGATGTTAATGCACATTCACTGTGTGTTGTGTGTGTTTGTGCATGGGTGAAGGGATACCACAGAAAATCCCAAATATACCGCTGTAAGTAAGAATCAGCAATGGTATTTTTATGATAAAAGAGTTCATCTGACCAGAGTGTCGACCAGCACTTCATAGACACAAGTCTTGCTTATTTTGGAGCCATCTAGTGGAGTCAGACACTTTCACACAAAGCTGAAAACACACGCTGGGGCCACAGATGATCGAGATGAGAAAAAAAGCTAGAAATAAACAGAAAACAAAAGGATGAGGCGAATTAAATGTCAGATGTAAAGTTTAGAAGATTTCAGCCCATTTCTGAAACTGTAATGAATATTTTTGCTCTTTTTATTTATGGCTTTTAAATTGAAATTCTGATCACATTCATTTTTACTAATTTAGTTTTGGATCTCGTTATAGTCTGGAAGCTCACCTTCAATCTATTTGCCAATCGGCGCTAGCGGCAATATGGAAGGCACTCACATTTTGTTTATGATGCATAGATGAGGAGCTGACAGCCCCTTACCAATCAGGAGCCACTGCCACTTAAGCATGCAAATGAAGCATCGAGTTTCACTCGGCCCCTCTTGCTTCCTTGAGTGAGGGGTAATGGAGAGCGACTATGGCGGGTCGCATGCATCCATGCCTCTTAAATGCTAATGAAATTTCTCCATTCTCTTCATTAGTCCGGCATCATTATCAGTAATTTGTAGCCTTCCCCTTTTGTCCCTCTCCACTCCCTTAATGAATGCAAGGTATTGAGAGAAGGACCAAGAGAGATATAGAAAGAGGAAGAGCAAGCAGAAACCGCTTGAGGTATTGTCTCAGGCCCCTGTCAGTCTCCGGGGTGAAATTACTCATCGACGGAGTTGTGTAAGTAAAGGTTTAAGATCAAAAGAGTGCAATTTGGCACCCGTGTGCGCCACACAAAAGTGACTCTTTGCTGGCATAATTGGATGCTCATTTGAATATCCGCACCGTTGTTTTCGCTGTCGTCCACAACAACCCCACACAGAGGGCTTTCTTGCACTCACCCTGGCAATCAATACCCAGAGACTAAAAGTGTGTGTGTGTGTGTGTATACACACGCGCACATGAGTGTCGCGGTGCCTGCGTGACAAACAAAAAACAAATACAGGACGGATGAAAAGGTCATAATTAAATGACTCCTTTGAAATGAAGAAGAGAAGAGGACGGTTAAAGGAAATGCGATCCAATTTATGCCGTAGCACCTCGTCTTTGTAACGGACCACCCTTCTGACAACACTCGCACGCCCTCCACCTTGCCCCACGTAAGGCCGCTATAGACATCGCTAATTGGGTTTGATGGGGCCGAAGGTTTAATATGCAAAAAAGGGAAACACTTCAATATAAGAAAAACAACATATGCTGGGGGTATGGCAGTCATAAGTGTGTCCTTCTAAGAATAGTAGAGCTCAGTAAAAGAGGAGATCTTCTGCATGACAAAAACATCCCCGGCCTCAAATTTAGCGCCTCGCTGCCAGATATGCAAATGCTAATAAAGTATCAATGCAAAACAAGGAGAAAAATTTGCTTTTGACTAAATGCATTTCAACCCTGAAAAAGTAGCAGAAACATGGGAGAAGATGAGAGCGGTCCATGGTCGATTGCGTTATCGACTAAAGGGCTCCTTTTGTCAGGGGAGGGTCAGCAGCCCCTGTGTTGCTGCAGATGTGTGTGAGGCAACAGCTCGCTGCTGTGAAAAAGGCAACGTTTAAATGATAATAATGAATGATGATGATGAAAATGATAATAATGAAAGAACCACTCATCTTCTCGCTTGTGAGATTCAGGGACAGCCATGCCAGGCCCTCAAGAGCACAATGGGACCGCATGTGTGTGCGTGTTTATGTATTTGTCTCTGTGTGGCCATCTGGCTGTCATTGTGCCACTGATTTTACCTCGAAACACTGTTTATTTATTTATGTATTCAATTATTTACCTTTTTCAGCGCTTTGGCCACTTGTCCTTGTCTCCAGCAGAAAGCCGCGGCTCTGTGTGGCCATTTTACAGTCAGGTGGAGTGGCTTTGTGTCCGTCCTGCTTCTGTGTGCGAGCGCGTTGGGGAGGGTGATGTCAAAGGACCTTGGCCGAGGCTTCGGGTTTTAAAATGTAACGACACCTGGTTTTCGCTCATTCATTCGCATGTACACGCATGAGTACACATGTATGCGCACAATTGTGGTAATTAGCTCAAGGCAGAGGAAGGGCAGAGAGGACAGAGTTGCGCCTCGCTCATCTTCAGCTGATACACGGTCACCTGCGCTTGCTCCCATAGTGTCTGACGGTCCTGCCTCGGAAACGACAGCAGCTATAGGCTGCTTTAAAGTCAACATGAGATGAAAACCAAACCTATTTTTTGTGTTAATACACAGTTTGGCTTCAGACAATGAATTTGGGGCCATAAAATGCAGGTGAATTTGATCTATTCCTGTGAACTGAACTGATGGTATGCTGCTTTTTACATGAGCTGGAAAAAGGAAATTGCTGAATCAGATTATGTGCTGCCAAAATAAATCTTTCCTCAAAGTACAATGAATAATAATCACTTTTTTCATTTGTTTTTCAGGTGCTGGATATAGCTGATGCTATGATTCTGAAACAGTTATTCGAGGGCTTGTTCAAGTGTGGAGTCGTGGTTGTGGCTACCTCAAACCGACCGCCTGAAGGTGAGATGTCTGGGTAATGTCGAAGCAGTTCATGTGAGGGGTTCAAACGTCCGGGTGACATCCATGTTGCAAATCTGCAATAAAAATAAAATGTAATATTACCCGGGAAATCGACTCAAAATATATATTAGCTGTTAAATTTAGCTGTCATTACTTCATAACTTTTCACTTTTTAAAAGTAAAAAAAAAAAAAAAAAGTATTAACTATAAAAGAAAAAGAAAACCATTAAATATAATGTTTGGGGTCAAAACAGGCATTTTAAATAATAATGATATCTCACTATATTACTGTTTTATTGTATTTTTCATCTAATAAATGCAGAGTTGGTGAGACTTTCAGAAACATAAAAAAATCTTACGACCCCAAATTTTTTACCTGTAGTGTAAAGAAATGTATTAAAATGAACTTTTTGTAATTCATCATCATTTTTTTGCGAACACATTCACATCTGAGAGAAATCAAAGTAGTTTATTCCTTTTCATTTCCTCCATCAATTTCCAGGGTTAAGTGTGTGTTTTCTGATACTGATCTGTCGCCTACACAGCGCACATGACTCTTGTACTTTTTCACCTTGTATTGTTCCCTACCAACTTCTCAACAATAGGCCGCCGTACTTTTCTCACTCTCTTCAGTCTTTGTATGGCCTGAAAGTAAAACATGTTCCTAAACTACACGTCCGTCTCGTGTTCTAATCCAGTTCTGGACCTTCTCGTGTGTCAGTCTCGTGTTTCTTCCTTTTCACTATTTTTTAAAAGTTCACCTCCCCTTTTAGTCACTCCTTGGTTAATCTGTGTATTTTGATGCCATGATGTTTGAGGTCTATTGATAATCGGCATAAAGTCTCTCACTCCTTTTCTGCTTTTTTTTATTGCTCTCTTCCTCTCTCGCATACACTCAAAACACCTGTCATTGGCTGAAACTACTCTGAGAAGTGTTATTCTGAAACACAATGATGACTGCATCCCTCTGAACTTTAAATCCTTTGTTTTTCAGTAAACCTTTTATTTTCAATCTGCGGTTTGGTGTAGCTTGAGGAATAATTCACCCAAAAATGAAAATTCTGTCATTGTTTTCTCACCCGTATGTCTTTCTTTCATCTGTGGAACACAAAGGGCAGTAATCTAGCAGAATGTCCAAGCTGTTGTTTTCCATACAATGAAAGTCAATGGTGACCGAAGCTGTTCTGGGGGAAAAAAGCAGCTTGGACAATCTTCTAAATATCTCCTTTTGTGTTCCACAGAAGAAAGTAAGTCATACAGGTTTAGAACGACATATGGGCGATGTTTGGGTGACCTATCCCTTTAATTCATGCGTAAACTTCAACCTCACCGGCATCAAAGATTTCTTGCTTATACGCCGTTCTTTTGTAGGCAACTTTATTTGATATCCGCTTGATTGTGAGCAGTTACTCTTTTATCTCTCTCTACCAATCCCACTCTTTTCTTCCTCTGCCTCATTGTTGATTCAATAGATGCCGTTTTTTGCAATTGCTGTGATGTTACATTAAACTGGAGTGCAAGAGTGATAAGGGTAGAGATAAGACAGTCCTTCTGCCTTTCTGTCTTGGAGCTCTGCTAATGTCTCGTTGTATGAAGTGGCCTTGTGTGCCGAGTACAAAACGGTAAGCGGCAGTTACATAAAGAGACCCTCTCCTAACATTAACCAGCCACTGAGAACAAAGCTTACGCTAAAACTTAATAGCCATCTTATTCCATTTTAATTAGGTGACTAATGGATAGACTGGTACACATGAAAGATGGGAGGGAGAGAGATGGCACCAAGAGAGATTGCTCGTTTATTGAAATATAGATGCTAGGCTGAAGAGCCGCTAAAGAGGCTCGCATGTTTGAACTTGGATGTTTGTCGTCACCCAGAACCATTTCTTCAGGTAAAATGAGGGAAATGGATTGATAAATGTGAAAAAGGGTGCTCTTCACTTCCTTAAATCTTTAAATGACCCTTTAGTTTAGCACTGGTATATGGGTAAATAAACTGCCTGAGTTTTGAAGCATCTGGATGTCTGTCGTTTTTATAAAAAAATATTATATTATTTGCTACAATAGATGATTGAGATTCATCACATATATAACCTGGGAAAAAGTTTGATTAGAAATGTTATTATTATGTTTAAACAATATTTAAAGTGTCTGGAAATAGAGACTGTAGTCACCTTAAAGCATCCAAGGCCCCCCTGTTGTCCACAACAACATTCCAGTTGGTCATGATTTTCTGAAAAAGGATTAATGATAAAAAAAAAGTAAAACATTTTTACTCAATTTCTACTTGAGAGAAAAAAAAAAAGTATATTCAAAAGATGTATGAAAATGCCCATGGACTTTGCAGGCAGCGTTTGCGCATGAAGGTACCTTGCAAAACTGATTTCGGAGGCAGCATGATGGTTTAATGATCTAGAGAGCAATAAAGAGCGAGCTTTGGTGAAAACTAAGTGAATATTTAATTACTACAATAGTAATTTCACACCAGAAATGATATCAAAAGTGGAAACCGTTGGTCAAAAACGTACATTTACACACAAACTGACCACCAACTGCAACTTTCAGACGCCATCTTTATTTTTCTAGCTCAACTGTCACAGAATAGAAAGCACGGGATTGTGGGATATCAAAGACAGCCAAGGATTAATCTATGCTGCCTTCAAAAATCGATAAAATTAAGCAATCTCATTAGACGTGCCGCGGATACCTTGGGATGCGTAATCCTAAGGCAGTATTTATCAGTTTTTGCACGCAGCCTAAAAGTGGGGTTGAATGCAGCCCTGGTCTTGGAGTCTCTACTAATGAGATGATGAGCTGATTCAGGTGTTTGATTAGAAAGAGTTAGAAAATGTGTAGTGTTGGTGTGCCTCCAGAAACAGAGTTCTATGTGCTATGAACGCATTCTGTAACTTTCATAACGAAAACATTAAAAAAACAAAAACTTCTGCTACTTTCTAACATCAGAAGAGTAAATCAGCACATGGCCACTGTCACATTGTGCTACAAATTGAATGGGCTGTTTACGTCGAAAATCTGAAGGTACAGCAGCCAAAAATGGGGAGAGAGTGGGGAAATGGCCATTAACGTGAGGGGAAAAAGTATGTATGATGCCTTTAAAATATCTCTCAGTATGTAAGGGGGATCCCAGTTTGCTTTCCTCCTGAATGGTTGTCATAAGTGGCCTCCAGATCCCTAGCTTTCATTTGTTCTTTCACAGGAAGATCCATATAGTAAGCTTTCATTTCTTGGGTGAGAACTGGCCAAACGACTCTCACTGGACTGTTTATTGCTCAACATGCCTCTGTTATGACAGTTCTGTTTCCTTTATGTTTTCTTGCCCACGGCAGCTTTAAACAAGCTTTTACAGCACAGACCGGAGCATATACTCGTCACGGTCTCTTTACATCTGTGTGTGTGTGTGTGTGTGTGTGTGGCTTATAATGCCTGTGTGGCTAATTGAAGTCTCTATTCACCGTGATGCAGGTTTATTGTCAGTGCAGAAAGAGAGAGACTTCTTCTCTTGAGCTCATTGTTTGGGAATGTAATGAATTTCATGTACTGCCTTTCTCCTGCGCTGCCCACAGAAATCAATTTCTGCCTCTCCTCGTCCCTTTTGTTCCTCCTCCCTTCCCGTTCCTCACTTCATCAATAGACACTTTATTTGCCAATCATAGATGGAAAATGACATTATGAGGAGGCTAAAGAGTGAAAATAACCAGCATCTCTCTCTCTCTCTCTCTCTCTCTCACAGAACTGTACAAAAATGGGCTTCAGAGGGCTGCTTTTGTGCCTTTCATTGGCGTACTCAAGGTAAAGACAAAGTCATTCTCTCAGTTCATTTATTTATCCTTTCATTCTATCTCCGTCCATCTCTCTTCATGTTTCCTCCCCTGCTCTGTCTGGTTTTTGATGTATTTTATTCACAGGTAAAAATACACAACCTCATGTGTGTTTGCAAAAACACACAAAACAGAAAAAAGACAGCTTTGATCATACCTGGAGATGAGAGCAACAGACTGAGAGAGTGTGACAGACACGGAGGCCGTTTAATGACTGACGTGGGTTGGCTGGAATGAGACTGCTTGCATTTCAAAGTGCGCCCGGCCATGGACGCTAGCAATGCGCTGATCTGCTTTGCAAGTTAATTGTATTATTTTAAGCAGGTATTGGCATTATCCTGTGTGCTGTCTGGGTAATTACCATCATCCTGCGACAGCTTTCCATCATAAATAATCAGACGATCATTTTCAGGCATTTTACAGCTGGCCACATTCTTGCACATTTGATTGAGCTGAATGCGTTTTAACATCAGACGGCTTGTTTGTGGCTGTGACACTGTGAATATAGGTTATTTTTTTTTATTTTATTTTATTTTTTTTTAGATATTGAGCAGTTAAGTCGTCAAAGTTGTGAGGGAAGCACAAATCGCAAAACAAACCCGTCCTTTACATGTTCCTTTCCTCTATGTGAGCTTGAAGAGCGACAGAATAAGAGGATGCTTTGATGACTGCCAGTACAATGTCTTTCTAATCCACTTTATATCGTAGTATTCCTCATAGTTAAAGGGCCCCGTCAGCAGAATATGCAAAAAAAAAAAAAAACGCTTCATTCAGCTTGTGATTTTTCTCAGTTTGACCCCTGGGTCTTTTATGTTCAGTGGCCCAGCATAGTCACTCTGGTTCAGCCAAACTCTGTCAAATCCCTGGGGTCCTTAAAGTCACCCTCTATTCTGGCCTGTGCTAATCTTGCCTGGTAAGAGTGCTGAATGCCCAGCACCTCTAACGCTCGAGCTTCTTTGTTAGGCCATCTGGTTTTGGGGCAACCTAGGATCCCAGTTCAGGGTAACTAGGGTGGCCCAAGTGCCTCCTCTCATGTCTGGTCAACCCTAATAATGTGTGACAGACTCACTGAAATGCACTCACTGGCTCTTGTTCTCCTATATCTTTATCGCTCTTCAGGGTGGTAATACTTATTTGCTGACAAATATTATTGAATTCTTGTCACTTCAACTCAATTCAGTATGATTAATCATGAATATATATATTTATAATATTTATATTTATATTAAAGGTATTATAGTATAAAGTATAAAAGTTGGGGTCAGTATTTTTTTTATTTTTTTTTTTAAGAAATCAATACTTTTATTCAACAAGGATTCGTTAAATTGATCGAAAGTACAGTACAAACTTTTACATTGTTACAAAAGATTTTTATTTCAACTTTTCTATTCATCAAGGAATCCTGAAATGTATATATATAATGGTTTCCTCCAAAATATTAAAAAGCACAACTGTTTCAACATTGATAATAATAAATATTTATATATATTTATTGATTGTGTATGCATATATATATATATATATATATAGATACTGTATATTTATTATGTATGAAACAATATATTGGCTTCTTAAGTCACTTAAAGACATCTTTCTGTTCAGTGCTTTTGTTTACCATGTCTTTAAGTGACTTTAGAAGCCAATATATTGTTTCATACATTAATATACACTTCTTTTATACACCTACACTACATTTCTTTGAATGACTATTGATCTACATCATTAATTCATTGATTTTTATTTGATAGACCTAATTATTATTTATAAGTAAGGTCAAAAGCCCTTAGACACATTGAAATAGAGGTGTGATGATCTTAATTTCGCTCAAATGTCTCTCTTCATTTTTTCTAACTGCTGTTCCCTATCTTCCTTTGGTTGGAGAGCAAATGGTAATATCTAGGTCTTGTGTGTGTGTGTGTTTTCATGGTGAAGGTCTCTGGTGGATATGAGGATGAGTGTATGATGATTGAATGACTTGAAGATGGAGCAAAAATGAAAAGAGGCAATTTATGTTGGATGGCTTCTAGTGTTCCACTGACCTTTTGTTAACCTCCCATTTCTAATATTTCTTATCATTTTCTTCCTTCAAAGCCATTTTATCGTAAAAATGTCTAAACCCCACTTTACTTAAAGTAGTTTTGAAGAATAGTTAACTATACGGACAGACACACTTGATCTGATTAATTAGAGGCAGTTAATAAGAACAGACCTACGAGAGATATCTAATCTCATAAACCATCCGTCGAGAGTGGGACAGAGAAGCGGATGCCAGGAATGCCGCTGTCTCTTCTCTTGCTGTTATTCATTTTCTGTCTGATTTTGTGTGTAAAGGCCCATTTATACCAAGTCCAATATGACTAAGAAACATTGGTAACAACACTTAACATTGCTTTAGTTAACAATACTTCTAACAGCATTTAATGTCAATGTTTATTAAAACATTTTTAAGGTCAAATGTTTGCTCTGTTCACATTAATTAATGCACTATGAGTGTGAACTAACATTTTTATTAACTAACATTACCATATTGCAGGGGTGTAACGATACTCTTGTCACGATTTGAAACACCACGATACTAAACTCACAATACGATATTATCGCAGTACTACAAGACGTAAAAAGGTTAACAAAAAATGTACTGTTGATTAAAATGCTAAATTTGGAATTACATTGGGGTAGAAATGAATAGGCTTGGACTTGGTGCTGGTAAGCCAATGCACAGGACAATACTGACACCAGAATAAAAATATTCATGAATCTGAAGCTGAAAATACAGAATTATTTGCCATTATTAGGACCCACATTACATTATATTCAACATTATATATAGTAGTTTAATGTTGCACTGACACTAAAATTCTGTAAGCTTGTTCTCACAATTTTTATTCTGGGTGAACTATCCACGATACATATTGTTACATTTTCTTTTTGCGATATTTTGAGACACGATATATTGTTTAGGGCTGGGTAAAAAAATATCGATATCTCGATTTTAATCGATTCTCATTTTTACGAACCGATATCGATTCTTAAACCCCAAGAATCGATCAGTCATCCTGTTTTCAGTTGATGAATGAATGGAACATTGTAGCGCATCCCATCCAATAAATCGCAATAATCTTATTATTGATATGAAACAAAGTCTCAGATTTCAAATTACGTCCATTTTCTTACAAAATTCAAAAACATAATTACCGTTTTGGCGCTGTGGAGCATTTTGTTAAACATATGCACCATATTACATATTCGTTATAATTTTTAATGTTCTTCAATATTTAATGCATGTTTGAATAAATCTGGAAAGTTTTTTATGACAGCCACCATTTCAATTTTTATGTAATTTCATATAACTTTATTATTATACAAATAAATAAGTGTATTTTAAGTGTTTGTATACAAATCAGTTAATTTTTACCTTCAATATTATAGTAGGCTAACGAAGCCTATAGGCTACAACTGACTCCCATAGTTTACAATAATAGTTAAGAGATTTGTTTTCCTTGAGAAAATTTGCATATCCAAAATAATCAATATTGAATCGAATCGTAATCGAAATCGAATCAATTTGTGAGATTTGTGCCAATACCCAGCCCTAATTGTTGCACCCCTAATATTGCTCATTGTTAGTTCATGTTAGTTAATGCATGAACTACTGATAACAAATAAATCCTTACTGTAAAGTGTTAGCAAAATATTAGAATACAAAATATTTGTATACTCGCCACTACTCGCACTGATTTGTCTGATGATACCTGAATGGCAATGTTATCTTATTAAATGATTTGTTAAGCAAAAAAAAAATAACAGTACAATAGTTTGGATTTAAAATCTTGTTGGCCCTGTCAAAACTTCTGGCTTCGGTGTGAATAAGCCTTAAGATCAACATCTGAGGTGACTTGACATTCGTTAACAGTCCCTCAAAAGATGTTGTTTTGCCAAGTCACCACTAAAGTCACCACTAAAGTCACCACTAAAGTCACCACTAAAGTCGGTCAGTCATGTTTTTAGCAGGCGCAGATTAGCAAAGACTGAGGAGCGAGTGATTGTGATGGAGAGGATGAGAGCTGTGGCCTGTGGCCTCCGCCGAGGTCTGGGGGGTCCGCGCTTTCAAAGCGAGGCAGATGTTCCAAGGGTGATGTTTCTTTAAGAGTCCTGGACGGGGCAAGGAGAGGTTGTGAGAACATTTTGAGTATGTTTTGAGAGCGTTCTGAGTAACTAACAAAGCCGGTTACATGTAAAGGGAATAGATAATTAGGCGTAATTAGTGCGTTCACGTCGTTAACCACCCCCATTGCTCTCTCTCCCTCTCTCTTTCTCTCCCTCGCACACACTCACTAGTCACCTAATCTCTCAATACATTCACTCAAGACACGCACACACACACACACACACAGAGACAAAATCACACACCGCAGTGGTAAAAACACTTTGATGTAAGAGGAGTCGTCCTGGACTCAAAAGCATAAAGGCAGTGTTTTAAGCTGTCTCTCGTTCTCTTTTTACCCCGCCCCTGCTTCCACCCCCCCTCCTTTTCTTTTCTCTTACCCACAGAGGCTGTAAGACACACAAAGATGAATGGACTACAACCTTTCCCCCCTGTCCCCCTCTGCCACCTCTCTTTTTCAGTTCTCCCACCGCGCGCTCCTTAAGCCAGGCTCTGTCAATCCGCCCCTCTTCCTCCCAAACAGGAGGGAAAAAAAGCATCAAATGTTTTTGGCTGTCAGTAATGAGGTAGTGGACCTCATCAGGGTCCAATCGCCAGCTATCCTTGGCTTTTGTTGGAGCTCAATGGCAACCCTTGCTTTGAAAAACTCAAAGGCAACTTTTTTGAGGAGTGGAGAAGAGATAGAGAGAGAGAGAGAGAGAGAGAGCGAGAGAGCAAGACAGACAGAAAGAGAGACAGACTTCATTCTTATTCTAAATGGTTGTGCAGGGAAGCTGTGGGCATCCAGCACATGCAACGATAAGAACTCGGCATGACTTTAAAAGAAACTTTTGATTAAAACTTTTACCATAAAATTGATCATTGAATAATCAATTGAATTATAATAATAACATAAAAAACCTTTTTTTTTGTCTTTTTTTTTTTTGTCAGGTAATATGGACATGCATGGTATTACAAAAACTAAAACTAAATTATTATAATTATTATTGGGAAGAATTTGTAAAAAAAAAAAAAAAAAAAAAGGTGTTTTTGCCAGGTAATGTGGATATTTATGGTATTACACAAATATTATTATTATGAAAAATAATAATTTATTTATTGTAATATCTGTCAGGTAATTTGAACACAAAATAATTCTTATTAAAAAAGTTTTGGAAATCCATGTTTCCTCACAGATGCAACTTAAAAGTGTGTTTCGTGAAATAAAAGTCAGGTGAGCAGACCACTCTTCTGTATCCAATCAGAAGCTCTCTCTACCTTTAAATCATTTTACATCTTGGAGGGGATGTGCTTGTTGCGCAATAGACTAATTCAGTGGCTAAGTTGGTTAAAAAAGTTTTCAAAAATGGCTCAAATTATCCATTAAACAATATTCCTAAATATTCTTACTCAAAATCTCAAATTATGTATTTTCCATTGCCATTTTAATTCCGTTGAAACACGTTTTAGTTATTTTATTAAAAGGTCAGTCAGTTATGAGATCCTGCACATTTTGAGGGTCTATAGTCTAGTGGGTCTCGTTTGAAAGCCGAGGAAGCGCATCAAGAGTTGTGTGGCAAAGTGCATTCTGAGTTGAGAAGGCCAGATGATGAAGATCTTTAAGGAGTTATGAGTCTTTAATGAACCCATCAAAGACCATAATCATGCAATGATCCACAAGAGGACGTGTCTTCGACTGATTATAAAGAACCATGCGCTGGAATCATTACTGATTGTATTTCTCTCCCCCCCCTCTCCCTCCTCTCGATTACTCTCCTGCGAAATGGCCCATCAGTTGTTAAGATATAGGCCTACTCATGGAAATGGAAAGTTTTTACGAAAAAAACAAGAAATAGACTAGGGTGTGCAGAGGAATAACCCATTTTGACGGCTGGTGGGTAAGCGTGGTTGTCGTGGCCGTTGGTGGCTGTTTACACGGCGGCTTGGTGACAAGGTCGAGCAGGGTTGATGAAGTGACACTTTTCCTTTTGTGTTCTTCTGCTCACGGTTTGTCAGCCTGTCATTACGGCTGATTCAGCCAATTTGCTCGGACGTGGAACTCTGCGCTCGAGAGAGAAAAGTTGACAGCGCTGGAGAATGGGGGGAAGAGGCGAGAGATGCACGAAGAAGAGGAATAGATCGCGCCTCTCACGCTCTGTGTGGTGATTGCTAATTATCTTTAGTTCAAGGAGGAGGGTGGCGGAAAATTCACTGATTTCATAATTCGCTGGAGCTGTCATTGAGGACTGATTCAGGCAAAGGCCTCTCGCCTAAATACCACATATTATCCACATCCTGTTAAAAATAATCACCCTTCCTTTTCATCAGTCATTCTTGTCATCGTTCCTCCAGCATTTTGTTTCGTTTGAATGTTTTTTTTTCCTCGTCACAGAGGGTTTTGATGCGCTCCACACAGTCAATCTGCATGTTAACATGTTTAACACTGCTGACATAGTTGGTACGCATTCATTTAGATTAACATTACTTTTCAATTACATTATTTTAGCATTAGGATGATTTCATAATACAGTAACGTGCCATTATAAAATCTCGGTACGTACGTGCATTGTGAATGATAAAGTTGATCCCTTAATTTTTTTACACGGATGTATTTAATAAGAATGTACTTTAGACTACATGAGATTTATATATTGTATGCAATCTGTTAATACTTGGATGTTAAAACAGTTTACAGTAGTTCAAAGTCATTAGAGAAGGTCAAACTTATAATGTAAGGCGTCAACATATGGCTTATATCAGGATTGTATGTTGTGAATATTATTTTGTTATAACAAAATTGTAGTAACCGACGTGTCGCATTGTCGCCCCCTAGGGGGGAATGTGTATTGCAAGCCAAAATACAAACAAAACCGATGTCATTTTTTAAACTTACTCTTGAAACAATGTCACTTTCTCTCTTCTTATTTTTAACCACTTTCTTTTACCACATTTCTATCTTTGCTTTACAGGAGCACTGTCATTCTATCTGTCTTGACACTGGAATCGATTACCGGAGAAGGAAAAGGAAATCATCAGAAAGACTATACTACATGTAAGACATGTAACACTCTCACTTTTAGAGCACAAGAGATCAACATCACACCAGTAACACTAACGTTTATGATTATGATTATTATTATGTATTTGTTTGTTTTGGATGTCCTGGACTTCGACATTTTATGGTTTATACACATACTATTCCTGATTTTTTTTTTTTTTTAAAGAAATGAATACTTTTATTCAGAAAAGATGCATTATATTGGTCAAAAGTAACAGTAAATACATATAATGTTACAAAATATTTCTATTTCTTCAGATATTTTTCAAGAAACGCTGGAAAGAACGCTTTTTTTCACACAGATATTGCAGCACAACTGTTTTCAACATTGATAATAATTAGAAATGTTTCTTAAGCACCAAATCAGAATATTAGAATGAATTCTGAAGGATCATGTGACACTGAAGTTAAGTAGTAAAGCAATTATATATTTACTTTATTTTGTGTGTTCATATTCGAGATACACTGGGTAAATACACTGGTCTGTTTGGTAAAATAACTGTTCCATTAATAGACTTGTAGTGAGAATGAAAATCAAATATATTTACTACAAGTCTATTAATGGAACAGTTATTTTACCAAACATAAATGTCTCTTCCATGAAAAATGGTTATGTTATGAAGTAAAAGGTAAAAATGTTACAATTGCCCCTGGTCTCGATTACCGGGTCTGAGAAGAGAAGACAGAATTACATGTCATGAGCGGTGCACATTCATATAAATATACACGCCGTCTTTTTCTGACTTATTATAAACCCTTTATCTCAACAGCTGCTCTTTCAGAGGATGTTTAATATGCATGTGTTTGTTGACACCTGATTGCTGCTCCCTCTTATTCACACTCTCTCAATGTTTGCGTTTTGAATCCAACATCCTGTTCCAGGAGGCACTGTGAAAATTCAAACACAGGCCTTCAGCACACACCGTTTGATGTGACCACTTCAAACCTGGTTAATTTCATATTCAATTATCTCTCTCATTCACTCGCTTTCCATAGATCAAGTGAGCCTGATGCAGAGAATGCTGTCAATGCGCTGTTTGAGGAACTGGCGTACAGACAAAATGATGGTAAGTAAGTTCATTTGCCTTTGCATAGATGGGGTTTTAAGGTTAAGTGTGGATGTTTCCCTGACTTGGTGTGTGAGGTTTTATCTTGTAGTTGACTTAGATCCTATAGTTGGTTGGATTTACGTTGACCGCTTTGATGTGTAAGATTAACGTTTCAGTGCTAAATTGTTAGATCTTTCCAATGCATTCAGTCTAATAACTATATGTCTACCTCTAACCATTGATAGTAACCAGACCAAGGGTGTTGAACGTGCAGGGAAGAGAAGTAACCTTGAGCCGGACCTGTGGAACCATTGCAGACTGCACCTTTCAAGAGCTGTGTGAGCGAGTGAGTCTGCAGAGAAATAGGCATAAAATGCTGATTTGAGATCTGGTTTGTGGGGTGTATTTTATAAAAGTTATAAAGGGTTAAATTTGGAACGGCATTCTAGCACCTCATATTCAAAAAAGAGAAACAAAAATATTACAAGCTTGTTTGTCGTTCCATATCCATTTAGTCATTTTATTCTCTTTCCCTCTTCTAATGTGGCCCACTCAAAAATAAAAATAAATAAATAAATAAAAACACTCAAGCAGGTTTTGAATCCACTCCATAAGTTAATTAGCTTGTTTTATTTTGTTATTTGTGTATTTTTGTATTTTCTTTATAGCAAATATAATGTATACACTGCTGTTTAAAAGTTTGGGTGCAATAAGATTTTAAGACGCTTTTGAAAAGAGTTCACCAAGGCTGTCTTTATTTGATCAAAAAATACAGTAAAAAAATAGTGAAACAATAGTATAATTGAAAGCTGCAGTCCGGGTTAAAAATGATCCAAAATACATTTTTGAGCAAGTACACAACCAGCCAGTGTTCAAAACTATATGCTTACCTAAGCTCGATTCAAAACGGTTTTTAATTCCAGTGGTACTGGTGGATTTCCGCGGGACTTTGCGTCATTACGTCACACATCTGTGCACATAAAGAAGGTGTCCTGGCTAGTAGGCGTTGTTGCGTGTGAGGATGTTGGAGGTGGAGAACTGGAGATTCACCCGTTGTAAAATGCACAAGACTTCGGAATGGCTACAGAAAAAAAGAGACCGTTTATATTCCAGTTTTAAATATGCATCTGATTTCAGATACGTGTGTTTGTATTTCAAAGAGAACCAGTTCTAAGGAACATTCATTTGTTGGTGTGACAATTAAAAATTAGACTGCACAGAAATGGAAACTGAACTACAGGTAGCCCTAACACACATTAAATGTAGTCACGCAATGCTGATGTTGTTAACATTAACAATTTGAGAACAAAGTATAATTTGCACGGTTTGACGTGATACGATAAGCAATCGTTAGATTTAATCAGCGTGATTTACTGCAATGCTTTTTTTCCCTTATAGTTGGTCAGAACAAAAGTGGATGCTACTTGTTCAGACGACATTTTCCGGTGAAAATCTGTGATTGCGAATGACAGTATCCACACCGGCGTGTTGATTGACAGCCGCACATTCTCCTCAAAACACTGGAGTCATCCGCGCAGTGCCGTCAAGTTGATCGTTCTGCGAATAACTGCAATTGCAGATTTCGAACAGAGATGGCGACAGAGGAAAAACTGCGGACTGCAGCTTTAAGATTTTATTTTAGATTTATTTATTGTATAATTATTAATTATAGAATTTATTCCTGTGATGGCAAAGCTGAATTTTCAGCATCACAGTCTTCAGTGTCACATCATTCAGAAACATTTCTTTTTATTAACGATGTTGAAAACATCTGTGCATAATAATATTGTTGTGGAAACTGTGATTTCTTCTTTTTCGGGATTCTTTGATTAATAAAAAGTATTTTTTTTGTTAATTGACATTTTTCAAATGTCTTCACTCTTTACTTCGTGATCAATTGAATGCATCCTTGCTGAATAAAAATATGCAGATTCCAAACTTTTAAACAGCAGTGGAGTAACAAATGCATTTCAACACAGGTGATTATTATTGGAATGCGAAGGATGTCAAATCTTTCTTTCCTAACTTTCTTTTTTTTTTTTTTATGTGTCGCTCTGCTTTTTTCCACTTTGTTTTTCATATTTGTATTATCTACTACCACCACATCCATCATACCACTCTCCTGATACTATTGCTGCGTCCAAAATCGTGCAGGTACGACATTTGAACATTTTGCGATCGTCAAAAAGGATGCTCTATATAGTATGAATATGGGGAGTATGAATTCGGACATACTCCTTGCCATGTTGTTGCTGTCACGTGACCTACCAGCGTCAGTTGCGTTGCTTCACTTTGTCACAACCTGGCTCAAGGGTCATGACAAAAGAGGGGATTTATCCATTCATAAATCCCCTCCGTCGGCCTCCGTCATATGCGCACTTCAGAATCTCTGTGACTACTATGTATTTGAACATGCTACTCTTTTGGCCTAGTGCTTTTCACATGCTATATAGTAGGGAATTTTAGAAGCAGTGTATGTAATCGCCCATTACTTGATCCATCCATCCATAACTAAGTTTATCATTGCAGCCCTGTCTATGGCTAGTCTAAGCCAGCTTGTATTTGTGTGTGTGTGTGTGTGTGCTTGTTTATGAATGTAACCTTGGACTTGGTTTACCAGTTTGAAGCTCCCTTTTTGTTTGTGAAGGAAAGAAAGGATGAGTATGCTGCTCTCTAATGGAGCCGAGGCACTGTCTCTGTGTCCTTCAGTGCTTTTGAGAGTGCTGTTCACTTCAGTGTTCTGAGAGTGCGAGTGTGTGTGTGTGTGTGTGTGTGTGTGTGTGTGTGTGTGTGTGTGTGTGTGCGCGCGTGTGCATGTACATGTGTGGATTTTTCTGAAGAGTCCTCAACAACTTTGTCTTCATAGACAGGCTAATGCAGTAGGGACTATGTCAGCATGTGTTAATGTGCTTTCCACTGAGTTACCACAGAGGTACATGTTACCCGGAGAAGATACAGAATATGGGGTGAAATAGAAGATTAGAGACAAAAATTGAAGAGGGAATAAGCACATGAGATGAGAGAGATGGATGGGTAAAAAGGTATGTGCCAAGGTTTCAGAGACGACATCAGTGAAGTTTCCCTCTCATTCAGTGTCACGGTGGAGAGACCCCTGATGCCGAAGCAGATGAATGTGTGTATATTATACTATACTTAAAACAATATACACTAGTGTTCAGAAGTTTGGGGTCATTAAGATTTTTGAATGAAATCAGTTTCTCTCTGCATTTATTTGATCAAAAAATAGTAAAACCAGTAATATTGTGAAAATCTATTAAAAATAATTGTTTTCTATTTGAATTGTTTTTTATTTTAAAATGTATTATAATTCCTGTGATGGCAAAGATTAATATTCAGCATCATTACTCCAGTCTTCATTGTCACATGATCCTTCAGAAATCATTCTAATATGCTGATTTGATGCTCAAGAAACATGTCTTATTATCATCAGTGATGAAAACAGTTGTGCTGCTTAATATTTTTGTAGAAATCATGATGAAAAAAATCTGGATCCTTAAATAGAAAGTTCACAAGAACAGTATTTATTTGAAATGGACTGTTTTGTAACAATCTAAAAGTCTTTGTCACTTTTGATCAATTTAATGCATCCTTCATGATTAAAAGTATTAATTTCTAACCCTGAGTGATACTGTACATACGTGCAAAATGAATACTTAACCCAAAAATGGAGGTTATATCCTCATTTACTCACTCATGTCGTCCATATCCGTATGACTTTCTTCTCTTTTGAATAATGTAGTGACTTTTTTTTTCATTATGCGAAATCACAAAAAAACAAAATATTGTTTATAAAAGTTTTCATTATTAATTATAAAAGTATTTGAAATTTAAATCATTAAATGGGTTTGAAACGACATGAGTAAAACAGAATTAGTTTTTTTAGAATACTAACTATCATAGAAAGTGAACGTTTAAACATTAACGTTACCTAATCTCTTTGTGTGTGTCTTGTTTATTTGTTTCTCAAAGCCGCTGGGTGCAGGTGATTATTTAGAAATCTCACGGCAATTTGACACGGTCATCATACGGAATGTTCCTCACCTTTGGGTTGGAATGAAGGACCAAGCTAGACGCCTCACCACACTCATTGACAACTTTTACGACCAAAAGGTAACAAGTCACGAGACACGCCACACTGACCCAGACTTCCTGAAAGCTCACGTAGGCCTTAAACATGTCCGTCTTCAGAATAAAAAAAACACGTGATATTCATGTACAGTCCTCAAATGCATTTGTTTCATACCTTTGTGGATTTAATCATAATCTCTGTTAGCGCCAACATATGTACCATGGCTCACTTTCTGTGTGTAAAACTCTCAGGTTAGAGTGGTGATGTTGGCTGATGCACCGTTAGACCGCCTCCTCGATCAGGGACCGATGACTGGAGAGGAAGCCAGGGATCGCCTAATGCTGGATGAACTCGGCCTGACCGATGTAATGACGAAACCCTTAAAACCTCACATTATACTTCTGAAACTATATCATAAACGCCAGTAAAGTCAGCATACATTAATGTAGCATCAACATTTTTTTTTATAATTTATATTCTATTTCAGTATTTACTTTTTATCCTTAGCTTTTTATATTTTCAGATTTAGATTTGCTTTTGTCATTTTTATTAGTTTTTTTAATATTTCTATATAGCTTTCATTCATTTTATTTAAAATCATTCAACTTTCAGTTTCTAATTTGTAATATTTATATTGTATTTTATTCCAGCTTTGTTTCAATTACCTGAAAACTATGTTTAATAGGTCATGAAGAGGAGTTTTCAATGATTAAAGGGGTCATATCATACATTTATATTATTTGATTTATTTCCTGAAGTCGAATTTTTATACCAATTTTTATACCAAAATGTTTTCACTCCATTTTCCAACCTCTCTCTGCCTTAGAATTTAACAGGCCATTTTTTTTTCTCTTGTTCCTTTAAGACACACCTCTGCATTTTGACTTCCTCTTTATAGAGTGGTGCAGGGATGACATATTTTTGTAGGCCAGCCCAGAAGTTAGACCATTTTTTCATTGGCTTTTGAATAATTGCAGAAAATAAGGTCTGTGACGAACGAAACTGTGTGACTCTTGATTCTTGCACGTTTTGTTCATCGTGATAATCTTCACAAATGAACACACCTTTTGAATGAATTTTGAAGCGTAAATATAAGCTTCCGACAACTCTTTCAGTCTTTGCTTAAAAACATTTTCCCTGAAAGTTCGAGTTCGAGTAGTTAGCAAGTGTGTGATTATAAACACAACAAGGCTTTGAAAGTGATCTAGAGAGTAGATGAGTTTATCTGTGATGTTTAATGTCCCCGACAACCTCTGTTGTCCCATTTAGCCACTTGTTAGCAACCGCCTTTTACAAGACAAGTAAAAGTTTTTTATTTACTTATGTAATATCTGATGATATTATGCATGGTAATGTATTGATATGACCCCTTAAAGTAGAGAAATCTTTATTTAATCTAGTTTGTGTAGAATGGCATTTGTAATTGCTCTCCTGCCTGTATTTCTTTTGTTCAGGAGGCCAGTGAGCGGTTGACACTATTCACAGCGGATGAAGAGGTCTTTGCCTTCCAGAGGACAGTGTCTCGCCTCACAGAGATGCAGACAGAACAGTACTGGATTAGTGGGGATCGGAGTCAGAAGTAAACTGAAACGCCCTTGCAGTTACTATACCTCTTAGGAGAGTCCATGTGACCTTCTAAAACATTTGGGGTGGTACATTTCCAACACCATAAACAGACTGTCAGCCTTATTACTACTATGCTCACAGTATTAATATGCAAAACTAAATGCACACGCTGCCAAATGAGTAGATGTCTAGCACCCTCTAGTGGATGATGTGTTCTGCAGTATTTATTATAGGTAACACTTTATTTTACAGTGTCCTTGTTATTATGTTACATGTGCTTACCATAGTAATAACAGTAATTTATGCATAATATCATGCAGCTAACCCTCAAACAAAGCCTAATCCTACCCTAACCCTATAGAAAGTACATGTAGTTAATTATTATTACTCAGTACTTAAATATATAATTACACTGTAACATGGACACCTTCAAATAAAGTGTAACCTTATTACAGTATGTAGTTTGGAATATACTCAGTTTGTGAGGGAGAAACAAATCGTTCTAAATGTAATGGCAAATATATGTGGATGCTTTATGTCTAATGTGAAACTATGTACAACAACAACAAAAAGAGATATAAAGTTGTAATTGAAATTGTGATTTTTTTGTTGTTATCATAATTATGACTCTCTCACAATTCTGACTTAAAAAAAAAAAAAAAAATGAGATAGTTGAAATTATGAGAAGTCATTATGACATCAGTCAGTTTATGTCATTATAATTATGATTTACCAAAGCATGATATTTTTCTGATGTGGCAGAAGTGGGCTTCCATACTCATGTTATTAAAATGGTTACAATAAAACTTTAAGCATTGTCTGTATTAATTATGTTAAATGATAAACTGGCTAAATTAATCTCCAAAGACATGGTGAGCATAAAATAAAAAATTTACATTTACATTCTTACATTTTAAAAAGTGTCTTTCCTGTCATTTCCATTTTTGGTCTGAAGGCGGCAGTAGAAGATAGTTCTGTTCCCTATTTGCCTGTACACACCCCACGTGCTCTGTGTTATTGTTTTAAATGGCATTAGTAAATCATACTGCAGTTCTCTATCTGAGAGAACTAGTATTGTCGTGACCTTCCCTAAAAAGCAAATCTGTACAGTACAATGCATCTATATATCCATATGCTCAGGAATACTGAACGGCTTATAAGTACAGCTGAATTATACATTTATGTGCCACAAGAGACCTTGAACAAACACATTTCATATCTACAATCACCATCCTCATGGCAATGAGTGTACTCTACAGTGACATTATTAGAAGCATGGTGTATTAGGTGCTGAAGAATTATTTAAAGCTGGTGTCAACACAGTTATTGTAATGGTCACCTGCAGATTTTTCCATAGGCAGGATAAGGAACAAAGGAGAATGAGACAGAGGGAGGGGTGTGATTTTAAAAAGATAAGGAATTAATAAAGGAATCTTTGAGCAAACAATGATGTTACATTTTTAGTGACTGAATAAACAACAGCATTTAGTGCCACTTGTTGTTGCTCATGCAAAAGCATCACAGAATGCCACCAATCTATCCAACATAAATGTGCGCTTATGTAATAATTTTGGTTATTTCTGACTCTGAATCTGCATAAATGTCTCATCTCGCGCATTTCTTCTCAAACATCTGCGTCGAAATCACTGCGCCCGAGAAAATCCGCATCTCTGCAGGAACAAAGACGTGCTCGTGTTTTGGTAAGACGTCACTGTACTAGAGCAGCGCCACGGAGGACAGCAAACGGGTATAACATTTCTTGATTATGAATTACGTCATGTGTTTGACTAAAACGAGGCTGGCAGCAGGGGGGCATGTCATGACGGACGACTTCACGCTGGGATTAAAGGGCCAGCGGAAGGGAAATGCAAGACATGCCTGAACAGTGGCCCCAGATTTAGTTAAACCTTTTTTTATTATTATTCAGTAGCAAATCTTCTGGTGATTTAATATTTAAATGAATAGTTTGACTAAAAATGTTATTTACCAACCACCATTATTTTATTTATTTCATTAAAGACTTTACGCAGATTTTTTTTTTTTTATTATTATTTTATAGGCCTACATGCAATGAAAATGGATAGTGATTTTAAATGTCAAGCTCCAAGACAAAAAAAAAAAAGTATCATAATAGTGGTCTGCAACTCATGCACTAGTCCAAGTCTTCTGAAAATATCAATTTTGAAATTGAACTCTACTCATTATGAAAAGTCATTTGTGGTTGCATTCAATTGCATGTGGCATTCAGGGTTTGAAGTCATTGATTGGCTCTTGCCTATAATTTGACTGATTCCAACATGTTTAAAAACCCATGCCTTCAAAAAAACTTGTTTACCAGTCATATGGACTACTTTTATGGTTCTATTACTTTAGTGACATTTCTTTTATTCCATATTGTGATGTTCATCTGAGTGTAACAGATAAAAAAAAAGCACATTAAATGATCTAAGGAAGTGTATTGTTTTTGAAAATCCAGTTATAAGGTCAAAAAGAAAAAAAAAGAAAAATGTATATAGATGAATCATTCACAATAAGATCTATGACTTGCATTTACAAAACAGATAGGATGAATTGTCATTTCAAGCTGACTTTTATTGTACGGGACATTCTGCCAATAGATTGTGTTGGAAAACGGTGGAAAAATGACATTTTGGGTAAACAGTTATTTTAAGATATTACTTTCCCAGACATTTCATTATAATCAAACTTGCCACTCCTACAATCTGTATTAAAATGTTGGCTACTTGTGTTGCATGAAAATGTTCTAATCTATAACCTCTCTAATCCATAGCACATTTCTGATAACATGCCCGGATAATGTTGTTTGCATGTCTGAACTTCAAATTCTAGCAACTGAATCTATATTTGGAAATTCGATAAAGTGATATGGGCTCTCGCTGCTTGGAGTGACTTGTTTGAACATGTCCTCTCGCCTGTTGGCAGCTGTGGCCCTTTAAGAGGCGACCGCATGCGCGGATCAGGGGGCAGGTCCCTGTCAGCGGTAGAGGCTGCGTTTCTTTTCTCCCCCTCCTCTAGTCACTCAGTCCTAAGTTGAGCTCGCTTGAGTGCTGACAGACGATTAGAGCAGATAGTCTTCCTGTGCCTTCAGATAGATAGATGGGTGCAGAAAGAGAAGGGACTTTCAAGACGGGAATCTTCTGCACTGTACTGTTGAGGGATTGGCGCGCGCTCTAACAAGGCACCGTCTCTACCTTTAACTGTTAAAGAGACTTCTGAATGCGAAGTGATTCAGATATCGGGTCAAACTGGGAAATAGCACAAAACGATCTCTGCAGTCTTCGAGCACGCTTAGTTCTGTCCTCGTTATTGTAGTTGTCTTGAGCTGACATAACGGCGTTGTGGTTGTAGCCCGCTGAATGTGCTGTGGCTCTGACAGTTCAGTTCTTTTGTCACTACAGTGACTTGCTGCCTGTGATGGTTGTGTGCAGTGACGCTGTGGCGCTTTGTCCGTGGCTACTGGCGAGGTGCGCTGGAGAGATATAGTTGTATTACATCAGTGCACCAAGTGACCGGAGTGCGACACAGAGAGGAGAAACGGCTCTAGCTGAATGGTGCGTGTTGAGGTATTGCATTTTGCATTATAATATTAGAATACATACTCATGCATGCATATACATACACACAGAGAGACGTTATGTACTGAATTTGTTGTTTTGTTTATATGAGCTACAATAGTAGGGCTGTCACTATTATGAAATTTTGGCTGACAGTGGCGATTAACGTTCGCAGTGTGAAATGCTCATACACCTGTGAAAATATGCACTAATAGGCACAATGGAATCGACATAATATTTTTAAAATGTATCGGTTCTTAGTCCGCTGTTGTGGCTGTTTTAACCCAGATAGCTGTCATTAATAATAAATCGGATATTATTGAATATATTGTTATGCAATAATGACTGCACGAATGATATATTGAAACCACTGTTATTTTGAAAGTAATGAATTTAGGACGTAAATATATTTTTTACTTTCAGAATATTATCAGGGGTTTCAATATCATTCGCGCGGTGTTCTCCATTGGAATACGAATAATCTCTTCATGTGCGTTAGTGAGTGTCATTATGAAGTGTAAGACCAAGAATATGTGTCATCAAGCGAGTGTTACATGTAAGTGAAACAAACCGGAGCACTTTGCGAATACTATACACGTTAAATCTTTGTTTATACTGTCACGTGACTGTTGCGCGAACCAACGCAGACGCGTGAACATTTAATTATACATTTAATTACTTTTCTATATTAGCTTAGAACTAAAATTCGAAGTGAATTATAATCATCGTTCTAGGCACAATTGTATTTTTAATTATAAGGTATTTTGTGTCACATGGCTTTATATTGTATTTTTGTCTTTCTGAAACAGGGAGGGGTGCTAATAATCATTAAGGTTTGCACTGGCCGCTCAAGAAGCATTAAGCAACATTTAGAATAGAGGTGCATTCATGGAATGCGACTGTGACCGCTTCCCACTGCCTATCTAACTTTGAGACAGTACAGAGGAGTGACAGAGAAGGCTGGTAGAGGCAATGGCAGAGACAACCCTTGAACCACTGACCTCGCTGGATGTTGCCATCGATCCAGATTTTGAGCCACAGAAAAGGCCGAGATCATGCACTTGGCCGCTGCCGGAGTCCGGTTCGGCAAAGCCTGCTTCCAATGACACTGACATAATCCCAGAGGAAGAGGATGATGAGGATGACAGCGCGATGGCAATCAACGGCATGGGTGAAGGAGAGGACAGCGGCAGCCCGAGCCAGGCAGATGAACTGCATCCCATTAGCGGTCAGGAGAACACAGACTCCCCGCTCTCCTCTCAGTCTGCGACCACGGCGAGTCGGGGGGTGAGCGGTCAAGGTAGCCAACAGCAAACTCCCCGGAAGTCATCTTCAAGGAGGAACGCGTGGGGCAACCTGTCCTACGCAGACCTCATCACGAAAGCCATAGAGAGCACCCCAGACAAGAGACTGACACTGTCCCAGATCTACGACTGGATGGTCAGAAGTGTCCCGTACTTTAAAGACAAGGGCGACAGCAACAGCTCAGCTGGTTGGAAGGTAAGCGATCCGCTCGAGCAGTGCTTCCCGACCGCGTTCCTGAAGACCCCCCATAAATACACGTTTTGGTTGTCTCTGCTAATGAGCTGATGAGTTTAATCAGGCGTATTTGATTAAGCAGACTTGCAAAATGTGTACTATTGGTGTGCCCCTTAAGGATCACTTTGCTAGAGAATTTGTGTCACAAGGTGTGCAAGTGTCTGTCATGCTTCTCATTTATTTCGTGCTGCTGCTCACAACCAGAAACACATGTTCAGGCATGTCTGGCACACTTACTCACGCACAGAAAACTGGAAAGTTTTCGAAAGTGCGCGTGACTCAAAATTGAGCAAGCTCAAGTGACGTCACCTGTAAACAAACTATTTGGATACCATTAGAAAGATAAATTGCAAATTAGTCGTGATCAGTATGGAAAAATTGTGGCAAAACTATCAGATGGACTTGGTTAAAGATGGGTTAAAACCCCAAAACACAATACCCTCAGAGAGAAGTCTAATAAATGTCCACGTATCCAAATGCCTTTATGTTCATATACACGCAGCACGGCTTATGTAAAACTTGGCAGGGTAAATGTACCCCTGCTAGAAGCTGCCCAGACTGTTTATGTAGGTGTTGAATGGCATTAAGAATTACATAACAACTCAGAATGGCGCGCGCTTCTCCTTAGCCATCAGCAGGCAGGACTGCCTTCAAAGGGAATGTCATGGTCATGGGCCATAGCCAGCATAAGACATATGGGCCTTTCACTTACAGAGCTAGAGTGGGTTGGGGGAGGGGGAATATGGCAGGGTTGTGGGTGTAAGGTCAAGGGCTGAGTTTGCAGCAGGAGGGATAGCTTGCCTGTCCCATTGGCTGTAAATAGCCATGAATTATAATAGTGAAAGGAGAGTTACTGCCGGGTCTGTGGCAACGGCAAACTATGTGGACTCCAGCTCAGCGTGGAACCGTTTGCACCCGACTCATCTAACATTCAGGACTGTGTATGTGCATGATCATATTTCTCAAACGGCTATGCAAAACATGTTATCTGTCAGTCAAACAGGCTTTATGATCAAATACTATAACCCCAATTCTAGCACGAGTACACACAAATAAACACACCTACCCCCCGGTCTCTATTAGGATGAGCAGTAAGTACCTGCTGCCATTTCTGATATGTGAAAACTGAAATTTGCTCCTGTGTTACCTCGAGCTCTAAATATGATACATTTACACATTCCTGCACACATCTGATGACTCCAAGCAGATCTGTTTTAACACAACCACAGATAAACTCTCCTGCAGTTTGCCAGCCAATATCTACATTTGCATTTAAATAAAACATACACACACACAATAAATTATGTAAATTATGCATTTAAAGCATCAGCACTGAATTTATGTGCTGAAGTTGGCATGAAATGGAAATGAACCCCACATCTAGTTTCTAAGTGATCCTATATTTCTTAATGTGCACAAATTATTTGACCTCATCATTTTGAAATCAAAATATCTCAATCTTCCAGTAAAACGACTTCTCTCTGGTGACATATGCCGGACTTTTCCAATCATTTGGTCCGATTAAACCCCCTCCCTTTCTTACAAATTCAAGATAGCAAGTTCACATTCAGATCTGGAGTCCATCCAATCAAAAACAGAGTGAGAACCCAGATATATAAGTTCAATTAAGAAACAGAAAGAGCAATGAAAATAGTCATAAGATGTCTTATTCAAACACAAAGGTTGGAATGGTCAAGTACAGGTGCAAAAATGACAAGAAGCTGCATCACTATGGCTACCAGGTCACTGGTCCTCTCTGTTTTAATGAGAGGGTTTGGATGACATGTGATCTCATAAAGGCGTTCCTTTGTTTCTGCTGAACATACTGTTGTGACTGTGCAGGGGAGAGAGAGGGAGTGACTGTTAAAGCACAGATGACATTACAGCACCCACCTCTACTCTCTGCACTGAATGCTACAGGATAATGCTGTGCGTTTTTTAATGATCTGGTTATACAATTGGGAATGAATGTGAATTAAGTCTTGAATGTGTTTAAAATTTTTAGATTAATCTTCAAGGTTTCTTTTGCAGGTGGTAAGATTTTACTGATTAATCGTTCTCCTTCACAATGAGCTCCTGCAGTGCCAGATCATACCATCTAATGCAAAATGATGTACTCTACTCTTGAAAAAAAGCCAGCTTTTAAATTATTCACTTCTTCAAGCATTAATTCAGGTCATTTTATTAATTTTTAAGTGAAACCTCTTAAGCATCTCTCACACACACACGCACATTTGCCAGCTTTTAAACTTTTAAACTTGTCCACCAGACACTTGTCTATCCTCTTTGCTACGTTAGAACCTTGTGTAACCCTGCTGTTTATCTCACATCTGAAATCTAATCAGATTATGTAACTTAAAAAGAACAAGCTACTACTATAATGTGTTGCACCATTTTCGTTCCTGGAACACTTAATATGCTGAGCTGCCACGCTAGGCCCAATTGAAATGTTTCAGTCACGCTGATGAAAGTGATCCGGTCACCCTTCAGAGGGTCCGTATTTGGCGAATTTCACTTGGCACAGTTCCAGGATGTAGGTGGTCTGTTTTAAGCGTTTCTTGTAATCTGTTTATTGTCAAGAGAGTGGGGTAACAAATACAACATTAATATTATATATGCACATAATGCATGCAAAATTGCACTTCTAGAAGTACATCATATACATCACATATACATATCAGTACATGCATCTTTAAAGTTGCTATGAAACAGAAATAACAACAAATCTTTTCTTCTGTATTGTGACGTACATCTGAGAGCAATGGATTATCGAAAAAGAAAAAATGTTGGGTGGGGACTTGGTTCTTTGTATAGGCTGTTGATTGGATTTTGAGATGTGAGCGTCGCACTCAAAAGTGGAGACAGATAAACGCAAGCTTGTGGGGGTGGAGTTTAAGCAGACTAAATGATTGGAGAAGTCCTGTAAACAGATTTATTTCATTTTTTTTTTGTTGAAAATGGATAGATTTTCATTTCATGCTGACTTGTGTAGGAGATATGTGCAGATATTTTGCAGTTGCTATGACTGTTAACTATGTCTTGATTGACACATTTGAATGTTGATGTTTGGTGCTTTTATACATGCCTGGTCATGTTTAGGTGTCTGAGAGATCTTGAAGCGAGTGTCACTGGGGTCATAGATGTTTTGCAATGGTTACACTAAAGCTTAAAGTATACTGTAGTTTAGGTGTGAACGCTTGCCATATGCGTGCAGCCGAATGCATAGCCTTTCATAGTATACTCCATTTAATAGCGTGCATGAACACATCCCCTTGACACATGCACACTACAAAGTTTCGTCCTTTTCCAGTGTCTGCGCTATTTCTCTCCAGAAGTTAAGACCAATAAAATATATTTGTACTCTCTTTTTCGGCATCTATTGTTGTTGTCGTCTTTAGTAGTTTTATGTTGTTGTTTTGTGAAACAACGGGCCGGGTCAGTGTTGCCACCTCTTGGACAAACCAATTAGTGAGCACACCGAGTAAGTGTGTGGTTAGAAAAATCTGGCCATGTGCGTATTAAGCTGATGATGAAATGTACGTAAACCCTTGTACTCGTATGCAATATGCTTCCCAAGACGGTTTCAACCAACATCACTTGCTCCAACTCGTACAAACAGTATGCACTTCCCCCCTCGTCCAGCAGACATTTTCATATTTGAAAACATTTGATTAAAACAGACTTCCTGGTGGGCTAGCTCTACAGAGGCATTTTAGAAGCACATACGCTGCGGTAAATACATTTGAATGTATTTCTAGTTTCAGCCCGTGCTTCTTTCCACCTTTTCCGTGCCCTTAATGTACCCGCTCAGTTTTTTAAAGGTGTACAAGCTTGAAACTCTGACTCTTTAAATAAAAAAAATCCTGACCCATCATTTCTAATTACACAGGTCTGCCTGCCACAGTGCAGATAAATAGTTGTCGTTGAAACTTTAATTGAGTACAATAAAGCTAGATTTCTATGTCAGGAGCTTTTGGCCAGACAAAGCCAGCAGTAATGAGAGCAGATGCGGCTTTGTAGAGAATGATTATTGCAGTGAACATAGGGAAATTACAGTTTTAGGGAAATACTTTGTCAGTGATCTCATGCATCATCCCTTTGAAAGATAACAGAGAAACATTGTCAGACTGGAGCGGGCGATTATTAGCCCGGTTCTGGTGACGCAGAGGGTCTATTCTGGTGCTTGTACGTGGGAGTATATGTGTCGACTTTTGATTAGACAAAAGATTGGATTGATTAACACAGATTATGGTAGATTGAGTGTGGCGGTTCCTGTTTCGATGGTGAAGCAGGTGTTTAAATATGGTTCTGTGATGATGTAAGGCTTTCAGATCCTCCTTGACTAAGCAAATTTATTTTCTGTGACATAACACCACAGCGGCCACATGCACACAGTGAATTTGGTAGTCAAATTTATGATGGCTTCAGTATCAGCCATAAACTTAAATCACTGGAACCCAGGGAAACATTTTATGGGTCCAATAAATAGAATATATATATATATGACACTTGACACTTAGTCAGAAGTTTCAGAAACTTTACAAAGCTACAGGTTTAAATAGCCAGGTTAAAAGTTTTCATTTATCCTTCCTCACAGAGTAGCTCTGCCCACTGTGAAATCTCTATTGTGGGTTGTTTTCCACCTTAAATCCTAGGGATTTTTTCCCTCATCACCGTGGCCTTTGGATTGCTCACTAAATATCTCTTTGTTTGAATGTTTCTCAATCTGCATTACTGTTAAAGTGAAAACCTTTTCCAAGAACTGCTGTGAACAGTACACTTCATCATATTGCACCAAACTAACACCTCTTATCAATACAGTGTGTTCTAAATAACAGGCCAATCAGATGTTCTACAGGTGGTGAGGTCATCAGCACAGGACTATTATCTGTTTTAAGAGTCCATTGCCTTGCATGCTATCAGTGGAGGCTTATCTCTTTTTTACTGCACCTTCAGTGTTTACACACCTGTCTTTAACCTGCCCCTGGGTCAGTTCTGGTGATATAGATGTCAGTGGAGGCCAGTGGATCAAGCTGAATGGGGGCCAAAGCGCTGACTTAGCAGTAAAGTCTGCAATGGTTCCAGCTGCTGGACACATCAGCAGTTTGTTATCAGTCAGCTCAGTCAGAGTGAGGAAGCAGTATATCAGGAACATTATGGGCTAAAGTAATGTGGTGCATGCCTTTTGGCACGCATTTGAACACCGCCGTTCTGATCTCTATCTAATGTTGTCTGTATTTTTAGTTAGATTCGCACAGTTTTGTCCCATTTTACCTCTGCCTGCCCTCCTCCCCCTTTCTCTTTCTCCATGTTTCTCTCTCTAATATTCTCCCATGTGTGCTACAGTGTTTATGGGGGCATGAAATCGCTCCACAGCTCCTGGGCATCTCGTGTGCTGTCTTACTCAGACTGCCATCACTGACATGTTGCTTGCTCTGTTTGTCTCTCATTTGTTATTCCTTTGTATTTCACATTCTAAGAAAAGATCATTCTCTATCTGTCTTTGCACATCAAATCATTACCTCTCCGTAAAAAAAAAAAATATTGTTTCAATCTAGTCAGTGTACAGTCCAGTACACCATAACATAAACATAATGGATGGTAGAAGAAACTTATTTACTGATGAATTGTGCTTCTTTCTCACACAATTTTGGATTGATCCACAATTTTTATTATTGGGGTTTGAAATTAAATAATTAAAAATTAGTATATTTTATAATTCAGAATTTGTATTTACACATCCACAGAAGAATCAAAATGCATCACATTATTTGAAATCTGCAGACTGCAGGACACACAGTGATGAACAACGAGAAATCACTCTGATGTGCAAGACATGCAGTATTTTAGTGGAATGCTTACACGGAATTTGTTCACATGAAGTCTAGAAGGGATAATTGAAAATGTTGTTATTAAAAATGGAAATTCTGTTCATTTACCCACCTAAACCTTCTTTTGTGTTCCGCAGAAGGTAGTCATACAGGTTTGGAATGACTTGAGGGTGAATAAATGATGACAGAATTTCCATATTTGGGTGAACCATTCCTTTATAATCCCAGAATCAAAAAATAAAGCAATCCATGTATTTCAGTACTAATAAAATGTATATTAAATAATGTTTGATTTGATTAGAGAACTTACCTCACAACCTTTAAAAAGTTTAGGGTCAGTAAGATTTTTTTTTTTATGCAAGAAATTAATACTTTTATTCAGCAATTGATCAAACAGTGACAGTAAAGTCATTTATAATTCTAATATTACAGTTAAAAAAAAAAGTTTTATTTGAATTTTCTATTCATGATAGAACCATAAAAGAAATGTATCATGGTTTCCACAAAACATTAAAGGGTTAGTTCACCCAAAAATGAAACTTCTATCAGTAATTACTCGCCCTCCTGTTGTTCCAACCCCGTAAGACCTTCGTTCATCTTCGGAACACAAATTAAGATATTTTTGATTAAATCTGAGAGCTGGCTCACTCCTCCATAGGCTTCTAATACACTATAACTTGCTGGCGCAGAAAATGTATTAAAGACATCGTTAATATAGTCCAAGTGACTCCAGTGGCTCAATCTTAAGTTTATAAAGCGACGAGAATACTTTTTGTGCGGAAAAACAAACAAAAATAACGACTTTATTCCACTTTTCATTTCCTTCTCTCTGGGCCTCGGGTCTTTTCACGTAGTGTTTAAGCGTAGAGCGTCTGTGTTGCACGTCACCACGTAGGCTCACTATTGGGCGACGCTGGTCATGTGTGTGATATGTGGTGACGTGCAACACAGACGCGCTGCGCTTAAACACTACGTGAAAAGACTCGAGGCCCAGAGAGAAGGAAATGAAAAGTGAAATAAAGTCGTTATTTTTGTTTGTTTTTGCGCACAAAAAGTATTCTCGTCGCTTTATAAACTTAAGATTGAGCCACTGGAGTCACTTGGACTATATTAACGATGTCTTTAATACATTTTCTGGGCCAGCAAGTTTCAGTCCCTTAGAAGCCTATGGAGGAGTGAGCCAGCTATCAGATTTAATCAAAAATATCTTAATTTGTGTTCCGGAAATGAACGAAGGTCTTACGGGGTTGGAACAACATGAGGGCGAGTAATTACTGACAGAATGTTCATTTTTGGGTGAACTAACCCTTTAAGCAGCACAACTGGTTTCAACGATGATATTAAAAATAATTATTTCCTAAACACTAAGTCACCATATTAGAAATATTTCTGAAGGATCATGTGACACTGAAGGCTGGACTAATGATGCTGAAAATTCAGCTTTTCCACCGCATTAATGAATTACATTTTAAACCTATTAAAATAGTAAACGGTTATATTAAATTGTAATAATATTTCACAATATTACACTTTACTATCACAAGTTGTAACTATATTTTGGTATATTTTGCTTGGGGAGCAAAAAAAAACTTAAAGAATCTTACTGACCCCAAACTTTTGAACGGTAGTGTATAGTAATCGTTTGCTTGAGTGGCATGGAGAGTCACAAACATGCTCCTCATCGATAGCACTCGCAAACATTCACGCTCTCCGAATGCCGCAAACCAAGCATGCAGGGTTCACAGAGTTTACACAATCTACTGTATATTCATATACCCCTATGACACCCCCTTTGTCTTTAAGGAGTAGTTAAGAGGCCCTAAGTCTGTTTCTTCTTGTTTCTCTCATTCCTGTGGTGTGTGTTGATGCTTTTGACATGCACAAAGGCAAATGGGCACAGACAAATGCACACACCCCTTTTCTGGGAACAGTAATGCATTTCCTTGCTCATATGCTTCAAAGAGAGGGCTTTTCTTTTTTGTGTGGATGAAAGCATGTGCGCTTGAGTGACCATATGCAGTAATGTAGCGTGAACTCTCCGTACCGTTCTCCACCCGCGGTTCGGCACGCACTTGCACCGATGTTGGCTCTTAAATCTGACGATGCAACCATAACATGGTTTGGTGGAAACAACAATGCGTTAAACCAGTAGACAGAGTTCAGCTAATGTATGTTTTTTTTTGTCGATGGATACGCATTCTGGCTTCCTAATATGTTACAACAGCGATGATCAACAAAAAACGTGGTCAAAACAGTCACTCTTTGTAAACTTTGTTCAATAGGAGTGCCGAATGCTCTATCAGTCATTTACACTGTCATCACCCGGGTGTTGATAGCCCGCGAGCGTAGGTGAGACCTGTATAGCACAAGTTTAAACTAAACTCATTTAAGCCTTGCTAATTTAAACATTCAAGCACAAGAATATGTACATACACACACACACACACACACATCTTTTAGTATTAGTGCTGAAAGGATCTTGTCTGTGAAGGGAAATTGAAAGGAACTTGTCTGTGCGTCTATGGTGTTACAGTATCCTCTTCGTTTTCTGCTTTTTATTTCTCTCTTTTTAGAGGCCCATAAGGGGCTACGTGGGTACCAAAAAAGGGGCCCCTCGCCTTCTCTCTCTTCCCTTTTTTTTTTTTTTTTTATCTGAGTTTCCCTCCTTCTCTTTCTCTCAGATTACTGTGAACGGGTGGGTGGGGGTGCGAGGTTACACTTTCCCATGTTGTGTGTAAACCTTGAGGAGAAACACAGTCTCGACGTTGCTTTGAATACAAACGACTCATTATACAACAGTGTATGAAAGCTATGCATGACTTGGGTGAGAGATCTTGGTTGACATTGCTACAGTTGCTAAAATAAGCGGTTTATGCTTGCTTCTAGCTGAATGTTGTGATCTTATTTTCATTGGTCCAAGTGAAAATAAAATAACCACACTGTTTCGTGCTACTTGCATACAGTGAAACTGTACAACAACAACAACTGTGGTCAGAGCGCTGTGGTGCCGTGGTGTAAAAAGCAGTGAGTTGGCCATGCAACGTTTTGGTATTGGTAAATTTATAGTGCAATATCTTAAAACATGAAAAAATTCATATTAAAATGAAACACTATTAATGTGAAGTTGCACCTTTCAGATAAAGCCACATTAAAAAAAGAAAGGAAAATGGCAAATGGAGAGAGAAGATACAGACGGATAGATGGAGACTATTCCAGTGGGAGAGGATTTCTGATGATCTAGCTGAGGATGACATCACCGCTCGACTGAAAGGGCTTTTAGACTGATTGATTCGAGTGAGAATATGGCGCTGACGTGTGTTAGCATTTGCGGTATCAGTGCCACATATGAGAGTGTGTGTATTATTGGTATGAATGATTGGTAAAGTCGTTGCCTTTCCCTACAGATTTGTTTCCCCTCCCAGCACTGCACTGTAAATATGGGTTAGTGTGCCTTTCCTGTCTCTCCTCTCCCCACTTCTTCCCCCTGTTTGTTTTACTTTTCCTTTTCTTCCACCCAGCTTTTTGCTCCCTTCTATTTTTTTCTCTCTTCCTGCAGCTGTGCAGCGGCTCCAAGGTTTTTCCAGGAGAACACAAAGGCTTGGAACAGCCAGGCTTTCAGACGCACAGTGTTATTTTTGCAGTGTTCGTCAACCTCTTAAGTCAACTTACAACCTCTGGTTAATATACCAATGTTGTTTTGTACAAGACTTGTGTTTTGATATATAGGCATGTTGTAGACAGTATGTGTTGCAAAGGCAATTTTTCAGTGGTGTGATGTGTAGTGTGAGGATTAGTCTCTAAACTTGAGGCTCAGTCAGGTGGCCGGTCATATGAGCTGACTTGGTGTACCAACGTGTGTATGCACACATACAGTGTGTGCGTACAGAGAGCGAGCGGAGATTAAGCTAAGGATCATAGTGTAATCTGCTGTGTGGTTACATCAGCTTCACTATCACACCAGATTGCATAATGCAGAGAGAAATGACACCATGAAAAAGAAAAGGGGTGGAGAGAGTGAGGGGAAAAAGGCAGATATAAACACTCTTCCAGATAAAAACAGCCAAGATAAAAGTGTTTTGATTTTCTACCAGTTGCTGACCAGGATGAGACTTTGAGGATGTCAGGACTCAAGCTCTGTGACAATGTTTTCCAATCTTTTTGTCTTGCATATCCTTACAGCCTCCTGCCTACAAAAAAATGAAAAATGGGGGGGGGGGGGAATCAGACCCATCAAGTAGCATAAATAATAATCTACAAAATAATGTAACTTCTACAAAAGATGTGTAATCATGCAATTACAACTCTTACTGAAAAAAAAAAATCATTAGTTACTGTAATTTATATATTATATTTAATATACACTACCGTTTAAGATTTTTGCATCAAACAAATCAAAAGTGACAGTAAAGACTTTTACATTGTTACAAAAAATGTTTTTTTTTTATCTTTATATTCATCAAAGATAAAAAAAAGGTATCATAGTTTCCACAAAAATATTAAGCATCAGCACAACTGATTTCAACATTGATAATAAGAAATGTTTCTTGAACACCAAATCAGCATATTAGATATATTTTATTAGAAAAAAATATATTTTTTAAAAACATATTAAAATAGAAAACTGTCATTTTAAATTCAAAAAATATTATTTCACAATATTACTGTTTTTACAGTGTTCTTGATCAAATAAATGCAGCCTTGGTGAGCATAGGAGACTTACCCCTATTTGTTAAAAGGGAACAAAAAAAAAAACAAAAAAAAAGGGAACAGAAAATAAATCTGATTAATCATGATTTATTATTTTAATGTAATAAACAATATTTTAAATGTGAAAAAAAAATGCATTCAAAATGTTTTACTTGTGTATATATGTGTATATATGTGTATATATATATATATATATATATATATATATATATATATATATATATATATATATATATATGTGTATATATATATATATATATATATATATATATATATATATATATATATATATATATATATATAAAATATGTTCGATATAACTAATCAAAATCTTTTGTAAGTACCCCAATGATTAGGAATCACTGCTCTATTATATGACCTCCTGATGACCCTGCTTTGGTGTTTGGTGAATATGTGTGGGCGCAAGAGCATTTATACGGGAGTTCATGTTTCTTTGCGTGTGTCAGGGTATACCGAGTGTATTTTTAATTGCCCAATACTACCCTCTTCATGGTCCACTGAGGTTTCATCTCAGTGGTGAACAGGCAAATTTAACATCAGTCAGGTGCCCCATCATTTTAGACGAACAAAACCCTGCACAGGGAACTCTGAAATAGTAAACTCTTGTGCAAGGGCTTGCAAGAAAAGTAGTCATATATAATTTCCATTCTTGGCGAGCATTTTTGTTCCTGCTTTAACTCTAAAATTGTATAGCGACTGTGAGAGCTTGTGCTGAGGGTGAGGAGTGCTATTGGCTGACTTGTACTCCTCCCCTGTCTGCGATTGGCTGGAAGGCTCAGTGGGGCACTCAATCAGCGCAGTGGAAGCAATATGTAGGTCAGTGTGTAGCTGTGCTGCATGGTATGTTCGTGTGTGTACCGTGCGGTCGCGAGTACTCTGGCAGTCCTCCAGCTTTCTCTTTCAGAGTTAGAGAAGAGCGCGGAGGGGGAGGGAGAGAAGGAGAGGACAGAGGGAGGAGTAGACTGTGAGGCCTCTTTAATCCAGTCTGTGCATTAACGACACTAAACGCATTAGTGTTTAGTCTCAGATTGGTGACAAACATTTGGAACAACTTTTCTGAATGTACTGTAACGCCAAACAGATTTGCATTTCGTGGCCTCAGTTACTCTTTTAATCCCGTAAAAATAATCTTGCTGCCACCGAGAACGTCAACAGTGGCCGGTTACTATGAACCAACGTTCGCCCAAACCACTACATATAAACACATGAGGATGCAAACATCAATCAATCAATGCTTCTCGCTCTTTTTTTTAACTAGACGTACCGTTGGCAAGTTGGCAACCTAAACAGCCTACGACTTGGAAAGCTGTGGTGTTTTCGAAGGAAGTGGATTTACAGTGAAAATGAGAGTGAAAGGGAATGCCAGAGGGGGAAAATCAGGCTTTGAGTGTTGTCCAAAACTACACTTCTGCATCTGCCTTTAACGACTGTGCCCTCAGAGTGCCCCATGTACTTCTCAAGCACTTCCCTCTGGCATGGCCAGGAATTTAGATCAAGTCCCTAAGGCGTGCCACAAAAAGCACAGAAAGTCTGTTGAGCGGCTAAGCTTACCCGCAGTGAATAACTGTCCCGTCTAAAAAGCTCCCACTGCACACACGCACATGTGCTAGGCAACCTGGCACAGGGCGAAAACATCAACTCTCTATCTCCAGACGCTGGATGTCTAGACGGAGAGAGCGAAAAAGATCGGACAAAGAGTCTCCTGAGCATCTCTGTCTGTGCATTTTACAGTGAACCAGCTCAGTGAGCACGCACACACTTCTACGTGCACACGTACCCAAGTACAAAATTACTAAAAGCCTGGGGGGCACATTCTACACTTCAATGAATTATGAATCACTGTTGTTAGGCAGACTGAAAATGCACAAGGTCTTTGCCCAGATTTCATACAGCCTACATGCAAAGCTCCAGTAGTGTGTCTAGAACCATATTGTTAGCAGAAATATGTGATCCGGTTACTTTTTACAAACTATATCTAACTATCATTCTGTGTATCTATCTGTCATATACCGACAGATAAACAAACAGATGGATGTCTGTCATTCTGAAGCCTGTATGTCACATCCATTCATATGTGAATAGACAAGATATACTGCATGTCTATGCTATACAGTATGTCTAGATATAGGTCTATGAAAATTATATAGTGAATCGGTTAAAGATGTAATCAAATATATACTGCATGCTTTCATATGGCTTAAAGAATTGTAATGAACAACAGTCAGAGCTTATAACTTTTGTTTCTAATGTTTAAACAGGAGTTTCGTTGAGAGTAAAAAAAAAAAAAAAAAGTGTCAGCTGACAGCCATATCTCAAGAGCAAACACATATTATTCCAGTAGATGGACGAAGAGGAACCAAAGAGTAAACATCCTGCGCACCTCTGTTGGCTTTTTCGTCTTGTCTCGTGATCTGACCGCCATGTCTGCAAATATAAATAGAACATAACCTTACTTCCCTTTTCTGATGACTATTTTAAACGGCAAATTATGGCCTTAGTCACTGCTGTGGGTGAAAAAAGCGTTAGCGTTTTTGATGCAAGATAAGCAACGGTGATTTGTGTCAGAGGTCAGTTTAAACTCAGTTAAGACATTTAATAAATATAGGTATTTTTATTTCAGGGAGGATGGAGGTGAGCGAGTGAGTAGACATACTGTATGGGTGTGCGTGTATGGGTGTACACGTTACAGAATGTGTCAGAAAGAAGGTTGCAGTGCAGGTTTGTCAAGTCGTCTCAGAGTTGTACTTTCCAATCCTCAACTGAAGAACTTGTCAGCTCTTTTTTTGCCCCATCCAACCCCCTTTCTTTCTAAGTTTCTGGAGGGATTACTGCGCAGACTTTCAAAAGTGGTTTCACGGTGAGATTGAGCCTCTGGATTGGCACCCTGCTTGTGTATCAGTGTTCTTTAGTGGATGGAAACCAGTGCTATATGCTCGCGCACATATGTCTTGATTGTGTTGAGTTCCAAAGCTCTCCCCTAGAGCCCTTTTTTTTTTTTTTTTTTTTTTATTCCAGAGAGAGGCCCAGTTCAACTATGAGTGTGCGTGTGTAATGATTCTGGAAGAAGTCCAATTTGCCGGAAAGCGTGTGAATGCAATGGAGCTTTGCCAGAGAGTTCAGCGCAGTAGATGAGTTGTTACTGGAAGGCTTTTGTTCTGGGTTCCACTAGAGAAAAGCCCTTTACAGGAGTCAGCCAGTCAAAATGGCAGAAGGGAGAAAGGAGAGGAGGAGGGGGAAACAACCCAAATGTCCTACTTGTGAGACCGATCTATTATCGAGGACTTCACTAACAGCCTTTAAGATTCAGCTCAGATACCACTGCCATGGAGTTCCTGTCCGTAATAAGCCAAAATTACCTCGAGCGGTTTTCTAGGAACAGTGGCCAATCTCAGAACTAATTATGCCCCTAGTCATCGTAATTCATACATGTGTGTTTTAATGCAAAATAGATATATCCCAGTGAAGTGAACAGATCAGATAATAATATATATGGGTAAAAAAACTTTTTTTAGACACTTATACATACTGTACAATCTCACAATTTTTATTATAATTATTATATTTTTACTATTGTAATTTTTTTAATCACTTCCATAATACTTTTATGTAATTATTTGCAATTTTTGCAATGATCAGCGACTAGTCTAGTCAGAATATGCTAGACGACATCTACCAGAAGGGGTTAAAGAGGACCACGCTGACCGGGCAAACCTTGACCCCTTGAATATGACGCAGGGGATTGTCATATATCTCAGTGAAAGGAAAATGTGAGGGCGAAAGAGAAAGTGTGGGAGGGGGAGGGGGAAATCAATAGACAGACACAGCTCAGAGGACATGTCCGTGAGATGTGTTTCAGTGCGTTTCGTCATGATGGGGAGCTGCGGCATTACTGAGCATGTGGTTAAACCTTGTGTGCCTCAGAGAACCAGAACAAAGAGACGTGAAGAGAGAAAAGGAGATGAACGAATAAGTGAAAGATCGAAGCTTCCTAAACCAGTTACACAGAGAAGGGACTGTGTGCCGTTTAAACCAGCAGCGTCCCAGACACACAAACACCGACCCAGCACAAGAAAACATGCTCTTGTTTGTTTGTTTTTGTTTATTGAGGAGTTGTTGGTTTTTTTTTGTTCGACTCAACTGGTGTGTGATTGGCTTGGGACAAAAAACATGACGTAAAAAGCTTTTCTCGTAGCCTTTTCTTGTTACAGTGTATAGACGAGAAAGCAAAAGAGCAAACAAGTAAGGGAAAAGCAGAGACGGAGAGGTTTATGTTATGCGTATTCCTGCACGTCGCAATATTTCTATGTTTAGAACTGTAATCTCCTATTTATCCAAACACACGTACACAGCCAAAGTGACCCCAGCCTTAATCATCTAATCAGTCCAGTTTATTTTGAAGGAAGACATTAGCAGGCAGCGCTCTTGACTGGTTTCAATATTATAGAGGTCTCAGCATTTTTTGTTTATGTCGAGGTGGGGTACTGTACTGTAGATAGCAATCACCTTTGACTGACACTTAGTGGTGCGGATTTTGCATTACGCAAACGTACACATTTTTAGTAATTGCTACACCGCACTGTAAAAATATTTTATTCACAGTCAGCCGTGATAAATTTTTCCTGCCAGTGAAAGTGTCCAATAAAACGGGGTTAAAGTGAGTCATATTTTGCTGGTCATGTGATCTTTACATGGTGGCCCCCTGTGGTGACCTGCAGAATAAAACTCGCTTTTATTTATTAGGGTGACTATTGTCTTCAGTGGAACAGAAAAGAAAATATTTTGTGGGTATATTCATTTTATTTTTGTCCGTGTAACTTACTGTACCTTTTAAGATCAACTCAGGCCACACAGTTCACACAGAGAACATGAACTTGTCACCTTATCCGAAGTCACATTGCATCAACCAATGATAACGTCCTTTCCCCTTTTCCCTCTATCTCCCTCAAACACATGCACAGAGCTGCACAAAGGCTTTAAAACTGCAAGCAAAGCAAAAGCTTAATTGGTATAAGAGCCAAAGGAGTGGATTCCTACATTATTTAGATTGATATTTGGTACTTGCGGGTAAAACTCCCATGAGATTAGCTGCAGCTGACTGTGCATGTGTGATATAACTCAGAAGTAGGTCACCTGGTCACAGAGCAAGTGTTTTGTTTAAAGACCGAGCATTGCTGTACAGATCTGTGCGTGACACAATGTGCGCGTATACTTGCACGTGCGACACGCAGAGTGTATTTTTGTTTGTGTGTGTCACATCAGCAGAAACAGGAAATCATGCGGCCCAAAAGTCAAGGCAGCAGGAACTGGGAGAGAATTGCTGGTACAGCAGAAAACCCTGTGACACTCTCTGCTGCAACGCTAATTTCTTTGTCTCTTTTTTCAGGTCCGTTGAGACCCTCGTGAATTATACGTCTTTGTAGTCCAGGCGTTACTGTAAATGATCGTCATACGGTGATATTCAGTAGTGTTGCATGTAGAGGTGCGGTAAAGACATGATTGCCTTGTTGTTATCTAGTTTTAGCAGAAAAATGTGTGGGGCGGTGCTGGCTCTTCGTACTCTGCAGAGCTCAGCAAAGTAAAATGCAAGTTTCTTTGCAAATATTTCAAATCAAGGCACACACACACACACACAGACACAACATAATGGTGCCTCTGGTTATGTTTAGTGGGCTAAAAGTTGAGGTCAGGGCATGTTTGCTCCTAAATTGCGTCTGAAATTGCTGCCTGTTCCAGCCAATGTACATTTACCTGCTATTTGTGTTGTCACGGTACCAAAATTTCAGTATTCGGTACCAATACCAGTGAAAATTCACGGTTTTCGGTACCAATTTAGGTACCAAAGGGCTAGAAATCAATCAATTCTTTGCTGATACTTCCTCGTCATCATGGAGAGCGCAGTTCGCACCGTTTCAAAAATAGTCGATCTCTGAATGCAGTTTTGTTTTTATATGAGGATCCTTTTTCAAATACAAGGTCAATATTGATTTTCACTAATGACAAAACAACAAATTATCCGTGAATTTTTATGGAACTAATCTTTTAAAGCTTTCCATCTTTACTCTCCTCATGTAACGCCCGTCCCGTGGCGTCTGTCGTTGCTATGCAACCATGAACATAGGCGCGCCTATGTATGGAAAAAAGAGCGCGGCGCATCGTTTCTATTATGAGCGCCTACATTTGGAATCTGCACGCGCAAAAAACCCGCTATGTGAACGGCCACTTATGGCAACGTGACATTAGTCTAATCCAAAATATTTCCATATATGTCTCTTTCCTCCTTTCTTATCAACAAGTGGATTTACAGCCACCACATCAGCAGCACGGCCAGTCGCCATGTCTCAATAAAGAGGACGTGCATGCATGCACGTCAAGGAACCAGGTTTGAACGGGTCCTCGGTACCACCGGTACTTAAGAAAACTTGGTACGGTGACGTTTACATTTTTTTAGTACCGACTTGGTACCGAAGTACCGGGTCTTTTGACAACACTACCTGCTATATTTTCTGTTATCCAAAGCGAGAGGCGTAACTTGGTGTAATATTGTGAATGCACAGTGGAATTTAATAATAATGTGGTAAAATGTCATAACACCCTGATGGGCTTTGTCATCTTGAGGTATCTTGACTTGTTTTTGGACACATTCTGCTCTGCATTTTGCATTGCGCAATGTTTCTCTGTCTGTCTCACGTGTAAATAACGTAAACCAGGCCTCCCCCCACTGAATAGTGAATGAGTGAGCGATTTCGGACATTTCGATAGCTAATTACCTTATAGTTTGCTAATTATCTTCAACACCAATTCATGAAACTCATGTAGGAATACAATGAAATTTTAAAACCAAATGAAACGCAGGCCTGCACCCTTCATAGCTAGAAAAGCCGCAGTGTATACACATTCTCGAACACACAAACACCCGCAAAAAATAAAACAGAACGGGGCCTTTTTTAAATCCAGCCCAGATGTGTACAAGAGCGACAAACATTCGCATAGAGACGGGGCCAAACATTGATAAAGATGTTTTCAGTTACTCCCAAGAGCCACAGTAATGTGACGACAACAGCCACTATGTGCAAATTAATTATGAGAATATTAGAGCAGAAATAAAGAAAACCTGTTCCATTATGGGTCTTCGTATAAGGGAATCATCCCAACAGTGTCACGCAATTTTACAGAGGCAAACCTTTGAAAACCAATTATTAACTGAAATGTCACAAGCTCTATCTGCCATTATAATGGGGTAAATATAGCAGCTTTAGTCGTCCAAATACGTGTTCGATACGTTCTGCTTGCATTTTGCTGGAAAAACAGGTTCCAGGAACGATAAAGTGAGAACCAAATACAGCAATGATTGAGAACAGATTTGTTGGAGCCATGAGGGCTTGTTTTATTGCTTTACTGAAGAAAAAAAATACAACCTCTCTATTATAACATTTGGAAAAAATAATTCTCTCTTATACTAGCAGACCTGTCTGGTGAAGACATGAATAAATAGATCCCTAGTCTATCAATTTGGCCAAGTTAACCTGGGACATCAAGGGGACACAGTGTTCCAAATTGCAGCTAAAAATATCACGTGTGGCTGAAGTCTGTTCAGTGTTGTTTATCTGTTGAGTAGGTCGTGGGTCTTTCATATTCCAAGAGAGATGCCAAACAGGGTGTGGACCAAGAGTTTGGACATGTGGGAAGCGTGTTGAGCAGCAGAGAGAAATGCATGATAGACACGCATTGTAAGGAATGTCACATGCGTGTGTGTATTTTATGCATGTGTGAGGAGTTTACTATGATTATGAACTTTAAAATCCACGTTTCTCATGGGCTGATAGTCTTCTTTCCCTTTTTTGTCCCTCTTTTACATTTCTACACTTTGCACAGCCTGTGTATAGTCCATCACACTAAATAGCTGAGCTTTAGATGTGGTCCAGTCATTCATCACCACCTGACAGGAAGGGCACATTTAGTACTAGAGAGAAGGTGTAATCTTCTCCACTGGATTGGTTAGATGCAGTTTTGAAACTTTGTACAGTTTGTACTTCAGAATCATTTTTTGTCTATGATCTGGATTTTATTATAGAAATAATGAATAAATATTCATTATTTACAAAAAAAGTATAAGATTTTCTTTGATTTTCTTTGATTTAATTTAAAAAATCATGGTGATATTTATATTTTCTGTAACAATTTACAATAAGGTTCATTAGTTAACATGAACTAAGAATGAACAATACTTCTACAGCATTTATTAATCTTAGTTAATATTAATTTCAACGTAATTATGTATTTGTTAACATTAGTTAAAGCACTGTGAACTAACATAAACAAACAATGAACAGCTGTATTTTTTATTAACTAACATTAACAAAGGTTAATAAATACTGTAAAAAATGTATTGCTCGTTGTTAGTTCATGTTAGTTAATACATTATCTAATGTTAACTAATGAACCTTATTGTAAAGTGTTACCATATTTTCTATATTGACGTGATTTATATATAACTGTGGCTGTGTCCCAATTAAGAGGCTGCATCCTTCGAAGGCTGCATGTGAAAGGTCAAAGGCTGTCCCATTCAAACTGGCTCCTTTGAACGCAGCCTACAAATGCATCCTCCATTCTCGGGGCCGCGAAGGATAGAAGGAATGGATCCTTCACAGCCTAGCCAATCCAAAGATTCATTGCACGCCAATAATGACTGGATTTTTTTGAAAGAAAATACAAGATTATACTTTTAAATGCAAGTTTTAACTTAGCTAGACCATCCCATTTAACAACGCTCAGTTAGACCTTCGCGGACTACGAAGGCATGGCCATTGACTTCCACATCCTTCGAAGGATGCAGCCTCTGAATTGGGACACAGCTATATTATAATGTTATAGTTTTGAAGTACAGTTTATACTAGTTATATATAGTTTATATTATATTTATATATATATTTTTTTGGGGGGGGCATTTTTTAAAATATCTATATACAGTAGTTTTTATTTTATTTTATTTTTTATTTCTGCTTTTAGTTAATACATCAAATTAAACTAAATTAAAGAGAATTGAGAAATGTTTTTTTTTATTTATATAAATTTGATTATTTCAGTTAATATTTTTCTCAAGTAACGAATATGTTTTTAGGGTTTTAGTTAACTATAATAACCTGTTATATACATCACAAACCATCAGGAACCGAAGATTAATTATAATGGTATAAAGCTTATTTTCCATCTCCATTGTGTTTGTTTAGAGTTGAACGGGTGGGATTTATGGTTCTTTGGCACACAACACTGCCTGATAATAGGACTAGCTGTACCCAAGACCCAGATAATGTTGTCCTAAGATACTCCATGCCACCTAATACTATTACTAAACGAGCAATGCTGTGACCTCTCAATGAGTCAGTGGCTGTGTCATGCTAATGACTGTGTGTTTGCCAAGCTCTTGAATGTGTTAAAACGTCAGAGCATGTTTATATGAATATTTGTGTTTGTGCAAGCTATAAATACTCAGCTGAAATGTGAGGAAACCGGTTAGGAGTGATTGTGTATGTTTGCTAGACAGCACAGGTGACAAATACTGACCTACAGTGAGGTCAGCCATGCAGTGGTGCATGTTTGTATACGCCTGTATATAAACGCAGTGATTGGCTAAACAGAGTAGGCTCGGAAGGCCACCACCCCCTTGGATGGTCCCAGAATAAACAAGGAGGTCTTTGAACATGCCACATTATGCAATGTGCACACAACACGCACATACCCTGCCTAGGCACTCTTACATGCTTAAGATTCTTTGTACTGTTCGTGTTTTGGAAACATGCGCCCCGATTATTATTTCTGAGTAAAACTCTGAAGGGAGAGAATAAACATTACCATAGATTTGCATGCAGTTATATACTTGTTTTTAGCTGGTTAATCGTGCATGACCTGCACAATAACACAAATGACTTTAATTTATGTGTTTTGTACTTTTAGTGAGCAAAAGAAATTCTTATATGGTTGGCTGCGATGTATGGACCTCAGAAGTAGCATAAGAATAACAGAAGAAAGAGAACAGAAAACACAGAATGTACTTTGAGAGAGAACTGGATCCCCACTCCACATGCACACTCTCTCTCTCTCTCTCTCTCTCTCTCTCTCTCTCATACACACACACACACATCTGGTTTACTATCTTTGTGGGGACTCTCCATAGACGTAATGGTTTTTATACTGTACAAACTGTATATTCTATTCCCTTACACTACCCATCACAGAAAAGTTTCTGCATTTTTACTTTTTCAAAAAAACTCTGTATGATTTATAAGCGTGTTTCCTCATGGGGACCTCAATTTAGGTCCCCACGGTGACACGAGTCCCCATGGGTCAGACACACACACACACACACACACACACTTTGGAACAAGATGCACGCACACAAAAGGAGAGACGTCCTGTGCTGGCTGGAAAACGCACATTTTGGTTGGATGGAATGGAATGTTCTCTCTTTCTCTCCAGCAGTCAAGGCAGCTGGGAAAGGGATGAGGCGAGAGTGGGAGGGTGCGGGTCAGTGTACTTAGACCGTGTATGTTTGCATGCTTGCATTTGTGTATAAACTGCCTTTCTCGTCACCGTTGCTGTGTCAGCAGCAGTGTTAATCTAGCCAAGGAAATTACTAAAGAAAATGTTTGTTGATGAGGAGCTTTTTGGTATCATCAACAATAATGAAGATGAGATATATGTACAGAAAATGTATAGAAAATAAATGAATGGCTTTGTTCAGCAAGGATGCATTAAATTTGTGACAGTAAAGAATTGAATTTCAACAAAAAAGTACAAAATTTCAAATAAATGCTGTTCTATTCATCGAAGAATCCTAAAAAAAAAGTTTCTACAACATTAAGCAGCACAACTGTTTTCAACATTGACAATAATAAGAAATGTGTCGTGAGCATCAAATCAGCAAATTATTATCATTTTTTAAGTGTCATGTGACACATGTGCAAATCCAAACTTTTGAATGGTATTGTATATTTAAAAGGTAAACAATTATTATAAACAAGACAAAATATTGACTATTATACATGTTGGTCATGTTCTGAAAAGACTACGACTAAAACAAAAATGGTGTAAAAATTAACATTGGTCTCAATTTATTTCTAAACGTCTCAAGTGTAGTCTCCCTCCCTCTCAAACTCTTTTTAACTTGTTTTGTCTTTTTCTAACTCTCTTCTGGTCTGACCCTTCCTAAAAACATAAACACTAGACTTTGAATGTTTTCATTTCCTTTTGGACACAAACATCATAGCACATATGGACCAAATACTCAGAAGGCCAGTACTTGGGTTTGCTAAGAAACAATATTTCTGGAAATGCAACATTTATATGTGTACACAGACACACACACAACTGCCCTCCATACTCTGTATGTCATTGAAAATCAACCGCAGTGAAATGTTCGGCTGCCAAATGGCCAAACGGCTCTGCCTTGAGTTTACTGCAGTAAGTGTGCGCTCCTGCTGCTGAAATAATGTGTGTGTGTGTGTGTGTGACAGAGAAGAGGGAAGGACTTCATGGGTTGAATTAACACGTAAAGATCTTTCCATCCATCTTTATTCGTTTATTATAGCTACTGTCCAGACCTAGACTCAACTGCAACATTAGAACAAACCTACATTTAGATTGTCTCAATATTTAAAATCTACCTTTAATCAATATAATTTTGTCCTTTCTAACACTTTGGTAAGGGTTGGCACGTTTATTCCACTGTGGTTTTGGGTTTGGTTGATTTGTGGGCAAATGCCTGCTGGTTATAGGTCTGTGTAGTCACTGGCTTCCTGACATCACAAAAATGACCAGCCAGAGCGCAATAACATTCACAGAGAGCGCTGGATAACCAAAACACATCTCTCAGAAGAAGAATGTGAGTGAAGCCATAGTTGCGTGTGTGTGCATTGCGTGGCTGCTGACATTGATGGATTGTTACCACATGTTGCTGACGGACAAAAAGGTCTCTGTGTTCCAAAGGGTTTCAGTGTGCAGCTGGGCGCTCCGTTAACAGCCTCCCCTACACTCACATGTGTGCTGAGAGATAGTACACATCGTACTGACTAGACATTTAAACAAAATGGCTTCAATTTAAACACGACAGGTGAAAACGGATTTTGCTTTAGATTTTGTAATCTAGAAAAATAGTTCGTGTCCCATTAAAACAAAATGGCTTCAATTTAAACACGACAGGTGAAAACGGATTTTGCTTTAGATTTTGTAATCTAGAAAAATAGTTCGTGTCCCATTAGTTTCAGGCTGAAAGGATCAGCTTTGCAGATTAAGTGCGGGTGTGTGTTTTCTGACTGAGAGAGTATAAATATAGGGTTTACTGGGTGTGTGCTTTGCACTTCATCTCATAGTTTGTATGTGGGGCGTAGTGAGCATTTTATTGAGAGTGTAATGTGTATGGATACTGCTATGTTTCAGCCGGGGGCTTCCTCCACAAATAAAAAAAATAGTTGAAGGGCAGTGGAGCTGCTATGAGTCAAGCACAAAGACACTGATACTCTGACAATCATTGGCACTTAATAAGCACTTATTAAGAACCTCTCCTGAGGGCCTTACCTAGAGCAGGATAAGTGTACGCAAAAAGTTAAAATAAGCATGGTGTATGCTTGGAAAGACTGTACTGCATTTGGTGTAAATGGCACAAGTTTGTTTTTGGTTTCAGTGCCACAAGTTTGTTTAGAGCTGCCAAGAAAGTGGAGGAAGAAAATGAATTGGTTTAAATGACTTCATTCACAACATGCTGCTCCATTGAGGTTTTAGTCATACCCTTACGCCTCTTTTCCCTCACACACACACAAACATTATGTCATTAATCTCTAGAGGGACTTGGCACTGTAAACACCGGTATCCGTGGTATCGCTCATCATAGCTCAACACACGCACGCACGCACGCACGCATCTTGTGAGTCATAAGACGGGGTACTTCAGTTTAAAAATGTGACATCAACATGAACTAAGCTCTTTATCTGTGATAGTTATAAATAACAAGGTACACTGTGTATTAGAATGTATATAATAATGTACATTTTTTTACTTCTGTGTATCCCACTGCAGCCAACTGCATTATTGAGGGGAAAAAAGATAATGTTATAGAAATGTAACCTGTTTGTTCTTGCCAAGGTTACCGGCAGTGTAACCTCTTGAGATCACATTGTACTTGTAATACACAATGGCATCCATTTTCCACTGGTTTCCTATTCATTAGCACTGAAAAGTACCTGTTCATCAGTTGTCATTGGAGAACTATGTTGGTCTCTTGTACGTTAGATCAATTGTCTGTATGATCTGTATAGATCTTTACGTCTTTTCTCAACAAAGCTGACTTGTGACACCAGGAGTTCTCATTTAGCACAAAATAGTGTAAATATGTACTAGGGATGTCATAGTGAGGGAAATTTTCACACGGATATATAAACTTGCGACAACTCCTGTGTTACCAATAACACCGAGGGTGGTGGGGGGCTTTTGAATGCGCACTCGCTTTTTTTACTTTTGCTTTTAAATTCGCAATCACACATATTTTGTGTCTATAGGCCTATAATTTGCAGGCATCAGGAAGTGTGTGTGTGTTGGAATGATTTATAACCACCTGTTTTCTCTGTCTGCTCTCTTTCTAGAACTCCATCCGACATAACCTGTCCCTGCACAGCCGTTTCATCCGTGTACAGAACGAGGGAACTGGAAAGAGCTCGTGGTGGATGATCAATCCTGAAGGGGGGCGGGGAGGTAAAGCGCCAAGGCGACGTGCGGTCTCCATGGACAATGGTAACAAGTACACCAAGACTGCTCGTGGGCGTGCGGCCAAGAAAAAGGCAGCGCTGCAGGCTGCCCAGGAGGGTTCGCTGGAGAACGTATCTGCTGGTGGTCTGTCCAAGTGGCCAGGAAGTCCCACTTCCCGGAGCAGCGATGAACTAGAATCCTGTTGGACTGACTTCCGCTCGCGAACTAACTCCAATGCTAGCACCTTGAGTGGCCGCCTGTCACCTATTATGGCTAATCCAGAGCTTGATGATGTCCCAGATGGTCCACCCCTGTCCCCAATGCTCTACTCCAGCCCCAGCAGTCTCTCTCCTCCCTCATCATCTTCATCAAACTCCAAAACGTGCCCAGCAGAACTTCCAGGGCTAGCTGACCTGACTGGCACAATGAATCTCAATGAGGCTGACAACCTAATGGTCGATCTGTTGGACAACATCGCTACACAAGTGCAGGTTGCTCAAGGGTCTTCTAATTTCAGTTTTGGCTCCAAGAGCACTGCATCACCCCCAAGCTCCTCATCACCCCAAACTGTGAGCAACAACACCGGAGGATTCAGTAACCCTATTTTTGGGCCTCCGGCAGGAACCCTGCGTCAGACACCCATGCAGACCATCCAGGAAAACAAGCAAACATCATTTTCTAGTGTTCCTTGTTTTGGAAACTCACTTCAGGAGCTGCTGAATTCTGATTCACTGATCTCACACAGTCATAGTGACGTTATGATGACGCAGTCAGACCCACTTATTTCGCAGGCCAGCACTGCCGTCACCTCTCAGAACTCCCGTCTTCGCAATGGCCTCATGCTTCGTAATGATCCCATGATGTCATCATTCAGTTCTGTGCTCAATGGGCGAAGCGGCCACCTCCAGAACAAGCAACACCATCAGGGGTCCAAATCCCAGGGTGCTTTGCGTTCCCTCTCCAACAACAGGACGCAAAGTCTAGTTAACGATGCTAATAATTTAGTCTCCACAAAGCAGCACCTCCAGCCACAGCCCTCCATGTTGATGACCGAGACATCGCTTTACTCTGGCCTGAATGGAAGTAACGGGGTAGGGATCTGTCACCCCTCAGGACCAGATCGTTTTCCCTCAGACTTGGACTTGGACATGTTTAACGGCAGTCTGGATTGCGATGTGGATTCCATAATCCGCTCTGAACTAATGGACTCTGATGGACTGGATTTTAACTTTGATGCATTGGTGCAAAACGCTGTTAGTCTGAATCCTGTGGGAAACTTCACTGGGACAAAACAGTCCAATCAAAGTTGGGTTCCTGGCTGAAGGCAGTCGCTTAGGTGAGCCAAAATAAAGTTTATAAAGAAAGACCAACGTAAATAACAAAAGTGTTTCAATATAGTTGTACTGTTGGTGTTTTTTAGATCCATTATTACAGGAAATAAACATTTTGTAAGGGGCCATACACACAGCAGTGCAGTGAACGGCTCCTTATTAATGTTCAGGATGTGTTTTGCTGATCTTATTACATTTATTTAATACAGAGCAATACTTTTTTGTCTTTCTCTCTAGGTTCAGAACTGCAGAGAAAACAACAAATAATAGAATAACAACTACAAGAATCCTGCAAAAAAAAACGAGAAAAAAAAAAAACCATCCAAAAGACTTGAAGTCAATCTTTGCCAAGATTGCTGTCTGCGACAAGCACTGGATGATATGCCTGTTTACAGGTCCATCTGTAAAAGCAGACCCAGACTATTACAAAAGACTGCCCAGTGGAGAAACACAAACTAACAGTGAACTCACAGATCATTATGCAATGTTTGAAAATATCCCACTGTTGAGAGGTGAAGTAATCTAAAAATGAAATGTTTAAATAGGCCTGTTGTAGCTTTTCTGTCATGAATTTAGTTTTCTTGGCTGGGGTCTCGCTCTGTTTTCCATTACAATTTTTGTATAATGATTGGCTACTTCTGTTATCCTCTAAGCACTAACTGTATAGTCATGATCAATATAAGAGTACAACTAAGAGGTGAAGAGTTGACCTGAACATTTTCAGAGCACAGGTGGAGCAGCTTGACGGTGCACTTCATCAATTGTTTTGTTTTTAATTCACTGTTACCATACAGTAGTTAGTTCCCAATCTGAAATATAGTTGCCTCATAATAATACTTCATACATTTTTTTGTGATTGAATATAACCTTATAAAGGAGTCATTAATTTGTGTGTACTGTCTGTAACTGTACAAAAAAAAAAAAAATTGGTAAAATTGAAAGCTTAGCGGGTGGAGGCGTCTTCTTTAGCCAGCAAAGCTATGTTTGGACTTCTCGCATATAAATGTAGCCAAAAGTAATGAATAAATAAATATTACCTTGCATTGTGGACATTTCCATGCCATACCAGGTGCTAAATGATCAGTGTTGATCCCTGTCCTTTATTAATGCCATCTGTGTTTCCCTGGCCACAAGGACATAGCATAATTGATTAGGATTAGTGATTAGCATCATGGCAACATTCAATGGTGGATGGGCCTTTCCTCTGGAAGCAATCTTTACTGAGCAAAAACAATAAGCTATCTTTTGTACATTTGCCAAATTACTTGAAAATGTAGGAGATGCTGGCAGCCAAAATCACAAAAGACACAGTGACATTTGGGGACTTTTCTGTCTCTGTATGCAAAACGCATCACTATTGCTCAGGGGAGAGTGGGGTCTCCATTACAACATCAGGGCCTCATCTTGAATTAACTGCAACCTGGCTGTACACAATTTCAGAAATGTTTTATGAACATTTGTATATGAACAACAGTTTTCTGAAGTAAGGAGATGAAGCAACAGGAATCCATCCTGTGTTGATGTCAGTTTATTAATGTCTTTATTGTTCCATTGTGCTCAACTATTATCACAAATCATGTACAAATCCTAATGTTCTGTGTTTCTGTCCCCAGAGAGGGTTACCTTTCACTGCATACTTCCATGTATGCATGCATGTAAATGTACATATGCATCGTGTGCAATGCATATATATGTATACATCCTGCTATACTTATAAAATGTAGTGATAATACAAATATATCTTTCAAAGTTCCACGTGTTGAACAAAATAATGGAATTGTTACATGGGGAGTTGGACAGACATGGTCGCAGGGGTGTCAAACTAAACGTTACTGTATGCATTTAACTTTTTCAGAGTGCATGCACTTCACAAACGAACAAAGTCCAGAATTTAATCTGCTCGAATAACCAATAATGTGTTATAACAAAAGGAGAGCAGATGAAATGTAATCATTTCAATAAAATTCTTACAAATTTTCTAACAACATTGACATGAAAAGAGAAGTTTAGATGCAATAACATGCAACAGTGTAAATTAAAGCGTTTAGATGTCTTGCTGTAGCAAAAAATGTACAAAACAACGGATATAATATGAATGCTAATGGTTTAGCATAATTTTACTTGTGCGTTTGACACACCTGCTTTACACCATGATTCCACACCCTAAATCTTCTGCTTTCATCATATTTATTTTTCAGACTTACATTGTAACTGATGATATCCAGTATGCAATGAATTGGAAAATCACCCATATAAGACAGCTGAACATTGTAAATTATTTCAGAGACATTATTCTCAAAAACTGCCTTGCATGTATACTTGCACCTCTACATTTTTTTTCAGATGACCCATTCAGATCCTCAAACATTACAGGTTTAATTTACAATGCCCATCATGATAATCAGAAAATACCACTGTACCACATTTTACCACCCTGATCGTAGCCTTCCTCCCTTGCCTCTCTTTACCTTTGCTCTTTTACCTCTTATCTTATGGCTTCTCTACTAGATGTTTGTGAGTATTTTTCCTGTGTACTCCATTTTGAATTGTAATCTAGTTTGTATAAGAAATGGTGCGCATGTAAATAAAGCTTGGTTGAGCTATATGTCTCTGCTGTTCTTTTAAGTTATTTAAACTTTCAATAAGTCCCAACATGATGCAACAAAAAATTCCCGATACTAATTTGATGGTTTAAAAAACTTCCAGACTCATATAGGGTATTTTGTAGCTTTCATTGGAATTTTTTTTTTTTTTTTTAGTTACCTCTTTAAACAGTTGTCTCAAGGCTATATTCTTTGCAAATGAATACGTTTGTCAAATGTTACATTGAACCTTGGGATGTTCCCTATGGTGCAATGACAATATATAAAGCCTCATTTAAACCTGTTTAACTGGACTTTGGTACTTTGGTTGTTCAGTTTATTTTTAATAGCATATGTTCTCTATATATCAATAAAGGAGTTCACAAATGGCTTATATATACACAAGTCACATGTGACACGCTTTAACAGCCAATAGAGACTGTTGACTGTTCCCTCCCTGATAGAGCCATAAGAAATGTCTGGAATCTGTCCAACTGAAACACAGACACAATCACGGGCCATTACACCTAAAGGTCAAGGGTTGTTACATAACTTTAAGGGCAAATCTGTTTTGCCAATACTGTGGATCAGAGGTGTGTGTATTCAAGATGTGCTGTTTGCTGTGGGAACAGTATGCTGACTCAAATCTGACTTGGTCTTCTTCATCAAAATTCATAATTTAAAATAAATCTTGTTTTAAGACTATTACATTTTCTCCCCTGGTAATTGAAATAAAGCTGAAATAAAATATAAATATTAGATGAAACAGCATAAACAAAAATTAAGAAATAATAGGAAAAAAAAAAGAAAAGAAAAATAGTCTCTCTCACGTGCGAGTATATCAAAATATCGCTGATGACAGATAAGTAACAGTATGAGCAATTAGGTGTGTATGGCATTGTTTTATAATAGTGCATTTGTGTGTGTACACAACAAATAATGTGAGCTAAAAAGGGCCACTGGGCATTTACATTGTGAATCAAGTGCGTGCCATGAATGCCTAAACCTCTGACTCCTCAGGTGAGGCCAGACCTGTCAGTGCTGTGGTCTGACTGGTCAAACTGTGTGAGGAGAGATTGATGACAAGGGGATTCGAGAACTGGGATGTGGTGTGGTGATGTCATTGCTGAAGGGATAGTGTGACATGGTAAATGAGAGACAGAGAAACTAAAAGAGAGAGAGCCTGTGTGTGTGAGGGATCTCGGGTTCACTATCCATTAGGCAGTAGAATACAATCTGCCTCAAAGCAATGTGACGTACAGCATTCTGGGATCTGTGACTGAAAACGCCTTTAGGCTTTGTCACACACGTGCAGTACAGAAGCAGGACGTAGGCATGTAGGCACTCAGCATTTAGAGCTGGGATGGGACAGGATGATCAACTCACTCAACAGCTAATGAGCTAATTAGTGATTAGTGTAGATGACTTTCTTTTTCTTCTTTAGTGCTTCTACTTATTTTTTTTTAATCTCTCCTTAATTTCTCTAATTTATTTCCTCTAAAGTTAATATATTTTCCTGATTTAATTTCCATAATTACACTCACCTAAAGGATTATTAGGAACTTTCTCATTAATGCAATTATCTAATCAACCAATCACATGGCAGTTGCTTCAATGCATTTAGGGGTGTGGTCCTGGTCAAGACAATCTCCTGAACTCCAAACTGAATGTCAGAATGGGAAAGAAAAGTGATTTAAGCAATTTTGAGCGTGGCATGTTTGTTGGTGCCAGACGGGCCGGTCTGAGTATTTCACAATCTGCTCAGTTACTGGGATTTTCACGCACAACCATTTCTAGGGTTTACAAAGAATGGGGTGAAAAGGGAAAAACATCCAGTATGCGGCAGTCCTGTGGGCGAAAATGCCTTGTTGATGCTAGAGGTCAGAGGAGAATGGGCCGACTGATTCAAGCTGATAGAAGAGCAACTTTGACTGAAATAACCACTCGTTACAACCGAGGTATGCAGCAAAGCATTTGTGAAGCCAGAACACGCACAACCTTGAGGCGGATGGGCTACAACAGCAGAAGACCCCACCGGGTACCACTCATCTCCACTACAAATAGGAAAAAGAGGCTACAATTTGCACGAGCTCACCAAAACTGGACAGTTGAAGACTGGAAAAATGTTGCCTGGTCTGATGAGTCTGGATTTCTGTTGAGACATTCAGATGGTAGAGTCAGAATTTGGCGTAAACAGAATGAGAACATGGATCCACCATGCCTTGTTACCACTGTGCAGGCTGGTGGTGGTGGTGTAATGGTGTGGGGGATGTTTTCTTGGCACACTTTAGGCCCCTTAGTGCCAATTGGGCATCGTTTAAATGCCACGGCCTACCTGAGCATTGTTTCTGACCATGTCCATCCCTTTATGACCACCATGTACCCATCCTCTGATGGCTACTTCCAGCAGGATAATGCACCATGTCACAAAGCTCGAATCATTTCAAATTGGTTTTTTGAACATGACAATGAGTTCACTGTACTAAAATGGCCCCCACAGTCACCAGATCTCAACCCAATAGAGCATCTTTGGGATGTGGTGGAACGGGAGCTCTGGATGTGCATCCCACAAATCTCCATCAACTGCAAGATGCTATCCTATCAATATGGGCCAACATTTCAAAAGAATGCTTTCAGGACCTTGTTGAATCAATGCCACGTAGAATTAAGGCAGTTCTGAAGGTGAAAGGGGGTCAAACACAGTATTAGTATGGTGTTCCTAATAATCCTTTAGGTGAGTGTATATTAATAACATTAGTTTACTATACTTCATTGAGGATAAACTTTGTATATTTGTTGCATTTTAGTTCTGTTTTCTGTTTTTCTCTCCATAGTAAATTATTAAGAATGTAGAATCATATGTTGATAATCCTGGGCAACTTTTTAATATAAAGAGACATTTATAAATAAAGTGTGGGTTTCTCCCTAATTTCCTTGAAATTTAGAATTTTCTTTAATTTCCACAAAATCCTCAATTTAGAAGCATCCACAGTGTTCACTTTAGCAGTGTGCTCTGCACTCCACTCGTCTCTATGATGTGAAGACACAAGAAAAACTGTCCGAGATGCTGTCGTCCACACACACAGGCACATCAGGATTTCTCCAACACATGTTGGAGATGTAGAGCATCAGAAAGATAACAGTGTTCCCAGAAGAAGTATTTCAGAGTTTAAATACCTATATGTGTAGGCTAAATGAAAAGGAAAATGCAACTGTTTATGGGTCTGTACAAGACAGATAAAGCGAGAGGAGAACAAGGTGGAGGTGAAGGAGAGACACCCATTAAGCAGCATGATGAATGGACAGGGAAATGTGCAGTCCTGTGATCAGCGAGAACCTGAAATCAATGCAGACACAGAAATCCTTAAGTGAAGGACACATCAATCTACTCAATCAGCTGTGCATTAGCTCGCTCTTTTCAAACAACAGAGGCCTGATCTAATTGCACAGCACAAGATCCTGTGAATCTGTAGTCATTGCAGCCAGCTTCATTTAGTAACTGTGAGCTGTAAGCGTGAACCAGTCACAAAGACTTTAATCGCTGTTTAGTACGTCTCTTCTTTTATTGCCCTGTGCCGCATCTCAGAAAGAAGTAAATAACGTTTAATGTGGTTTAGTCTCAATTTAGTGCCTACATCATATTCATGTAGTCAACATGTGATTGATTTTCTGAATTATTTGGCGTAAAGGTGAAGACTGTATTATGCCCTATAAAGCCATATACAGTATACTGGTCCAGAATTGTGCCACAATGGAATTATTTAGATGTTTTTCCATGCATTTATACAAAGAACAGTGATCTGAGAAAATGCACCTGTCACAAGTGATTTTATTTGGCACATTTTGTGAGGATTTATGCACCAAGTTTTCGTTACAACATTGAGTTTGTTCAAGTTATATTTTAACGAGAATCAGAGTAGTTCTTACAAGTCGTTTTATATCATATATTTTGTTGAGGTTCCTAAATATTTACCATCCAAGTTGAAAAATTCTAGATCATCCATACATATATTAAAACATCTCTCTCAAACACACACACACACGCAAACTTGTGTGTATGTCAGGGAAGAGAGAAGGAAACAGCCAGCACTGGATATTGTTATAATGTCCAACAAAGATTCTCTACCATCTGATCCTATTCTCCTATTCCTTTCATCTCTCAGTGACCATTCTCTCTCTTGGACCATCCCTTTCTTTTATTACAACCTCTCTCTGTCACTGAGACAGAATAAATGAGTCCCTATGCTTTGTGAGACAATAGAGAGATAATCTACTGTACACAATCTGTGCCCTTGGTGATTTCTGACATGATTACAAAAGGAAAATAGGCCAAAGTCATGATTTATTAGCACCATCATGTGCATCTCTCACATAACATAAGACATATTCACCCTGACCCTTCTCACACAGACATACACACACCAACCATCCAACTGCACACTCATCTCTTTGTTTCCCAGGCCAGATGAGAGCCATAGATTCTATTCATTATAGAGCATACAGACCCACGGACATGAGCATGGGAATAAAATCACAGAGTAATGTACTGTAGATGGGGGGGTGGGGGGGTGAGAAAGAAGGATAGAGAGAGAAATAGATAGAGCACATTTATGACAGTCCTTAGGGAACCTTCTAATCAGCAGTGAAGGGGGAAATAGGGCTGTACCTACATAAATCTTTGGTCAGGGGAAAGGGGGAAGGCAAACAGTAGTGTATAGCATCCCACAAACACAATGAACAAAGACAAAGAGTCCCATTGTGTTCACATCCAATGAAATCCTCAAATAAACATAAAAAAATTATAACTAAAAGGGAAGTCCTGTACCATACTATCAGTGTTGGCTGACTACATGTACAGTACTTCATCCACATACTGTAAATGCGTGTCAGGTGACAGTACTACATCATATCACCTGCCATTATGACTGCCATAATTAAGCTCTAATGAGTGCTAGCTGTGCCAACATTCCATGACTGGAACATTCCATCCAATTATCTAACAGCAGTATAAGTGTGTGTTAGTCTGATTATACCTTTACATTATGTGCACATAGGTGTATAGCTGGGTTGATAAAAATGGACTTTTTTGGCTCAGGGTGTGACAATATTGTCCTGCACATCCTTAGAAGGGTGTCAGAGGTATGTTGCATTGACAAAAGTTTTTTTAAACCAAAAAAATTAATGGGCATTTGGGGTAAAAGATATTGGGGCAAAAATGACCCTGTATAAGTTGTTGGAGGTTTTTTTAACCCAAAAGTGCTGTTTTTCTAGCCTGGAAATCCAGACCTAAATCTAAAAGATTAATGGTCTGGCGTCTACTAATGAAAATCGGCCAGCTCGAGGGGCGGCACCAGGCATGCATTTGAAAATCTCGCTGCACGCAATTGGATAACACTACGACCAATCACAACAATAAACCCCATACGCATCATTTAGCTACCAGCGGAGCTAACCTTATTAGACATTCTCTGATTATACTCTTACTGTATCCGGTTGGCGAAACAGCAAAAACGTCCTTCTTGCAAAGGAAGTCTTCTGTTCCTGTTTTAGATAAAAAGCCAAGTCTAACTCGTTCATTGTAGCGGCCAAAGCCGTTTCAAACAACTGGTATTCATCCATAGCCATCTTGCAATGTTTACCAATGACTTCGACGTCACAGCGCTGTCATCATCTGTTTAGCTCGCCTCTGGCCCGCCTATATCAGATAACCCGATTTGATTGGTGCAGCTCAGATCGAGGGGCATATTTAATGAGCATCATTATTCGACACCAGAGTAACTCGCTGAGCAAATTCAGCTTGTGCTCTCGCGAGAACTCTGGATTACCAGGGTACTGTTTTTCCTGAAAATCAGCACAATTGTAAATGTGATACTTATACGATTCTGAAATTAATATGAAGTGACTTACATTTTAGACACAATAGACAATATTGTCTGTTTTTGGTCTGCTTTGCAACAAAAATATTTCCAAAAAAAGATACATCACTGCTGTATCCTTATCAACTCTGAGCAATACACACAGGTGTTACAATACTGAAAGATCAGTTGAGTAAATGATTCAATGACACATTCATAAAAGCAGTCACTTGCGTTGGTCTTGAATGAATAAGCCGTTTTGAACAAATCGGTTGAATGGCTCAATGACTCACTCATTAATACAGTGACTTACCGCCACCTACAGGCAGTTTTAGTTTCATATTCAAACAAATTATGTATTTTTTCCCCACATCATTTAACTTTCCTATCTTATCATATCTAATCCCTAAATATGCAACTGAAATCACAGTTCAAATGCATTCATGACGGCTATGTGCAGCAGTGTAAAAACATCTAAATGCAGATTCTGTGCCAACTCTGCAGTGCAAAGATGGATTTTGTTGATACTGATTTCATTTGATTGGTAATAGCCCTATAGTATCTTATTATTGTAACTGAATTTAACAAAAAAAAATTAATAAGGTTAGAAAAATAAGGTTAGAAAAATGCCCTTATAGAGGTAAAAAAAAACCACACACTTGGAAATCAGTTTAAGAGTAAATATCAAAAAAGTTCATTTCTGTCACTGCTGTCATCACTACATTCAATCTCAAATTCCATCCCATCACCCTTCACCTACCTTAGCTTAGCGTGCTCTGCATTGTATCTTGTGCAACCGGAACTGGATTCATTGCTATAGTTGTTTGAAATGTATAGCACCCCACTCAGAGCTCACAGAACAAAGTGAGAGAGTGTGTGGCTGACTTTTCTGGACAGCAGACGAGTCAATCAGCAGTCTGTCGTCACTGCGTCCTAATCAAAGCCACTCTGTTAGAAAAGAAAATGGCAATGTCAGATGCTTGTTCTCACAATTTTTTCTCTCAGCAAATTAAAATGTTAGATGGAAAGCACAACAATTGTTTCTAAACACAATACAGAACTCGCCTATATTTATGTGAATGTTAATTCCAAAATACTACAGAGGTTTATACATAAAAATATTATGTATTATATATATATATATATATATATACACACAAGATCTGTTCCACCATTGGTCAGAGCACTGCCCACAAGGTTATGGCTCCAACAGCAATGTAATTTTTACCCTGACAATCTATCCTGGCCTAGTGTACATGCTTGAAGATGTGTTTTTATTTATGCTGAGCGGACTAAAACTTGTCTGGTACGACACACAGGTATTTTTATTTGTGTCAAGCGAGGTAGAACAAGTGATTGAGTATGTGTTGGGAAGAGACAATGACAGCAATGTATTCTGGGATTTGGTTACTTGTACCATTGAGGCATGACAATCTGAACAGACCCCAGCTTAGTCAGTGACATTTCCAGCCACGTTTGTTCCTCTATCCTACTTTCACGGATCAAACACAGATAAATATGCTAAGCAGCATTTTGATCTATAACAGCCAGACAGGCCTAAAAGTGACAGACCTTAGGCTAATTATCCCATTGTATCCCATTTGAGAACTTCCTTTCTTCCCTATTGGACATATAAGTGAAACGAATAAATAATTTATAATAAACACTGCAAAATTGCATAAAAAAATAAAGCAAATGTTGAAATCTCTTTGTGCTCGGTCAAAACAAAAACTGTAGTGCTTCTCGACCACATGTTGACACAAGCTCAAAGTGTTTGACAGTTCTTTCTTTGTGTAAAGTCTAAGCAAACACATTGCTTAACCTCCTCGTCATACATTCGTGAACCATCACTGCGTTCTCCTTATCACCAGGTGAGGGAGTCAATGTGTGTCCAAAGACTGCCCATAAGGAACTGGTTGCCAAGGAGACAGCAGCCAGAAAAATGATGGTCCTTGCAAAACAAACCAATTTACCTCAGTGACGTAGAAGAAGAGCATCCAGCTTCAGTTGTGTGTGTGTGTGTGTGTGTGCGCATGTGTCAAGGTTCACAAGATAATTAAATTCACACCACTCATGCAGCCCTCTAAATACAGATGTGCGCACCTCATGTGAGCCATATCAAAAATCTGACAGGCAGAAAAAATGCAGTGCACTTCACATAATGTTATCAAAATTGCCATCCTTTGCACCACACTCCCCTAGTGACAATGAAAGAGGGCAACCATATCTATGCAGCCATTGGCCAATGAGCACTCTTGTACTAACTCCTTATTGGCTAACCCCTCCAATCACATTACACCAATGAGGCGTCTTGTATCCATGAGAATGAAGCTTGTAGAGTTATTTAAATCTAACCAGACGGCTCATACATGCATTTAACTTCATGAGGAACAGAGAAAGAGGGTTGTATGTATAGTGTGTTAGACAAACCATGTCAGTCTTGCTTGCAGAGTAGTTTTGAAATAACCCACTAAACAATGTGAGATGATAATTTCAACACTGCATGAAGAAAATTTTCTTATTCCTTCATATATGTGAATTTGCTTACTAATAATAGGAATAGGCAGTCTACAGTAAGTCAGGATGTTTGATGTCTCTAATATACAATTTAGCCAATGGGTGGACAGATTCTCAGAAGACTTGTTTGTGGGAAATGACTATGTTAAAACCACAACAGACAAAACAGATGTCTCAGTTACAAAAGACAAACACATTATCCACTATTTGCATAATGTGAATACTCTATTGAAGGGATAACTTCACCCAAACAATTTAAATGGTCATTTACTCACCCTCATGTTGTTCCAAACCTGTCTTGAGTTTCTTTCTTCTGTTGAACACAAAAGAAGATATTTTGTTTGGTTACCGACATTCTTCAAAATATCTTCTTTTGTGTTCAACAGAAGAAAAGAAACTCATACAGGGTTGGAACAACATGAGGGTGAGTAAATGATGACAATTTTCATTTTTGGGTGAACTATCCCTTTAAAAGTTACCTACTTCAAGAAACCTGAGATATTTCTGAGTGGAAAATACTGTCCTAATTAGAACAAGGCTAAAACTAGTAGCTTTAAATTCCTCTTGTATGTGTCATTCTGGGTGGGTAAGTATCAGCTCACTTGTTATCTCTCGTGTCACCTCGTGTCTCTGTGGGCCTGAATTTTGGGATTTTTTATTGAACACCAGGCATATGAGTTTTGGGGAGGAATATGAATGAAGCCTTAATTTAGTTTAATTCTAAATAAAAAATAAATGTACTTTGTTTTCGATACAATACAGGTTAAAGTTTTTTAATTATCTTGAATTGAAAAATGGTCTCACCTTTTTCCGTAGGAAATGTGTTATGGCTGATGCTCACAAGATTTAAAATACACCTATATATTAAGGTAATCAACTCTCTATGTAATTACGGGTAATGAATCCTTATTAATTTGTTCTAACTCTTAAAAATGAAGAAAAAATGGCAAAGAAATAAAGTAAAAAGGCAGTAGGTTTCACATAACAAAAGCCTCCGTGTGTCACATGACCATGCGCGTGGCCGTGATTGACTCGGTGGTGCGCGTCCCTCTTTCTGTTGTCACACACGCTCATCTTTCCGGATTAAATATAATGTATATTTAAAACCGTGAAACCCAGGCTCGTTTGGAAATCAAGGTAAAGGTTTTTTTTTTTTTTTGTGCTGTTTACATCACGCACTGCCTAAAAGAGCAAGTTTTCCGATGAAGTCGGCTGCAAGCAACGCTTGATACTAATAGTGTCGTAGATTATTATTGTTGATTTGTTGGTTTCCTGAATTTAAGATATCGAATCGAGTTGTTTATTGTACGAGTCTTTTATTCTTTAGTTTATTTTTTACGTTATAATTAAATGTTTTGTTTTGCTACACCCGAGTTACTGTAGCAGCGTTATGTGTTTCCATGGTGACGGTGCGTGGACGCGCATTCTTGTCTTGCACTGACTCCGGTTAATAAACAGTTGAACACGTGTTTGCGGGGTGCATTTAAAATTAGAGTTAAATAAAAGTAATAAAATATTAAATATTGAAAACTATAGGACAGCAGACCGCTGTGAAGACTGAGGTAATATAAGAATGTCAGAAAAATATGCAATAAAGTCTGCTATAGATTTCTGGGACAGCTAAATCTTTATAGTTACAAGAGGCCGTTCATTTTATTTAAAATATAAATGCTCCTCTTCCTTTTATCATAGTTATGCATCTTTCCAACCAGTTTTGGTTATAGCATAGTGGTCAAGGTCTCAGGCTTTTGATGCTGGTACACATCCCTATGGATCAAGCATGTCTGGGATGGAGCTCCAGCACCAGCAGGACAAAAGTAAGCAGATCCACATGAGCCCTGGCCTCGGGAGACAGACAAGTGCTGAGATAGTGTCAGAGGCTCGTCGCTCTCTCAGGACTCTTGCCACACAGCGACCTTTCACACCTCAGGAGAAGCATCGGCAGCTCTTTGGAGAATCCTCTTCTCGTGCACATGATGGACGACCACCATCTGCATTCAGGTAAAACAACATCAGATATAAGAAGCTTATTTGTTTATCACTTGTTTTGCATGTATTTAATGCTTATTATAATATAATGGATTTTTATTATAGAGTGCAACAGTACCCGCCTACGTTTTCAGCAGCCTTGGTTCTGAAATTATTTTTCCCATAGGGATTTAAAAAAAAATCTTCATTTAAGAGTTATAAGCCATGAACCGAACCAACCAGCTACGAGGTGAATCACTCACATCATTACAAACTTTGATGTGAAGCAAAAAAGTATTTGCTAAAAACTACAATCCCATGAAGCGATTGATGTATATAAAACTATTGATTAAAAACTTTTTTTTTGCAGAATCATGGGTAATGTACTGTAGTTTTTCATGAATTTTGCTATTAAACACGTTTAGGCTATTTAAAAGTCTTTAAGTTTATAAGTTATCGTTAAAAACCAATTCTCCTATGGAGAAAACGAATGTGTGTTTTTTTTATTACTTCCAGATCCCGACTGTTGCACTCTATGAAGTACTTGAATTATAATATTAACCGTTTGCTTATTCATATAACTGGTATGCTGGTTTTAATTGCCTTCCCAAATTTCTTTTCTAGTCTTCATGGCCGCCATTTTGAAGTTCCTGACTCCAGGCCTGGCTCTGGAACTCGTCTCAGCCCACTGGAACATGTAAGAGGCTTTTTTAAAACTTTGTCTGACTAAAACAGGGAACAATAATTGAAGACTTCTGTCATTCCTAGAAACCCAGGCTGTCTGTGTCCCTGGATGAGTATGGCGGTGACAATGAAGCAACTCTCCCCAAACCCCCAGCTGAACGAGGGAATACCAGGATAGGGTCAGGAGGTTCTCGAGCCAGACTGCTTAGAGCAGCATCCATCCACCAACTACCCTTCATGACACCACACACAAAGAGTAAGAAAATAAATAGAAGTGTTTTATTAATCTATTTATTTATTTATTATTATTTTTATTTTTTTCACAGGGATACTTCATCTTCCAAAAAATAAAGTGCTATGCAGTAATAGTGCTTATTCGCCTGTCAGACATATTGATAACCCTATATAACTTCATTGTGACAATCCGCTAGCCGCTTGAGTTTGCTTGCTTTGAGAAAACAAAATGTGTGTGTTTGTCCTGTCAAACTGTATAGGAGTAATCAGTAAGATTTAAAAAAAGAAAGAAATCTATTTGTTTTTGACTGTTTAACGTTGTATTATTGTGTGCCTGTTCAGATATGTCTCTAGAGGCAAGGATCGAAGTAGACCAATCAGATGACAGAGAAAAGCTACATTATGCTAATGTTACAGAGCATAAAACAAAATCGTCCTCCGAAACTTCCCTGCACACACTTATCAAACACAGGTATGCTTTTTGAGAGTTTGTTTACTTGAAGGTTACATATCAATTTAATGTACTCTTTTTGCTGCACATTCAGAGGTTTGAAATCAACTTTGGGCTTCATAACAAAAACCTCTACTGTCAATACACCATCAAACTCACTTGATTTATGCTCTGTGCCTGTTCAGAGAGTGAACTTGTTTGATCAGTAGATCCCAGCGGCATTAATCCTTTCATTACCAATGTTTTTATAACCTGAGTTTGATATCCTCTTTTGTGTACATCTTCCATTACATGCAACAGAATTGTGTAATCTATCAGAAAGACCACGTTAAAAGGTTCGCTTATTCAGATCCAAGCGCTCTCATTAATACATTGCCCAGAATGCTCACTTATGAAAATCGTAATGCATTGCATTCAATTTGGATGCATTTACGGACACTCTGGACTTTAATAGTAAGTTAAAGTCAAGCAGCAAGCTTCTCTCTCTCCTTCTTTATCTACCATATCCTTGTTATAGTTGCTAATGGAGCGATATTAGATCATGCAGGCCGTTTGTGGCTGGCAGGCTGACTGGTCTGTTGACCACCAGTACAGTCTCATTTGAGATTCACACGATGAGATCACGTCTCGGCCGAGGCATCCCATCAACAAAGAGGCATTATCGAGACAGTACAAAGCCCAAACATGATCAATGCCACAAAAGTGCCTCGCCATACCATTATTTATTCAAAATCCTTAGGAAATACCCATGCCACATACGATAAAAGATGAATGGTTACAATATAGTTCACTATAAAAAATAAAAAAGTATGTGAATTTTAGGCAGTACAAGTACATGAGACATTTGAGTGAGTTTAATCTGCTATTAATGATAGCACAGACTAAAACAGTGTGAACAGTTATCTTGATTTTTGAGATAAGATTTACTGTGACACAGTGCATGACTACTAGCTCTGAGACGATCACATGAACATGTGGTTTCCTGTGTACTGCAGTAGCCCTCACATACGCGTGCATGATTTAATGAACATTTTCTCAAGCACATTTTGAACATTATCTATTTTTCACCAGTAACTGGTTTTGAGCAGTGCTCACAGTAAAAGATATAATCAAAAAATTGGGCAATGAAATTCTGCATCAGGATATCACGACAGTGACCTCTTGTGTCTGCAAGGAAAATAGGAGAATTCCATGAGAATGCTCTACTAGAAGCTGTGTATTTAAAAAGTACCCACTGAACATACTTGTATTTATGTTGGTACATATTTAGCATTTATATCCACACAAACGTTTTCAAACGCCATCAAGGCTTTGTTGTTCATCTAGCCACTGTTTCAAACACAATTATGTAATTTATTCTTTTTGTCTGGTCTGCATGTACATTTTGTTTACTGTATGTTTGTCATTAGCAGGATGCCGCAAACTGATGTATCCACGGAAAGAGAATCAAAACCAGGTATATTGCTATTTCTGTACTGTATAAATATACACTTGAAACCGCTAACCGGCAGTCAGACACGTGATAAACAAAGCGAAGTTCTCACAATCTTGTAAATCTTGCTCCTGACACAATCTTGCCAGTGGCCGCAAACATCTGATCGGATTGGAAACCTTAACCACTTTTGCTGCAGCAGTTTCTCAAGGTTCTTTATCCAGATGCTAGCTGATCGTTTGATCTGTTGTTTTCGCAACCCACACTGCTTCCTGCAGCTCGTCCACAATGCAAATGCTCACAGAAGCATTTGAACAGAACAGACACTAATGAAAAGGCATGTGGGTGGGTGTGAAGCTCTGACCTTTTCATGCTGTGTTGAACATTCTGTCTTACATTCATATGCTTTAAGAACTGCTGGGGTGAACTGTCTGAATTTCCCTTCCAGGATCAATAAAGTACATCTACCTGTCTATTTAAATATTTATCTGTCTGTCTAAAACCCACTATATGTCTTTCTGCTGTAGAAGCCAGGCTTAGGTATGGAGACCCACGTGATGACAACATGGACGAATCTGTGTTCTGGAACACTAAGGTCCTTCCTGTCCTTCAAGAATTTGAGTCCTTTGCTCCAGGTGATGATAAAATGCCTCTCATGAATGTGCTTAATACACTCAAGTAATGATCTGATAACCTTACAGAGCAAAGGGACACGTTCTGTTTTGCTGTACATCATCAGACCAGCTATATGTTTGCACAGAACTAGTCATTTCAAAATGCTTTACTTTTTAATTGAAGTGTAATGCAATGTTTTAGGGTAGGAAAAAAAACCTCAATGCCATTTTAATAGCTCCAAAAACATATATAGCATTCAGATTGATACCTGATGGCTTTTCATTATCTTATGAGAACTTTATGAGAACAAAACTTCATGTAATGATTTTCTGTAGTATACTCCTACCAGTCTTCTTTATTTAAGGAACATTTTTAAATAGTTTAAAGAGAAATAATACAGCAGTTCCAAAGTTATACACAAATAGTCAAGTCCAACATAACAGCTCTGCTTTTTATTTTCCATTCACCCTAGTTCAGATTTGTAACAGTTCAAAAAAAGTTTTTTTCCCCCTATTACTGACTTTAAATTTAGAAAGATAATCCTAATTCTGGGTTTTTTGGATTGTGCTTATGCAAGTTCGTACTAAGGAGCTGCAGTTCAGCACTTGAATGTGTCCCAGAGTGAAAGCAAACTGCAGGGAGAAAGAAAACACAATATCTGAATGCAGAGGAATAAAAACAAAGCTTGTGTTGAGCTTGGCACGGTACAAGCTTTTAAAGTCAAAGCATGTGGGAGAAAGGAACCATGAAATGCAATCTAATAGCAGTAAATATTTAAGCACTTTGAAAATTCAATAAAAATTCATTTGAAAGATAAATATCAAATATTTATTGTGCCAAGAGCCTCTCGGTTCATGCATAAAATACCATTCATATTCTCCATGGCATCATCGAAGGGTGCCGTTGGGGAGAATGCCAACCATCTTGGAAACAGATATGAGAAACAACATTTGTTTTAGCAAAAAATAGCTTTGGAAAAACGCAGCCCCTGCCTTATCCCCTAAAGGCAAGTTAGATCCAGCAAGTATAAGGCATTGCCAGTGCACAGAATGGTTAAAAAGCATGTAGAAATTAATCATTATTCTGGATGCAAAGATGAATAGAAAAAAAAAATGAAGTCTAATCTAACTTAAAACTTTTTGACATATTATGTTGTCATAGCCAGTACATACAGAATGACAATAAAGAGCTATTATATACATTACACACTAATGATGCATACCATACAGGGGGGGAACATGCCCTTAAGGGCCATGTTAACTTTGTCAGTGGGTGTTGACATGTGGGTCAAATGTCACTGAAATGTCAGTAAGCCTACTCTGTGTACACATCAGTTCAGCTGAATGAAAGAGTCTGTGTCACAGACTACTCCTCTTTCCCTGTCCTTCACAGGGACAGTTGAAGGGTGACAATGCTGCAATTAATACTGTGGGAAATGCGAATGCGACTTTGACACTGTTACATATTTTGTGCACTGGAACATACAGAGTACTGATCAGGTTTTGTCTCTTTACAAAAAAAACAATCCTTACAGGTGATGGCGTGTCAGATGAGATTGTGGGACAGCTGTGTAACTCATGCAATGGTCTCCATGACGCCCTAGCGGAGAGAGACATGCTGGGAAGGCAGTGTAAAAAGAGGTCCGCCATCCTTAGAACGCTCTTCAGACTTATAGATGTGGGATCGGACCGACTTAACTTAACATTAGCCAAACTTATTCTGGCAGTGAGTATATAGAGACACACACACACACACACACACACATACTCGGTTTCGCTATCTTTGTGGGGACTCTCAATAGGCGTAATGATTTGTTTACTATACAAACTGCATATTCTATCCCCTTACACTCACCCTACCCCTAAACCTACCCATCACACAAAACTTTCTGCATTTTTACATTGTCAAAAAAACATAATTTAGTATGTTTATTAATCCATTTCCCTCGTGGGGACTGCTGGCTGGGCCACACAGTGTAGGTGATCTCAGGTTTTACTATCCTTGTGGAGTCATTTGGTCCTCACAATATATGACAAACCTGTACACACACACTCAAACACACACACACAAAATATGACCTTTAAACCTTGTATTTGGTAAAAAATCTGGATGTGATTGCTATGGTCTGGGTCAAATTCACCCTAATTGGTTTCAATACAATTACCTATGAAAAACGAACAAAGAATCTAGTAAAAACGGTACTCCTTTAAAACGTTAATACTTCTCGCACATTACAAAAAAATAAACATGACAAAAGAATGTATATTTTTAAACTGTATTTAACAATTTTCTTTTTAATTTAACACATTTTTCATTGTGGGTTCGCTTTCCAGCGAACTGACAGCTGAGCACACATAAAAATGTACGCCTTCAATGCATTGTAAGTTTCTTAAGATAAAAGCATTCGCCAAATGCATAAATGCCTTCATGGCTGAGAAACTGACAAATACATAAAAAAAAATATATATATATTTTGGTTCTGTGCAGCTGTCTTAAAACATCATAATCTTTTACAAGGTCTGAAACATCTGAAATTTGAAATAATTTACAGAACCTTATTGCTGTTGTCTATATTACAAGCTCAATGTGAGTGGAAACAACTTGCTGAACATCTGCAAACTCGTCTTCAAAATCAGCCGGAATGCTAGTAACGACGCCATGTTCCTCACCGACTCCATCCTAGGTTAGACCCGATTATTGTATAACTCACCTTGACTCTCTAAGCTCAATCAGGCATGATCTCTAACTTCAGCCCATTGTGTGTATGTGTTTCCACACAGACTCCCTTCTGTGTCAGCTACAGTGTGAGGATGTGTGGAGTAAAGGTGAGGCCGTGCTGTACTGTGTCGGCTCACTGAAGCTCCTCTCAGGAAACAGTGCCATCTCCAGTCTGCTGCTGGCTAAAGACTTCATCGGCACACTGCTACAGCTGTCAAAGAGACTGATGCATGGTCCATTTACAACTTCAGCTAATTTAACTACTCAGAGGTCAGAGGGAGAAGGCCAGCGTGTCATCGCAGGACACATACTGGTACAGGTGGGTGGTCTTTGATGGTTGCATTGTTCGGGCAGGTGTCAAAGTTCCTTTATTGTCATCTCTAACCCTGTTTTTAGTATGCCAATCAAGTTCACAATCACACACATACCCCCATATACACTAAAACTAAGGAAACTGGCAAACCCACGAATGAGCAAACTTTTTGGTGGATCAAATGTGTCATCTTAAAGGAGATAGTTCACCCAAAAATTACCTTTCTTTCATCTGTGGAACACAAGAGAAGATATTTTGAAGAAGAACGGTTTTGGTTACCATTGTCTTTCATTGTATGGACCAAAAAACATTTCTCAAATTATCTTCTTTTATGTTCCACAGAGGAAAGAAAGTCATACAGTTTTGAAATGACATGAAGGTGAGTAAATAATGACATTTTTCGGTCAACTATCCCTTTAAAAAAAATGCAGAGAGACTTTTCTGTAATGTATTTTGTTGTCTCAAAAACACTTAAGATCCCATCATACATTTCCACAGTGACCGAGGACGTGTGCTTCCCCCTATGTGCTGTAATAGTGCTTTGTGCAACACACATACACCGCCATAGATACACAAATAGGTTTGCATTGCAAACATGGTAAATCTGTGTCTTTAAGACTTTAAAACAGGAGGAATAGAACATGCTTAAACCCCACCCGGACGATTCTCAGAACTCTGCTCTGGGAGCGAAGCGGAACAAAATGTGAGCGCTTCACAAGGGTGGGGTTGCATAGGGTTGAAAAAAAGGGCGGATTTTAATGTGCTTTTCCTCTGCTTTTGTTTTTGCTTTTGTCTGGGAGGATGCCCTTTTTCCACTTCCCCGTGTCCATGTTTTACTTTATACTCAAAGTACGTTTCACAGGGAATTATTTAACTCTGCCCAAATAAACTTCCTGAACTTGGCACGCATAGTTTGATGTTCAGCGCCAATTGCCGTGCCACTCATTAGCATGTTGGCAGACGGAAATGAGGGTTTTTATGAAAGTACGGCCCGATGGGCCAAGCAGCTCTAGCAGGCACCCTCCTTGTACCCTAATCAGTGTCCTAAGCTCTTGATGGAGAGATTTATGAGGCCACTTTTAAAGGCCTTCTGTTATTTCTTCTTGATTATAAGTGCTTCCTCTTTTATATGCATCTCTACCCATAAGGCAATAATAAGCACACACGCACACCTGCTGCACAGTACCTTATTCACACTCACTTACCAAACACACATACAGTTGCACACAGTCTTGACCTCTTCACCCTTTCTAGGTCACTGCAGCTTTGAGAAATATAGCTGACCAGTCCGAGTCTCGGCCTTCCTTCCTGTCCAACAAGGCATTCTTTACTCTTTGCTTGATTCTGGAGAACCATCGTAATGACCTCGACATCTGCATTAATGTGGCCCGAATATTCAGGTGAGGATCGAAGTAAGTGTTTAGAGCCGTGGTTCTCAGCCTTTTTGACTCCAAGGCTCCCATTGGTAAAATTAGCATTATCATATGGCAGTGCTTGGCATAACTAGAAAACTTGAACGTATATTTATTATACACATGCCCATGGGTTTTATTCATTTACAATACTTTTCCAGGTCTAGAAATCAAACTTTTAAAATTAGACTATGTATATATCTAGGTTTTCCAAGACTGTGGGAACCCTAGTTCTTCTTCTTCTTAAAAAAAAAGTTGAATTAAAATAATAAATATCTTGATTTTAGTAGTTTCGTAGTAAGTTTAGTCGTTTAATGTTCATCTTGAGGCCCCTAGTGGGCCCCGGCCCCCTGGTTGAGAACCACTGGTTTAGTGTTTTATAATGCACTGGTATATAAATACATTTTTAGTATCCACCAGGTGAGAGAAGTTCTAGTTCTAGTAATTAGTGTTGATAAAGTTGCGCCACGTGATGATATGTTTGTGTGTGCTCTGTCTCCAGCAAGCTGTCCACCTACACTGAATGCTGTCATGCACTAGCTGAGACGCCACGCTGCTGCAGCCTATTTTTGGACCTTCTAGGCAAACACAGCAGGAAACAGGTGAGTTTGGATCAAGTATATGTCCACGCACGCTTTGACGTAAACTGAAACAAGCACACACATGTAAGCATATAGGCTGCATGTTCCGCTTTCTGCTCTCAAGTGAAACTTGAGCAATGGTCTATGAAGGAGTGTGTGTTTTTCTGTTCGTTTTATTTCGGTACAGACAGTTCAGATGTTCTTCTCTCTCTTTCCTTCTGGCACTGAGAGTAATGAGATCATGTGCTCCTAATCTCATAAAGAATAAACACGGTTCACAATGTTTACTAGGTATCATAAACTAGAGTCTCACACATACTGTGCCTCAAATAGGGACATACTGTCCACTAGACTACTGGCAGAAGTCTCTTTCTGCACCCCACTTTTTTCATATTTTCTGAATGAAAACAGAAAGGAGTTGTTGAAAAACAGTTTTAAATGTCTGATAAAACAGTTCACCAAAGGCTGCTGGTTATTCGTGTGGGTTTAGTGGATCAACCACGAAAGCACTGAAAACCAGGCCTGTCAATTTAATGAAAGTATTGAATGAAAATGAATCTTATTAAGTTTATCATAGTTAGACCTATTAATAAAATTAATATTATAATGTTGTGTTTTATTATTAGGTTTACCGACTTGTAAATGAATGCAACTTTACTTGTGCTTTATGACCAAACAAAATTACTTATTTCTGAAACTGCTTAAAGGAGAAGTTCACTTTTAAAATGAAAATTCTGTCATCATATACTCACCCTCATGTTGTTTCAAACCTGTATGAATTTATTTCTTCTGCTGAACAGAAAGGAAGATATTTAGAAGAATATCAGTAACCAGACAGTTTTTGGGTCCCAATGACTTCCATAGTATTTTTTTTCCTACTATGGAAGTCATTGGGACCCAAAAACTGTCTGGTTACTGATATTCTTCTAAATATCTTCCTTTCTGTTCAGCATAAGAAAGAAATTCATACAGGTTTGAAACAACATGAGGGTGAGTATATGATGACAGAATTTTCATTTTAAAAGTGAACTTCTCCTTTAAGAATGCACTGGATATACAACATGGGACTCAATGAAAATATGCAATGATGAAATAAAATGTTCCCCAAATATTATGGTACACATTTTAGATATGTATGCCACTTATCTGCAGTCCTGGTGTTTGCATTCATATTTGTATAAAAAAAAGAAAAAAAAAAAGAATAAATAAATATAGATATTATTATTATTATATATATTTTTTGATGATGATTGAATTCCACAATCCAATTCCCCAATTACTTTACTTTTATTAAACATCCCTTTTTGGCTTGATTTATAAATAAATAAGAAATATGTAAAATTTAAATTATAAATGAAATGCAGTATGTGCATGCCTTCCAGGTCACCGTAATTTTCACAAGTAAGACATGTTCCTGGATCAACATATTTTGTTGATCCTGGAACAACATTCCTGTCTAAAAATAACCCTACCCATAAGTTATCCCTAAATTTAGAGGGAAATGATAAGTTGATTGTAAACTTGACATAAACTGTAAACTTGTCACTCAAATCTGATTGGTTGATTGGAATGTTGTCCAAGGAACAACAAAGTATGTTGATCCAGAAACATATTGTACTTGGCGAAATCATGTTCACCACATATATATATAAAATGTAATTTATTACGTGTTAACATTTTAACTTACAACGACCTACTAAACACACCTGTCCTCCTTTCTTATGTGCAGGATCTAGTGGTGCGTCTCCTGTTCACTCTAGGAAATCTGACATCCAAAAGCATTGAAGCCAGAGAGAGAGTTTATGAAGAGGAAGGAGGGATAGATGTCCTCTTAGATCTTTTCCAGGCCTACCAGGAAACACTATCGTCATCTGAGCAATGTCATGCCCCTGAGAAAGAGGACATCCTGGTCAAACTGATCAGACTGCTGGCCAACCTGGCCATCCATCCCACCGTGGGCACGGCACTAGCTGCCAACTCACTGTGTGTGCAGCTGCTACTGGAACTACTGGGTAACAAAAACATAATCGTGTCATATTCACACACCCAATCTTTCGAGCACTTTCTTAGTTCAGTTCTACATTCTACTACCATTCAACGAAAGTCATTCTTACGGAAATCCCACACGGAACGTACTTTACAGATACTGTAGTGTATTCACTCATGCATTTCAATGCGGTTGTCACTCTCAAAGCATTGTACGCGTGACCAGTGGTTATCAGAAGCGATGCAACTTTAAACACGTCAACACAGATGTTTCGGACTAAGTTTAGTTCCTTGAACTTGAATGAATGTGCAACTGAGTTGGTTGCTCTGCACTGTGCAAATCACATGATGTTCTCTCCATGTCAGTTACTGGCACAGACCCTCAAGTTACTGCATCCTCTCCAATGACGAGAACACCCGCTCTGTAAACTGTTCGTTTTCCTCCTGCATAGCTCTTTATTTGAGCAGCCTGGCGTTCTCAGAGTTGCAGTGTGGTTTCATGGTGATGGATGCAAGCTCCTTTTTGGTTCTGCATGAGGAAGTTTCAGAAGCAGGCACGCTAGGGTGAAAAGGTGGTTATGTGTTTCCTTTTTGAAATAGAGAAGGAGATTTTTTTGTCCTGTGGAAATATTTGTCCTATATCGTTTTTAGAATGTGAGAAAATAAAGTGTAACTAGATTCCTACAGAAATTACGGTTAGAGGATGTAGAGATGTGGACAGTTAGAGAGGAAATGGGTGGGAGATTTATTCTTCCTCGCTTATCTACCTTATGTCTGCTACATTAAAATGACATCCTGTTATGATGAAAATAAAAATCGAGAAGGAAAAAGAAACTGAGAAATCAAGGGTGACAATGACCGAGCATTCGCCACAACAAAAGGTGTTTCGAAACAAACTCGCACTTTGCAGTGACGCACAAACACTGACAGGGCAAACCGCGCTTTGAACGAGAAGTACAGGATCTTACTACAGTCATATGCGCTTGTCAGATTCTGACTACCTCAAATTTGGATTTATCATGAAGTACTCGGTCTGAAATTCACGCGAATGGTTTTGAAACTTCTCGAGGAGGAAGTGATACCTGATTAGCACTCCGTGCGATATGATCTTCAATACCAAGAAGTGAACCGTCTGTCAGCTGCTATATTGTATCTTGCCTAGTCCGGTAAATGTGTGAAAGTGTTTCTCATATGGGAATGAACCTACTTTTTAATTAGACTTATGACTTTGGTCAAAACAAAAAGTGAATAGGTCTACTTAAGTAGACAGCATTTTTTTTATTTCACACCTACGGATACATGAATACTGGCACATTTGTTTCCCATAAAAAAGTGCCAGGACAGTGGGATGTAAATAAAAGGGTTTAGAAAGTCTGTTTTTGTTCTGCCAACTAAGATAAAGTTAAAACAAAGCCACAGCAAAAAAAAAAAAAAAACGCTGGAACACCAAGCCATTTGTTTTTGAACGAATCGGTTGAATGATTCAATGACTCGTTCATAAAGACAGTCACTTTGTTTTGCTCCCGATTGAACAAATCGTTTAAATTCACGGTTCAATGCCATAAAGTCAGTAATTTGTCGCCACCCTACTCTCATAATGATGTATCCTGCTGAATAGGTGGCGGCAAACTAAGACAAGCAAATTGATTTGACGAACAATCTTGTCTAAATAAATGAAAAATAGTGAATTTATGCATCACATTTTAATGTGCAGTATGAAAAATGAAAAATTGTATGTAATGTTTTAGTAATTTTGTGTTTTGTTTTTATTATTATTATCATTTTTTTTAATGTTTATATAGGTCTATATTATTACTTTGAGTTATTTTAGTAACTTACATCAAGTTAAAATAAATGAAAATGAAAAATGTTCCCCTGTCAACTATCTGCAATAAAATACGTTTTTATTTCACTTAACATTTACTTTATTAAAAAAAAAACAAAAAAAACAATTTGGTTGAGATTTGCTAGATTTAACAGTGTTATTAAATTCTTAGTGTTTTTAAAGAGTAGCTTCTAGATGATGTAAATGTAATAAAAAATGAAGGAAATGAACATGCATAATTTATAAATGATTCATAATTATAATGGTGCATCTCTATTCTGTTATATATGCCATTCCAAATAGATGGAAGATGGATCAAGTTTTCTGTTTCCTTTGCTCTTGTCTCTCAGGGAGCAGGTGTGTGAAGAAGAGTGAAGAGTTAGTGATTAATGCTGTGGCCACCATCAACAACTTGTCTTACTACCAAGGCGAAAGCTCAGTGGTCCGTTCCCAGCACACACACATCTCACAGTGTAAGATGAGTGTGTGTGTGTGTGAACACAGTCTGAATGTTGCATGTGTCTTTGTCCTTCAGTGATTTCCCCCTCCCGTCTGTCCTTCTGTCATTGCAGTGCTACTAAAGCTCTTGCTGAGCTCCAGTATGGATGCTGTTTTGGAGGCCACACGTGTTTTTGGAAATCTGTCGCAGATCAGAGACGTGAGACACTTCATCATGCGGCACAAAGGTTTGAGACGTTCTCTCTGCTAGTTTGTCTGGCTCAAATCCCCCAGAGGCTGACGTTGTGTAATCCTGTTTTTATGTGTCAGTGGAGCAGTTCGTGGTGACCCTTCTGGACTCCAAGACCCCTGATGTGTGTTTCTCTGCATGTGGAGTTCTCATCAACTTATCTGCAGACCCGGACAGCAGGGCCGCACTGAGGGTTGAGGGAACCATTCAGAAGTAACTTGCCTGTCTCTTCAGTGTGCTTTCTTCTTTTGACTGTACTGTATAGTGTTTAAGCACTGTGCTTTCTCTGACTCTCCCTACTGCAGGCTTATTGACTGTCTGCGTGATTTCGGGCCTCAGGACTGGCATCTGGCCGCTGTGGTGTGTCAGACTCTGTGGAACTGCTCTTTAGATGGAGAGCTGCAACACTCTCGAAAACTGCTGGAGATCTTACAGCTCTACACGGGTGCATATAAACACACAATCACTACAACTGGAATATATATATATCATAGTATATAAAGCAAAAATTGCATAAAGCAATACAAAGCATATTATTTATAAATAGATAATACTATATGTATATATATGCAAAGCTGAATTTTCATGATCATTACTCCAGTCTATCACACGATCCTTTAGAAATCATTCTAATATGATGATTCATTATCAAAGTTGGAAACAGTTCTGCTGCTTAATATTTTTTCATAACCTGTGATACTTTTTTCGGATACTTTGATGAATAAAAAGTAAAAAAAAAAAAAAAAAGAAGCAAATGTTTTAAAAATAGAAATCTTTTACACTACTGGTCAGTAATTTGGGGTCAGTAATTTTTTTCTTTCTTTTTTTGAAATAAATCAATACTTTTATTCAGCAAGGATGTGTTAAATTGATAAAAAGTGATAGTAAAGAAGATTTATATTTTGAATAAATGCAGTTCTTTTTAACCTTTTATTCATCAAATCTATTAGGCAGCAGAACTGTTTCCAACACTCATAATAAATCAGAATATTAGAATGATTTCTAAAGGATCATGTGATAGACTGGATGTCACATGTGACACTGAAGACTGGAGTAATGATGCTGAAAATTCAGCTTTGCATCACAGGAATAAATTATTTTTTAAAGTATATTCAAATAGAAAACTATTATTTTAAGTTGTAATAATATTTCACAATATTACTGGTTTTTTTTCTGTATTTTTGATCAAATAAACGCAGCCTTGATAAGCATTAGAGACTTCTTTCAAAAATATAAAAAAATGTAATGTTTCCAAACTTTTGACCTGTACTGTATATACAGGGTGGGCCATTTATATGGATACACCGTAATAACATGGGAATGGTTGGTGATATTAAAGTCCTGTTTGTGGCACATTAGTATATGTGAGGGGGCAAACTCCTCAAGATGGGTGGTGATATATACATATACTAATGTGCCACAAACAGGACTTTAATATCACCAACCATTCCCATGTTATTACGGTGTATCCATATAAATGGCCCACCCTGTATATATATATATATATATATATATATACACACACACACATATACTGTACATACTTGTGTGTGTGTGTGTGTGTGTATATATATATATATATATATATATATATATATATATGTGTGTGTTTGTGTGTGTGTATATATACATATACTAGATAGATCGATGAAAAAACTAAATTATAAAATTCATACACTAGACGGTAGTGTGCATAGTATAAGTGTATAGTGTGTCATTTTGGTCACAAATGAAATGTTCTGTCTTCTGTTTTGCACAGACAGAGGAGCTTTGCAATGGCCTTCTGATGATGGAGTCAGACAGGTTCAGGAAGCATGCTGGGAGCTGCTCTTTTTGCCTGTTGCTGAGAGGCTAAGACAACGTTTACATACTGAAGACACTACTGGAAGCTTTCGGTAAACTCCACCGATTCACACGATTGTGTCTCTGTGCACTGTATATACACATCAAGGAGTGAGACCGTGTGTATAATGAACATTATTGTTGTGAATGGCAATAAGGAATTTGTCAATTACAACCAACATATATTTTTTAATAAAATACATTTCAGATGTTTATTATTCAACCTGATGCTGCTGTATTTACAATAGCTGAGATAGGAGAAAGCATGAATTGTGTCAGACACAGAAAGCAAGTCTGTGTGTGAAGAAGGCCACACTGATGTACTGTACGTGTAGAAATCACTCATGAGCTTCAGTGATCTCAAAGGCTTTATTAAACGGACAAAGTCTGTAAAGAACACAGAATAGAAACAGTCATACCTTCCTAATACAATCACATCAAACTGATATAATATGGCACTTGCTTCCCTCTTACGCCGACGGTTACACTTCACAGCTACAGTCTATACATTAATGTTGTTTACACAGCTGGCCTAGAGGTGACATGCTTAAAAGCCAATGACCAAAACATGATTTTGTGAATTTTATTGGAATTACTATGTGATGTACAGTACTGTGATTTTAACTTTGTCCTCTCAATGTTGAGTGTGTAAAGGCTGAAGCAATGAAGCAAAAGGGATTTTTTTTCTTCAGAAAAGAGCAGAGCGTTTACAAAATCAGCAAACAATTACCCTATGGTGATTTCCATATAACGATCCTTTACTGGCACTGAATGGCCACCAGCCTCACAACCACAGATAAAACTTTCACAGGGAAAATTTCATTATTTATGCAAACAGGGATTGTTCTCAGGTCAACAGTTACTTCCTGTAATCCTCGCTGTGAGAAGACGAATTGCCGCCTTCAACATTGTGTGTTTAAATCATTAGTGCACAGCCGGAGATGTTTTTCTGTAGGCCTTAGTGTCTCTGTGGTGATGTACTGTGGTGCTGCAAGGGTCTTTGAAGATGAGTAGATGTTTATGGACATGGAAACATTGATTATGTGACCTAAAAGCTACATCAATGATATAAGAAGACCTTCAATTCTTGTGGTACGAGGTGTTTAGACTGCTTTTTTTGTTGCAATTAATACTGAATAACAATGTTTGCTTGGTGTGTAATGCGACTTTCTGGGAAGAAAGAAAACTTTTGATTAAATTATAAATGATACAACCAGTTGAAATATCATGTTTTATTTTTTTTTAATCAAATATTTTCTTATAAAAGTGTCAGTAACTGACATAAGTCTCTCAAGTCTGACTTAAAACCTCCTCGTTTCCATTTCCAAAGGAAAAAGTACCATCCCTCTAGTCCTGCCATCATCAGAATGCAGTACTTAACTGGTTTTAGTAAACAAAAAAAAGACAGCAGAGAATCCACTCCGCTTGAAAAGAAAACACACACACGCACACACACACACACACACACACACACTCGAAACAAAACTGCTTAGTTACACAGATTAAAGTTCTAAGAATGAGAACAAGCATAGTTTAACCCCACAACCATGAAGTCGTGCGGGTTGCCTGGTTCTTAGCGTCTAGGTCTGTACAGATTGTAGCCCACGACAGGCAGCCACTTAAGACAAAGTTCTGCTCACCAGACAGCACTTAGTTATTTAAGGATACACAACAGGAGGTATTTAGTTATAATAAACCTCAAAAACAACAAAAAGATGACCGTGCATTAAAAGGAAGACAGATAAGGCATGACAACAGGAAGCATGTTACAAAAGGAAGACCTTTTCACTTTGAAAGTCACGAACACAAATAAAAAAAAAAAAGATAGAAAACAGTCATTGAAACAAAATGGCTACATAACAGCTGAAGCTTAAAATTTGTCTTTTTTAAAAAGTGCTTTGATATTTTTAATGCATGAAAACTTAAGAGTCAATGGATTTTTTACCTCCCCCCCTCCCCCCACTCACACATTGAATATGTCACGAAAGAGACAAAGTGGTGTCTTACAGTAAACTCTAACAAGGGCTCAGGCAGCTATTAATTTTGAATTGCGCTCTCACACTCACACTAACACAATCGTTCCTGGATTAGCTTATACAAATGGGTGATGGTTTGGGTGTCTTTGAGGCCTCGGTTGAGAAAAGCAGCATGAACAGACGGCACCTCAGCATCTGCTGCCAGTGCTGCGCATGACTAGGCACACATTTATGCAAAATCAGTAATGTTTCTATCTCTAGCCACTGCTGAAAAAAAAAAAAAAAAAAAAACAATATAAAACAATATGGAAAAAAAACACTAT